>NW_024081837.1:0-426964 GCF_003009895.1 Hyaena hyaena
GGGGGATGGGCATGGAGGAGGGCACTTGTGGGGATGAGCACTGAGTGTTATGTGGAAACTAATTTGGCAATAAACTATTTGTGAAAAATATATAAATAAATAAACACACAGGCCTTGCAGTTATTAACTCATAGTAGGATATATGATGTGTTCTGTAGAAAGTAGACAGACAGTATGACCACAGAGCTATGTGTGGCTTCCCAGAAGAGGGAGTGTGTTACTAAGAGCTTAGTCAATTAATAAAGAACTGCCACAACTGCAGTAAAAATCAGACCCATTGTCTGAAATATCCAGCTAAACTTAGAAATCCTTTCTATTGTCATTTTGTGAGGGGTCTCTAACAAGTTTGGATAGTATGTAGTTTGCTAGAAGAGATTAGTTTTCCTTCCATAGACAGGCAGTTTCCTAAATAATAAACTATTTTAGCAAAATTATAATTTATCCTTTGTTGCTTTCTCCCATAGCTCAGAGGAAGTAAATGATTTATACTTTTAGAGATTACTTTGTTTCTGAAAAATATAGAAGATCATCTATATATTTTATCAGAACTCAATTAAAAGGGTAAATTAAATATTTTACGTACTGATTGAGGATTTTGGGAAAATATGAGTACCTTGTTGAGCTTCTTGAACATCATTACCCAGATATATTGCTATCCTCCCCAGTTTAAGACAAAAAGTATTGACTATCCTAGTTTAGGGGTGCATTGAATAGAGACAAATCAAAGATCTAATACAGGGAAGACCCAGTAAGAATTGATGATGGAATGGATTTGGGTTAGGTTCTACTGGGATGTGATGGATAAGAGTTTTGTTGATCTTGACCTAGCTGATCTATGTCTTTGTCCATTTGATTTCTTTACTGGTAGGACAGGAGGGGTCAACAAAGCATGTGCAAGATGTTAAAAGGCCTTTTGATATAAAGTCTTCAACTATAGGTGTAAGTTCTTCCCTTGTGTCTGGTTTTAAGGGATATTGGAGAATTTTGTGTAATGGATTCGTGGGGTCTATCTGAACTTTAATAGATTTTGTTCCAATTTTTTTTTCCTATGTCACTGGAATTTTCCACCCATGACATGTCAGGTATGGGGTCAAATTTTATCTGGAGTTGCATCAAATATAATGGAGAAGGCTAAAGTATATCCAGAGCAGACATAACTTCATCATGAGTAGAAGTGTCCTTTGGAACCTTGAAAAATAGTTTCTTCTGATGTGCACTTAACACCACGATTCCATTTACAAAAATTTTCCCTATTAAATTTGCAGGGATGGAATCACAGAACAGAAAGAAATTTTTTTCAGTTAATGACCCGAGGGTTATAGTTAATGGCTTAGAGGTAGGGAAAATTTGTGGGTTATTTGAAATACCTCCTGCCTGTGTGATATGTATACTCTTAGGAAAAAGTTGATTAAAAGTGACAGGTTTTAATGTAGAAAGAGTAGTGCCCATATCCCCTAGGAAATAATGAGACTGACTTTCAGTGTTTAGTTAATTCACTTTGATTTTTTTAAAGGTAAAGTACAATGTTAGATGCTTTCCCTACGTTGGAGAATTTCATTGATCTGAATTGAAGGCTTTTCCTGTATCTTGGTTTTCCTTTTGTAAGATGGGTTGACTTTTTCCAATGTCTCTTATAATATCTACAAGTGTCTGCCAATAGGTGGTAAGGAAGTGGGCCACCTAAATGTTTGATCTGAAGAGCCAGTCCACTTTGGATCCTGTCTCTTTTTTTGTTGCTCTAAAATCTTTTCAAAATGTTCTGCCAGGTGTCATATTTCTGATGGTGGGACTATATATTTTTAATGTCTGTTCTCAATTTTTGCTCCTAAGGCCTTCAAGGGATTGGATAAGGAGTACTGGGACATGTCAGAAGACCTAGAAAGGAGCTTAAATGTGTTTCCTCTGGCAGCCAAATCTGGGACAATATGAACAGATAACTAATGATAGTTACCAACTATAATCTACTGAATAAATGGGAATTCATGAGTTCACAAATATACATAAATTAATGAATAAAGTAAAAGTTTGATATTTGCATAATGGAGGGGCCTCACAGATACCTCCCTATCAAGCTAGCAAAGTGCACATCACCCACTATGGGACATTTTTTAATGTGCTCCCTGATAGAACACAATGAAAATGTTTCATCACTTCTGCTGAATTTGATCATAAGGATATCAGATGAGTCCAAATTGAAGGGTGATCTATGAAATATCTGTCCATTAACCCTCAAAAATGTTTATGTCCTGAAAATCAAAGAAAGATGGAGGCATTATTCTAAATAGAGACTAAAACAAATAAAGTAACATGTGATTCTGAATAGAATCTGTTTTCTGTAATTGCAATTAGCAAAGCTTGAATATATTCTGAAGATTAGGTGGTAGAAATGTAATAATATTAATTTCCAGATTTTGGTGTCTGTATTGTGTTCTGTGGGAGAATATCTTTGTTATAAAAGCTGCACACTCAGGTCCTGAGTGGCGATAGGGCATCATGTCTACAACATATTCTCCAGTAGTTCAGGAAAAAAAGTTTTTGAACTATGCTTCAAATTTTCTGTAGTTTGAGAGTATTTCAAAATTAAAATAAAATAAAAACCTAATAATAAGAAATAAGGAATTGAAGGATATCCAAGAAAACAATAAGCTTCTCTGGTATACAAACATCAGTGTCAGGAAGGACATGCCAGTCAAATAAAATGCATGATTCTTAATGGGGAAAGAAACAAAAAAGTGTTGCTGGTACAAAAGACAGTACTGAAAAAATGAACATAATTATAATATGGATAATTTTAAACAATATTAACTTTTCTTTTTTTATCTTTATTTTTGAGAGAGAGAAAAAGAGAGAGTGATATACAGAATCTGAAGTAGGCTCCAGGTTCTGAGCTTTCAGTACAGAACCCAATGTAGGGCACGAACCCACCAACCGTGAGATCATGACCTGGGCTGAAGTCAGATGCTTAACTGACTGAGCCACCCAGACTGAGCCATCCAGGAAGCCCCAGTATTAAGTTTTCTGAATTTTATCCTTGTCTGCAGGTTTGTAGTAGGATATACTTATTATTTAGAAATGCATGTGCAAGAATTTAAGAAGATGGTGCATGATCTCTGCAACTTACTTGCCAATTATTCAGAAAAAAAAGCAATGTAAATAAGCACAGTATAGGTAAAATATGGGAAGAATATGTGAAGAGTGAACATAGGTAAAGGAATTATAAGAGCTATTTGAAATATTTTTGAAAATATTATGAAGGTCTGATGTCTTCAAATTAAAATATAATTAAAAAATAATAAGTTGCTAGGAAATAGAAATAGAATGCAATTTCCTACTCACACAGCAAACTAAGAAAAAATTTGATAATAAGTCTCAGGACCCATATGAAGATAGCTAAAAAGACTTTAGTAGGAGGGATAATAGTCTAAGAAAAGTAAAGTACTAAACCACAATAGTGATCACCAAAAAATATGAAGATAGATATGAGATTGCCTTTTTGTCCATCAATTTGGAAACTAAATCACAAAATAATATTCACAAGTAGTGTAAATGCATGGAGAAGTGGGCTCTTTCACACTCCTTAAGAGATTTTATAAATTCGTTTAACCATTCTTTTGAGTATTACCCTAACATAATTAAACACATAGTAGTATGATAGGTAAAAGATAGGATAAAAAAAGGCAGAGTGAGAACGATTAGGACCTAAGGTCTCTGGGTAGGGAAAAACACATATTTTGGAACCATGCTGGGAGCATCTGACCACGGTAAACGGCCTCTGGCATAAGATTCCTCTTAAGAATGAAACACACACCACCTATTCCCCCTCAGGTTCGCCTCCGGAATACAAAAGACCTGGCTAAAAATAAGTAGACCATAAAGTGTGTGACCCACAAAGAATGGTGTGGCCATAGGCTACCTCTCATATACTGGAAATGAACCAATCAGGAATGCACAACCCAGAACCTAGACCTATCAAGCCAATAAGTGTAGAACCTGAGAAGGAACAAGGGGGAAGGGATGGGGGAGTGGTGACCAGAACCTTATAAAACAAAGACCCTTGCCTATGGTTGCAGGTATTTACCGTCAAATGTCCCATTTCTGTAAAGAGGGCTTTCATACTATTCTTCCTTTCTTTTTTCTTTAATAGTTTATTGTCAAGTTGTTTTCCATATAACAGCCAGTGCTCATCCCCACAAGTGCCCTCCTCCATGCCCATCACCCCACTTTGCCTCTCCCCCACCCCCATCAGCCCTCAGTTTGTTCTCAGCATTCAAGAGTCTCTCATGGTTTGCCTCCCTCCCTCTCCCCAACTATTTTTCCCCTTCTCTTCCCCCATGGTCCTCTGTTAAGTTCCTCCTAATCCTTCTATACGTGCAAACATATGGTAGCTGTCCTTCTCTGCCTGACTTATTTTGCTCAGCATAACACCCTCAAGTTCCATCCATGTTGCTACACATGGCCAGATTTCATTCTTTCTTATTGCCATGTAGTATTCCATTGTATAGATGAACCACATTTTCTTGGTCCATTCATCAGTTGGTGGACACTTAGACTCTTTCCATGATTTGGCTATTGTTGAGAGTGCTGCTATGAACACTGGGGTACATGTGCCCCTGTGCATCCACACTCCTGTATCCCTTGGGTAAATTCCTAGCATTGCTATTGCTGGGTCCTAGGGGAGTTCTACTGTTAATTTTTTGAGGAACCTCCACACTGTTTTCCAGAGGGGCTGCACCAGTTTACATTCCCACCAACAGTGAAGGAGGGAGCCCATTTCTCCACATCCTCTCCAACATCTAGAGTCTCCTGAATTGTTTATTTTCACAACTCTCACTGGTGTGAGGAGGTATCTCAGTGTGGTTTTGATCTGCATTTCCCTGATGATGAGGGATGCTGAGCATCATTTCATGTGTCTGTTGGCCATCTGGATATTTTCTTTGGAGTAGTGTCTGCTCATTGCCTTCTGCCTATTTCTTCACTGGGTTGTTTGTTTTTCGGGTGTGGGGTTTGGTGAGTTCCTTATAGATTTTCTGGTCCAATGTGTCATTCAAGTCCATTGTTTATTTAGTGATTTTCTGTCCAGTTGATCTATCCATTGCTGTAAGTGGAGTCACCTGCTATTAACACATTCTTATTCATAATCTCTGTGGCTGCATATCCCTATTGTGATGTCAAGCTATGATTCCAGCTCCCACCTCTCCCTCACCCAGCAGCCATCTCTATTTTTTGGTGGCAGTAAATCCAAGTAGAGATAAGAGCTTCTAGATGGTGCTAATTTTTGAGTTGCTTCACTGTCCCACTTGTCTTTCAAAACAGGTTATTGAAAGTAGATTTGTAATGAGTTCCTCATTTTACATATCCTCTATTAAACCACCTGGCATGAGTTTTGTTTTATGGATAGTACCTTGATTGATCTAATTATAAATGCTGCTATAGAACTGCATCCTAAACACATAAATAATATGGTAAGTATCTGAGGTCAAGTTTACTCACAGTCCTTTGAAACAATAAAGTTTAGGAACCATTTAAATATCCAAAAGTGGTTGACTGGGCAAATATGTTGCTTAATCGTATTAGACAACACAATGTAGCACTTAAAATTCTGTTTTCTATTTCTTATATTTTGGAAAGTTGTTTAGTTCATAAGGTTCAGTGAAAGCAACTAGTTTTATCCAAATTTTATAATATCCTGAAATTAACAACTAGAACAAACTTTTTATAATTGATTTTTCAATTTCTAGGATTATAGGTTATTGTGAATTAGTTGTTTTTTATTTTTCATGTTCTTCTTAGAATATATTATTTCTATGTCATAAACTATTATTTAAAGGAAAGCTTCAAGGCGATGCTAATGAGAACATTTATGAAGTAATTTATATTTCCTGTACAGATGGCTACCTTTGCATTCTCTTAAGGAGCTGGATAATATTCATTAAAGTAAAGCCAACATTGAAGATATGTCAACATCAAACATGATTTTCATTTCTGATACATGAAATTGATTACCTTCTATCTTATTATTCATGGATTCTGTGTTTATAAATTTGCCTACTGACTAAAATATATTTAGAATTCTCAAATCAATAATCATGGTGCTTTCTCCACCATTTGTGAATATACATAGACAAGTAAAAAACTGAGTCACCTGAAATATGTGATCCTACTGAAGTTGAACAAGATGTTCTGCCTTCTTGCTTCAGTTTTCATAGTAAATGTGTTCTTTCTGTGGTTTATTTAGTGCCACATTTTTTTTTCATTTTTATACTTTCTTTCAGGTGATTTCATTGTTTAAAATTTCTTCCAAGGATGGGGCACCTGGGTGGCTCAGTCAGTTAAGCATCTGACTCTTGATTTTGGCTCAGGTCATGATCTTAGGGTTCCTGAGTTCAAGCCCTGCATCCAGCTCTGTACTAACAATGTGGAACCTGCTAGGAATTTCTCTCTCTTCTCCCTTTCTGTCTCTCCTCTACCCCTCCTCCTCTCAAAAAATAAACTAAAAAAATTTTTTTAATGTCCCCCAAGCATAGTGTTGGAATGCTATGTAGTATTCCTACATAGGAGAAGGCTGAGATGTTTCTTATTACAAAAATATGTGTGTTAGATAAGATTGGTTCAGCCATGAGTTATGGTGCTGTCGGCTATGAGTTCAGTGTTAATGATTCAACAATATATGTTAAATAAGTTGTCTTTAGGCAAAAACACACATAAAACAAACTTATGTATTGACTGGTTGATGAAAATATTGTTACCAGAGGCTTATAGGAACCACACCCTGTATTTTCCCAAAGAGCCATGGTTCAGTATTCACTAATTCAGTTTGTGAGTACCTTAAAGAACATAAATTACTACAAATACAATTGAATGCTTTGCAGTTAGTTTTTGTAAATAGTTTCTATATCACTCTGAACTAGTTTTATATTTTAGCTACAACTCTTTCAGCAAAATGTCAGTTTTTTACAGGAATAGTTTCTGAAACATTCTTTGGAGTCCTAATGTTTTATGATGGCCCTTCAGTAGGCACCTTTGTGTGGAATAAGGGGAAAATGATCATAGCAGACAGTCTCTGCATCCTCTGCTCCAATCTATCAAAACTTTATCTGTTATACATGTTAAGATTAACTCAGGATCTTATTTTTACAGTTTCTGCTGATAAAATAGAAAAGAAAAAGAAAACCACAGGTCTAAATTTGAAGTCAATAAACAACGACAATAATGATGATGGTCCTTGGGTTATTAATATTGTTATTGGTTTTATTTCAAACATAGATAATTTAAAAGTGGAGGATGGGTTAATTCAAACAATAAAATCCTAGATGCTACGTAATTATAACTGTATATTAGAAAAGGCAAACCTTTAACTGCATTGAATTTTTTAAGTAAATTGGCTAATTTATTCAGAATTAACATATATTAATTCAATATTTTAAGGAAATAATTAGGTCTTGAGCTAGAATACTGGCAGTGGTAATGAAGAGAAAAGTGATTATAATGATTTGCATCCAGAAAGGTGGTGCCTGGAAACTTTTGCACAGGGGAGAGTTACTTCACATGAAGACTATGTGAAAGTCACTCAGAGGTAGCCTCCAGACAGGGGTCATATGGGGTGAAATAGACAAGGTTGGCCCCAAGAAATATAGATAAAAGAGAAGAAACATACCTGATCCAGGGGGGAAAGTATTTTCTTTAATTAATATGTGCAATTAGTTGTTCAAATGTAAAAACTCAGAGATGTTCAGTAGATAATTGGAAACAAGAATGGAAGGTAGAGAAGGAAGGCAATGATGAACATATTTTTTGAGATTTCTACAGCTTAGAGATACTAATAACCTATGTTGAGCAATGTCAAATAGTTTTATAATTAGGATAAAAATTCTTTAGAAGAATAGGTTTTATTCTCAAAATGTAAAGGAAATGTGACTGTTGATTAAATATCCGCAAAGGTAGCCCGTCATATTTGAGTTTCACCTTGAGTGAAAAAAAGAAATGATTCAGTCTCAGTGTGAGGTCCCTTATGTCTGATTCCTGAAAGCTCTACTAAATGGTGCACAAAGTAAACACACATCACAAGTTCCTCTCCTTTTAGTGAAAGAAACAAAATCTGATGATACTACAAATAAAAGAGAAATACCTGGAAGACCTTACTAATAAGTCAAACTTTCATCCCCA
Organism: Hyaena hyaena; assembly: GCF_003009895.1. NCBI lineage: Eukaryota > Metazoa > Chordata > Mammalia > Carnivora > Hyaenidae > Hyaena > Hyaena hyaena. The sequence goes on from NW_024081837.1 coordinate 8,164, forward strand.
AATAAATCTGTATTGGGTGTTCTTTGTTCTTTCTCTCTCACTTTCTATATGCCATAATTAGCAAACGAATACCTAAGCAGAATGTATAGCAAAAACATACCAAAAAATGGTATCAGATTAAATTCCAGTTGCAAGGTAATAGGAAAAAAATGATGTAGACTCTTACCTCAAAATTCTATGTCTTGTGGGAAGAAAGACAACAAACCAAATATTACAGTACAGTGTCAAACACTATGGAAATTTTTTCATAGAGCGTGGTGAGAAAGAAATGGTTTATCTACATGGTCAAACACAAGAGATTTTGGGGGTAGTGAAGAATTAATACCACACATAAGAAAGCCATTGCAATTATTTGGAAATTTATGAAACCTGTCACGTGTTCATTATATGCCCTAGAACCCATAAAATTAAAATTACATGTACACGTATACAAAAATGTATGCATATTACACATATAGCATTTTATATGTAAATTACTGTATTTACATTATACACATATAAAAATTCAAGTATACACAGAAACACACACATCCCACACATTCATGTGCTTTAGTCAAAGCTTTAATCTGCAGATCACTTTGAGGAAAAGAATTCAAGCTGATTGACCGGTGTGTCATAGTTGCTGCAAATTAACACTGACATATCTTTCTCCAGTGGAAACAATCTTTCTCTAATGGAAAGCTGCATGAGCAGACATAATTCCCTGACTTCTAAAGAAAACAACCAGGAAGCACTCACTAAGATGAAGGATATAATAGATTATACTTAAATAGTGAGATTGGAAAAGATCCACAGGATTTGGCTGTTGAGTTACATGCTATATCATGAATAAGAATGTGTTGAAAAAGATTTAAATTCTAATTATTGGTCGCATTCTTTATCTCACGTTAGATTCTGTAAGGACCTGCCCATTATTCTGCTAATTCATCCTGATAAAGAAAGGCCTGGATTCCACATCATTACTCTAGTTATTCAAGGGTCCCTAAAGCAGCCATGTGAGAATTACCACAAATAGATGCTCCTGGAATTCCTGTGATAAAGAGAGAGATTTTCTGCTGAACTGATGATGGCTTTTTGGAGGAATAGGTCTGAATTAAAATATATAAACTGATGGGTGATTTATGTCTGATTTTGCCACTTAAAATACTTTGTTTTCTTATGTTTGAAGCTGATTTCCGAATTTATTATTTTCAGCTTTAGCAGCCACATAAATAAGATAAAGAAACACTAGGAAGTGCAGGCTTGCTGATCCTTTGCCCTAAAATACCATCTTTGAGAAACTGCTTTCGAGAGACTTTGGTATTTCAAGTTAAGGTCTTACTTGGCAGTACTGTTCTCTCTACATTGTTCCAGGAAAGTGTGGAGTTTAAGGAAATAGAATTTTTATACCCTTTTTATCCCCTTGGCTACTGATGCACTGATATTTTGGCACTCCTGGTAAGATCACAGAGCTTTTCTGCACTGCATTTTATTTTTAGAAAACTTCACTTGCTTTATCTGCTTCTGTCATCTTCCACACAGGTGACAGACATACACACACACAAAAGGAGAAAATAGAGAAAATCCCTCTTTTTTTAGACGTACTTTTAAGGAGTTACAGAGTTTTTTTCAGTTCTATACCAGGCAAACCGAGGTTCAAAATCCTGTCCAAAGTTTCAGTAAGGCACATACTCTGACAAACTTCATTATGGATATATTTAGAATCCATCATTACAACTTTGCCATTTTACTTAAACAATAATCCCTCAAAGGACCTTACTATTAATAACAACAATTAATGCTTATATCATTTTAGCTCTTCAAATCATATTCAATCATTTTTTTTATTTTGTCCTGCCTCTAACTGATACAATTTTATAAATGTGGTGACTGAATTTTTTCATAGTGAAAGATATCAGTGAACTGTGTGAGATTTAAACCCACTCACTCTAATTTCCAAAAATTTTGCTAGCACCTCCCCCTAAAAAAAAAAGAATATGTTATCAGAACAAGGGCTCTCTTAACAAAACTTGAAACTAGTTCAGTATTATACTTCAAAGCACCCTCCAATTTCCCCAACGGAAAAATGGAAAGGAAAGGCTGGGAAAATTTAGTAATTCAATAAGTGGGAGTGGAAAGCCTTTTGCACTCTGCTTTCAGGATAACAAGGACTCTGATTCCAGACACATAGAAAATCCTCTAATGCAATTTGTTGGATCAATAAGAAATGAATTAATGAATGTTTTGCACCAGGAAAATCTTGAAAAGAACAAGACTACCCCATCAAAACTGCGAGCTCCTACCTTTGAACAATAATCTCCTGGGTATCAAGGCAGCTCTTTAATGAAATAGTTGTCAGTCTCCATCCACTAAATACCCTCTAAGTAGCGCAAACCAGTGTCCGGCACCATGATAGTACTATTTATCAATTATTTACATATTTTCAGTTTTTGAAAACTCCTAAAATAGCAAACAAATAAACACACGAGTTCTTGTATCTTTTGTGGGTTTCCTATTAACCTGTTACTTTTAGACAGAGTCCCTTTTATGAAGTTATCCAAGCCCCAATTATTAAATACATTTTACTAAATGTGCTTATAAATATTGCACTGGGGCTTAGGAGATTCTTTTGACAGATGAGATGAAAGTATCTAATTAAGCAAGTGTGCTGTATTTAACACAACTGTACACAAATATCATGCCTTGAAATCAATTTTGTTTTTCATGACCTGGACCCTTGAAAGTTGGCCATAGACAGTAGTTAAGATGCACATTTCTCTATGTTGACTATAATGCTTTATTTTTACTAAAGAGACATCTTATGTGAAATGTTTCCCACAGAGTACCTAACACAAGAATGACTCAACACAAAGCATCTTATTTGTTTGTTTCAGATAGGATACTCTGTTGAAAGAGGAATTTGATTTTGGATAACTCAGCATAAAAGTGGCTTAAGAGAATATTGAGTTCAAAATGGCTTAGAGATGACTGCCAGAATATGTTTATGTGTAAACATTTAAAAATGATGCTCAGAACCACAGGGACATCTACTTGAGGAAGAAATCACTCCCACTGTCACAACTACCACAGGTCGTTGTGTGCACTGCTCCCAGGATATTGACTTGCTCTGCATTCTATGATGCTATCAATATCCACATCACTACTGCTACCTGAGGAACCCAGTGATGCAATCATGGTTTATTCATAATCCACAAGTTTCTACAGTTATCTTTGTTGACAAAGTTGATTCACATGAAGGCACCTTCCCCAAGATGCTCATGTTTGAACTGAACCTTCATCTGGGTGAATCTGATTGGTGAAGCCTAGACCACGTGTCTGTGACTAGGATGTGAAGGAGGTAGTGAAAGAACATTTGAGGGATCTACTTTGAGAAGAAAGTGCTAATATACTTGAATAATTCTCAGGTATAATAAGAGTTTCCAAATGTATTGGAAAATAGAAACTATAGTTACAATTACAAACTACGATTAGTTTTAAGGCTTTATTGTAGTTATAATACATATGTGTTTCATGTGTATGTTTCATGTGTCAAGTCAATATGACTATCCATAATAATCAATACTACTGCTACTAATTTGCATTTACATAGTCCTTTGTAATTAATACAATTTATATTAACTAATTTCACCTTTTATTTTTTCAACAACCCTGGGAGATAGAACATGGACCCAAGTCTACACTCTAGCACAGCAGTTCTTAATATCTGAACCATGTCTGCATGGTATACCCAAGACACTTTCATATATTTAAGGAAAAGTGTTTCTACAATGATACTAAACTATCATTTACCTTTTTTACTGGGCTGATATTTAGTATCAATGTACAAAAGCAATGGCAGATAAAACTCTTGGTGTCTTCAAATAAACCCAAGGTAGTGAAGACAAACTTACACACCAGTCTTTCTACTATTTCCCTCCAAGAAATCAAAAGGAGAAAAAATATGTGATTGTTGAAGCAGTAAAAAATAAGGTTAATTTTCATAAGCAATGATCTCTGAGTATATGTCTTTTTAACATTAAGTATTATAAAATTAGAAGTTCTCAAGAAGAACTTCTGCCAACTAAAGAGTGGTGGTCGGTAGTTGTCCTGAAGAAAGCACTCGATTGATGGAGCTGCAAGCTGAACTACACAATTTTTCCCCATTTGAACAGCATTTTTATTTGTTTGTTTGTTTGTACATTAGACTTTAAAGTTGTTTATTTTTTATTTTGAGAGAGACAGAGACAGTGTAAGTAGGGGAAGGGCAGAGAGAGTAAGAGAGAGGATCTCAAGCAGGCTCCATGATGACAGCATGAAGCTTGAGCTCCATGTGGGGCTTGAATTCACAAAACTAGGAGATCATGACCTGACCGGAAACCAAGAGTCAGACACTTAACAAACTCAGCCACCAAGGTGCCTCAGCATTTTTATTTTAAAAAATAACTTATAATCTTAATATTGTAACTCAGACTTAGGTACATGGCAAACAATTTTTAGAAAATGAACAAATGACTGTACCACTCCAAGGAAAATAACTGAAAGTATTTGTTGCCAGTGATACAACTTGAGTTTTTGTGAAAATCAAGATTTTGGAAAACATGTATTCCTTACTATAAGTTTGACAGACTTCCAGTACTGGGACTCTGTTCTGACAAGGTCAGTCATTATGTAAATGGACACATTTAAAAATATTTTATAATTAAATGTGCCGATGTTTGGAAGGTTTGCAAATCAGTGAGCCAATAGCTTTCAGTTGGCAAATGTATGGCTTACAAAGTCATATGCAGGTAAAATATCCATTTAAATGCAAGACAGACCAATGAATTTTAATGTACTAGAAGATAAAAAGTTTACTGCTATGTTTTCAGATCACATATTGCAATTAACCTTCAAGAAACCACCTCCTGTGGAGTTTTGGTGTAGTATCAAAGAAAAGTACCATCACCTAAAGGATTAAAATGAGAAATGCCTGCCATAAAGAACAACACATTTTTGACTAAAAACAGGTATTCTCTCATGTTCCAGAATAATTAGCTATAGAGAACTCTTCACACTGAAGATTGAACAAATTTTTCCTCTTTTGAGATCTCTCCAAAGTGCTCACCTGTCCACTTGCAAACAACCAAGGAGAGAAAAGTGTATGTGGAGACCAAGTAGAAAGTTTTCAGGCCTCCAGAAATCCCATCTAATAGATCACCTGTCAATCAGAGACTCTCACGGGATATCCTCTATTTCCTTCACAAAACAGATTCTTCCTTGAAACAAATGTGAACTCTGCTGAAAGGAACATAGTCACAGATGGGTTCTTTTAAGGCTGCAAGCATATGAAGAAACAGCCTCCACTAATTTTGTCTCAACTTAGTTTTATCTTTGACATTATTAAAATACTTCTCCCTTTTCCAACTACAGTTTCATGTTAAGCTGAATTTTCTTCATATACTTCAACCAAAACAACATATTGTAACAGATTGAATTCAGAAGACTATATATGAGAATCCAGCTAGCTAGCCTCTAATAAACCAAATATGTAAGATGTTTGCAAAAATGTGGGAAAATACTACTCCTCTTACCAACTGTTTTTGGTTTGGAAAATATGTTTTTAGAAAGGTACATTATTTGGGTCAATCGATATTTTCAATCTCTGTTTTAATTTCTTATATGGAAAATTTTAAAAGAAAGAAATCATAAGGCAAATTTCTTTGGTGTCCTCAACTTGAGAGTACAGAAGGGTCCTAAAACAAAGACTTTTGAGAACTCTTCTAGGCTTTCATCAAGGGTTCTAGTTCCTGTAAACAAATGCATTTTCTTATAAAAAGTAATTGTGATAAAAATTATCAGCATATTCTTAAACTCTCTAGCATTAGATGCCTGTCTCTGTCACAATTGTCAAATGGAATACCTAGTGCTCACAGTGTGATCAAATAAAAACAAGATAGCTACATGTCAGAAAGTAAAATTGATGACACTTCAAATAGGCAAGGGAATAAATTCAATAAAATAGTGTATTGCATTCATTAATATTTTGTTTACATTTAAGTTATGGTGGTAGTGATGATAATTTTTTTAAAAATCCACAGAGGAAAAGGATGAAAACAAAAAACAGTGATTTATGTAAACAATGCAGCACCATACGTTTTCCCTCACATTTCTGCAATTACTGAAACTTGTATTCACATTTTGTTTGATTCTACGGTTACAGCTGTATGCCATGGAAATGTATTTCTTATTTACTTCACAAGAGCACTTTTATAATGGAACAATTAACAACCCACAAATTGTTAATTCCTTGTTAGTATGAAACCATCTGGTGTCAAATTCTATACACAAGGGTGGGATTTGAAGCAGACGTGCTCCCACAACATCTTGTGTTAATCACCAGTGAAACCTGATGAAAATAATCTTCTGTTTTTAGAAATGCAGCTATTATTTTAGACAGTTTTTTGAGGGGAGGTGGGAGAAGGGTATAGTGTTTATTTCACTTGAACCTATACTGGAATTTCATTAAGGTGTTTGTGTCAGTGGCAATAATACTGAAATACATTTCAGAAGCTTTACAAAGTATAATGCACAGGATGCTTCATATTTATCCGTAAGCAGATGCGGGACATGATCTTATTCACAGAACTGTGGTGTTTTATATAATGTTTTAGAACATTTCTTGCTTCTGGAAAATATCTAAAATATATTAACTTACATGCCCAGCGTGACTAAAAGTAGAATGGTGGGAAACATGAAAATACCAAAAACCTAATGTTTATTTTATTTTTTTAACTTTTTAATGTTCATTTTAATTATTTTGAGAGAGTGAGAGAGAATGAGCATGAGCAGGTTAGGGGCAGAGACAGAGGGAGGGAGAGAATCTCAGATTCAGTGCTATCAGCACAGAGCCCGATGTGGGGCTTGATCTCACAAGGTGTGAGATCATGACCTGACCCATAACCAAGAGTAAGAGACTTTACTGACTGAGCCAGGTGTCCTGTAATTATTTATTATTTAAAAATATGTACAAGAGGTCATTTAAATCTCGATCAAGCTTCAGAGAAGACATGCTATTCCTATCATTTTGTCATTCTTCACATTTTATTTTGGTACCTAAATTTTGGTTCATCCTGGTTATTATATTGACCCAATTATGTATTCATTAATGATTTCTGTATATCCATGGTCCAGATATTCCCACCACTTCCAATGGACATGGTAAAAGCTTTGGATAACTCAGGAAGTTTTCACTGTATAGAAGGTGCTTCTTTTTCAGTTACAGGCACAATTTGACAAGCTTGCCTAAATTTCTGGAAAAGATGGTCATTTTAAAAGGAATTCTTAAAAATCCCCTTACCTGTAGTACACTTAAAAACAGCAAAAAATATGGAAGCATTATTTAGAAGAAAACCCAAAACCTTAGTATATAATAATCATTAAACAGCATCTGTTATTTGCAGTACAGTATAAGAAACATGAAGCAAAAGCTTTTTCCAATCAACGTCTATATTAATTTTTTAACATTTATTATTTTTGAGAGACAAAGAGAGAGAGCATGATTGGAGGAGGGGCAGAGAAAGAGGGAGACACAGAATTAGAACAGACTCTAGGCTCCAACCTGTATGCACAGAGCCCAATGTGGGGCTCGAACTCACCAACTATGGGATCATGACCTGAGCCAAAGTCAGATGCTAACTGACTGAGCCACCCAGGCACTCCAATCTATATTTTTTTCTAGTACAACTCAACAGGCTGTGCTCTAGGATGTGAGCCAGAATATGAAGTACACAACTAAGTCTATCCTGTAATTTGGAGTATGGGTTAGAGACAGGGCCACACTGCAGGGAGTGTCGGCAGGCTACTTTACTGCCATCAGTAATGAAAGAGACAGGGAAGAAAAAAAGCCACACCACCTTGCCAAAATATACATGAAAAACATGTCTCATATCTAGCTTCCTCTCTTGGAAGAATGAGGCCCGGAGATGAGCTATCTTTGCAGCTACGTAACAAATCTTATAGAAGAGAAGAGCAGGTGCTGGTATATATTGCCAAATGTTTATAACAATTTCACCACATGGATGTGTCTCTTCCAAGATAAGCCCCCTATCTGGGGCAGCCCCAAGAATAGCCCTATGACTGAAATATCTGTGTCATCCATCCTGCCCAGTCCGATGTCCCCTCTCCCTGAAATCATCTGCATGGAGTCTGGGCCTGCCATTTACTTTTTCCATACACATGTGACCATCAAACTTCTTACCTGAGAATTTCCTGAAGAATGTAGCTGATTGAGGACAGAGCAGGAGCTAGAAATGATAGCTATGTGGAAGAGCTTTGGGATAACCCTTGACTTTTTTTAGTTCTCTTTGTGTTTGAGCAGAAGTCTTGCATCTGGTTCTTTATTTGGAAGATTTACCAGGTGTTTTCATTTTCTATAGCTCCTGTGAAAAATTGAAACACATTTTTTTGGGTCCTAATGTGCTATCTTATGGCTCTCTAGGCCACAAGTTGGCCACAGGTCTGACAGCTCTCATAAGGTGTTAACATGGCTGCCTTCCTTTCTGATGGCTCCAGGGGAGAATCCATTTCCTTGCCTTTTGCAACTCCTGTGGGACTCCCACATACCTTCACTCACAGTCCTTTACCTTTTACCTCCAACTTCGATGTTGCATCTCCTTATTATATTTCCCTAGTCACATCTCCTTCTCACTACATCGAGGAAATTTTTTTCATTTCAAGACCCATATGATGAGACTAGGCCCAGCTAGATAATTCAGGAGGATCTCAAATTTCTTAACCAAATCTGTAATTTTTTTTTTTCCATGTAAGATAATATATTCACAGGTTCTGGGGATTAGGACCTAAACATCTTTGGGGGGGGCCATTATTCTAGTCATTATTCTAGCCGTTATTGTAAAGGAAAATTCTTTTTTAAGTTTATTTATTTTATTTTATTATTTTTTTTTTTTTGAGAGAGAGAGAGAGCAAGGGAGGGGTAGAGAGAGAAAAGGAGAGAGAAAATCTCAAGCAGGGTCCATACTGTCAGTGAGGTGCTCTATCCCATGAACTATGAGACCATAACCTAAGCTGAAATCAAGAGTCAGATGTTTAACTGACCGAGCCCCCCCCCCCCCCCCCCCCCCGCCGCCAGGCTCCAGAAAATACTTGTGTTTTTATCTGAAAACAAATTTTTATTTTATTTCTACAAAGTATCTTGTTTTCATATTTGCTTATGATGCCATTAGCAAAATTAAACAATAAGATTACAAATGGTTACATTTATAATAAGCATCACCTTTTACAATTCAATCAAGCTCTTAAGTTTACTTTCCTTTGTAAGGGGTGATACAAATGGCTGTGGAATTAAGAAAATTGAGTTGATGGGTCCGGGTCCATTTTCAGTTCTCTCAACTGTGATGATCCGACGTTCTGAAAAGTTTGTATATTAAAGGCCATATTTCTGATACTTATGTACCAAAGATGTGAATCCAAATATCTACTGACAAGACCTCAGATAAAATGTGACCTCCTCAGAGGTTTCCTTTCTGAAACTCCACTAGCTTCTGAATCTCAATTTTATTAATCTTCAGAGCATGCTTCTCTATGAAAAATTATAGTTTGCTTATTTGATCATTCCTCACCCATGTTCCAAAATACATTCATTCCAACTACATATAAAATCCAGCAACCCTTTTTGACTCTGTACTTGTAATTTCGATTCCTTTCATTACTCAGGAAATTAAAATAAAAATAAACAAATATAACTGATAAAGATCATAACTTTTTGAGAGAGGAGGCTTTTTGAGAAAGGAGGGGTCCCTGTGTGGCTCTGTCAGTTAAATATATGACTTCAGCTCAGGTCATGAGCTCACGGCTCATGAGTTTGAGCCCCACATTGGGCTCTGTGCTGACAGCACAGAAACTAGAGGCTGCTTCAGATTCTGTCCCCCCCTTTCTCTGCCTCTCTTCCACTCGTGCTCTGTCTCTCAGTCTCTCAAAAATAAATAAATGGTAAAAAAAAATTTTTTTAAATTTCTTTGAGAAAGGAAAATTTTAATTTATTATAAAACTTATTATGATTGCATAGTTTCCAATTTGTTAATACAAATTTCTTTTTGAAAATGTTTGAATTTCTCCTTATATACCTATTTTTTTATTTTTTGAGAGAGCACAAGTGGGGAAGGAGCAGAGGAAGAGGGAGAGAGAGAATATTAAGTAGACTCCACACCCAGCATAACGCCTGATGCAGGCTTGATCTCGCCACAGGGGATCATGACCTGAGCTGAAATCAAGAGTCAGATGCTTAATTAACTGAGGAACTCAGGCACCACCTGTTCTTTATATTAATACCATATAATAAAGAGTGCATGACTACTGAAACTATAAATAAAAAAGGGATCAATGTATAATTAGACTCCATGTTTGATCATTTCTAAATCAGATAATATCATGAAAAGATAATAATTTCCCTACTTTGAACTACATGTCTAATTAGAGAAAATTACCTTCTGTTCTGTTTCCATTTAGCATTGTTAGTTCACATTATATTGAACCTAGGATAGGAAGAAAGATGTTTCTCTGAAACAGAAAGATGAAAATATTTTCATATCTATAAGTTGTGTGACATTTTATTGAGAAGAATAAATAGGAAAATCAGTAAGCCACGACTGGTATTTAGCTTCCTCTTTGTCTTGAAATTAATTCCATATTGTTTTTTTTCTTTTTTTAAAAATAATTTTCTTTTTTTAAAAGTTTATTTATTTTGAGAAAGATAGAGACTTTGGGAATAGGGGAGGGGAAGAGAGAGGGAGACAGAGAATTCCAAGCAGGCTCTGCACTCTCAGCATTGAGACTGACATGGGGCTTAAACTTACGAAACCATGAGATTATGGCCTGAGCAGAAAGCAAGAGTTGGACACTAAACCTACTGAGCCACCCAGGTGGCCCAATATAGTATTTTTCTGTTTTTTAAAGGAAAAAGAATAGGCCTTAGAACTCTGCTGATGTTCACATCATCTGTACCATGCAAGCTGAAACAGATCAAGAACATAAGAACATCTGATCAAGGACACAAGACTTGTGAAAACTAATTTCTGTGGGAAAAAAATGTTAATGAAGTTTCCTAATCAAAGGGTTTCCATACTTGGTATAGCATACATATTTCATGAAATTTAGAGAAACACAGAGACAATCATTCTACAACACAGTTACCCAGTGTATTGGTTTTCATTTCACCCAAATTTCCTCTCCTTCCACCAAATCCAAGACACTCCAAGTTTTAAATGCTATATACAAAATACCAACACAGAGAATACCCACTTACAATTTCTATAAGAAATATAAAAAAATACCCACATAAACAAGAAGAAAAAATGCAATTCCAATCACAAATTTTTGATAACAGATTAGCCACAGATAGAACCACATCTCCTCCAAGATAAGTAAACTGAAGGAAAAAAATTCAGCGACAAAAGTAAATCTCACATAGATCCTTTTCAAATGCAACAAAGAAAAATGGAAAACAGGAAATGTCAGACAGTGAAGAGACGAAAAACATGTGTTGGATGCATTACAACAGTAATAAAATGAAATTGCAGACTAAAATGACTCATTCTCTCAGGAATTCTCCAAGAAAAAGAGTGTATTCTTTAAAACAAGTAGTGATAAAGTAATAGAATGCAATGAAATGAGAATTTATGGGAGGAATTAAGGCGTGGATGCTATTGTACTGTTTGGAAATATGATCAGGAACATCAAGGAGCAGAATTAAAGCACCAAGACAAATCACAGTAATTGAGAACCTGTTTTGAGAAAAAAAAAAAAATCTCAGAAATGTTCGAAGGAAAAAATACAAATTATTTAGAAGCATAAAAACAAAATTGTAATTTAAGGAGCATGACCAAAAGAATATATAGAGATTGTTGGTATACCTGACCAAGAGAAATGATAAAAATAACAACAACAAATCCAAATTTTAAGTAGCCTTTCCTGATTTGGATGATCATGAGTTTGAATGGCTCAGTCAGTTAAGTATCCATCTTCAACTCAGGTCATGATCTTGTGGTCCATGAGTTCAAGCCTCGTGTCAGGCTCTGTTCTAACAGCTCAGAGCCTGGATCCTGCATTTGATTCTGTGTCTCCCTCTCTCTGCCTCTCCTACTCTTGTGCTCTGTCTCTCTCTCAAAATAATACATAAAAATTTTAAAAGTATATTTATTCTGAGGAAGACAAAAGCAAAGAGAAGAAATGTAGGTAGATGATACAACAGATAGGCAGATGGATAGATAATAGATAGATAGATAAACTTGGTAAAGTTATCACACTTAAAATTTAGAAAGAATCTTTAAAAATACAAAGACAAAGAAAAACAATTCCAGAGATCATTTCAGATGAATCTGGTCACCTAAAAATCAACAAAACAAAACTAAACAGAAAAACAACAACAAACAAAGAAAAAGCATAAAGTCACACCATCCTTATCTTTCTCCTTGGAAGTATTAGGTGTAGAAGTCAAAGGAACAGGGTCTGTAGATTTCTGAAGCAGGAAAGTCTGAGATTAATTCTATACTTAGATAAGTTATTATTCATGATTGAAGAAAATAGAAACAAAATTTAAAGGGATTTACAGAATATTGTGCCTTTGATTACTAAAATGTCAGTCAAAAGAGTTAAGCCAGAGCCAACAGATAGGTACATTTCAATAATGAAAACATAAATGGCAAAACAACTCAGTGAAGTCAATGAATTTAGAAAAACAGTCAATTCTATAATGTTTTAATGTTTATTTTTTGAGAGAGAGAGAGAGAGAGAGAGAGAGGGAGTGTACGGGCAAAGGATGGGCAGAGTAAGAGGGAGACACAGAATCCAAAGCAGGCTCCAGGCTCTGAGCTGTCAACACAGAGCCTGACATGGGGCTTGAACCCACAAACCATGAGATCATGAACTGAGGTGAAGCCAGATGCTGAACTACTCAGGTGCTCCAGAAATACAATCAATTATAAATAATTTACAATATAATGGTCAAAACAGAACAAAAATTTAATAAAAATAAGCATTTAACCTTTATAGACTAAAAGTAAGGCTTAAGATTCTTTCCCCACTCCAAGGAGAGAGAGAGAGAGATTGAGAGAAAGAATGATCTTGAATGGGTTCAACAGAAGTGTAGGAAGAATATGGAATGTTTTCCTATTTTATTTAAGAACATCAATTTGTTAATGTTTCCTTCTGGACACGCAAAGTTAAAAATAAATATAACTATTATTTATGTATGTCAGCCCTTTTATTAGAAAGCAGAATTTATAGATCTTAAATTGTAAAAGGCAAAAGTAATGTTTAATAACAAGACAAATACATAGAAAATATGCAGAAACAAAAAATGTCAAGCATGTTTTACGATGTGTATGATAAACTATCTATTAAGAGAATAAAACTCATTTTAGGAGAAGAAAAATAATTTTGGCTACATAGTCCACATCAAAAAACTAAAAGACCTTAAAAGTTAAGAAAATCATCAACATGGTTTAGGTAAATGAAAACCTTAAAAATCAGGCATTGCAATATTTATGTCAGACACATTTTAGTTAAAAAGTAAATGTGAGCTTGCTTTAAAATGATTATAAAAACAAACTATGATGAAGTTGTGAGTGTTAATGGAACCATACATTGATATATATATAGATGCATAGAAGCATGTAAAAATGTTTGAAACTCACAGAGCTACTGATAGGAATATGATATGATGTTAGTCATCTATAAACCAACTCAATCCTTTATATATCAGAGTAATGTAGAATAAATAAGCATACAGAAATTCTGAAGAAAATAATCACTGTAATTTTACAAGCATATTAACTTTATTCATCCTGCAAATATGAAATACATCTTCTTTTTGCCTGCTGTGGGATATTTTCAAAATGTCTGCACAATAAATTTCTGCTCATAGTTCTATATAAGTGTATTTATTGAAATCTTGGTCTTCGTATATTGAGAATTTTTTACTTTAACTATTTTAACATTACTATATATTTCTTTTCCTGGAATTCCAGTTCCTCTTATTTCAGAATTTGTCTGTGTAGTTACAGTCAGAAAATGTGGTTACAGTACTGACAGCCGAGATGACAATAGAAGAGATGCCATAATGCTTTCTCTTTATCTGAGTCAATAACACCTCTCTAATTAATAGCACCCAATAGATATGCCTCCACTTTGAAATTATTATGTTATCTGATACATAGTAGTACTCAAAAGCATTTGTTGGATGAATTAACCAATTAATGTGTGTATGTACACTGGTGTGTTTGTGTTCCTGGCAAACACCACACACTTCCCTCATGTGGTGTTTTTCGGGTGTCCTGGTCTCCAGATTTACAACTATTGGAGGTGGTGGTGGAGGGGGGCACCTGGGATCTGTGTGCTAGACAGTTGAAAGCAACGTTAGTTGTGTAGTTGCTTCATGTGAGATATTCCATACTAGACATGACCTGTGGTTTAATGAGGAACAACTTAGTTTTGCGACATCCAACAGATGCTCATTGAAGGAGGCCAATTACAGACTGTTCATTCAGGCTTCCAGCAACAGTTGATAAGCACCCTTCCTCTAATATGTTCACTTCTCTTTTGGTGCATGTTCAGTTTCTGCAGGATGGTGAAGCTCTCCTGGTGGGTTGTCTCCTCACTTTTCTTTCATGTCTATGAAGAAGTAGGGGATGCCAGCGTGAGTTAGGAATAACTAATATAAATATTTCTAAGGATGAAAAATGATCCCACTGAGAGGTTATGATAATCTGAAAGGATTATTATCAGGGCACTCAGAATTATTAAACATAAGACAACTAAAAGAGACATTTTATACTTCAACATGAGCCTTGGTCCTCTGGAAGAGCACTTTGTCACCATGTTGCTTCAATTTGGATTATTTGACTCCTTGATCATCTTTCAAATAACTGGACAAAAGTAACAGAGAAGTTCAGAGTCTCTAAGGTGCACATCCTTCATGGGATCCTTCTCCAGTTCAATTCCTGGGCAGGACAATTCCTGTTTGAACAATCACTTCCTCCATTTGGAAAAAACTATTAACTAATTGCTCATTGACCAATTGCCCAGGGCATCCACACCAACAAAGTGTTTGTTTTTATAACCTTGTTTCTCAAGTTGTTTCTCTTCATGCCTGAGTCTTTCCACAGACCACAAAAACACTCTGAGCCTGCCAGTTCACAAAGGTGTCTAGTACCTGAGCAGCTGAATTTCCCCAGAAAGAATAAAGCCTTAACTGTCTCCAAAATCTAACTAGGATATCTATCTAAGATATCTGGTTCCGGGTGAGCTTTCACATGGTCAATTAGACTTATCAAATGACAGAGAGTATTGAAACTAAGATTTAAGGCTCATTGCAACTTATTTTCATAACTTGTGCAGTAACTTCACTGTTGATAAATATTGCTCAAATTCCTCTTGTGAAATATGTGTGGAAGAGATTAAGAGGTTAACTCTCTTCATGAGATACATGTTCTTACAGTGCAGGGATCAGCACACTTCTTTTGTAAAGGGGCAGGTAGTTTCTGTTTTAGACTTTGGGGCCTTATGGTCTCTTTGGCAACTGCTCAAGTGTGTGTTGGAGTGCAAGAGCTGCCAGAGACAATATGAAAATGATTGGAAATGCCTATGTTCCAATAAACTTTATGGATACAGAAGGTCAAATTTCAAATAATTTTCTTGTATTGTGAAATATTCTTCTTCTGCATTTTTTCCAACCATTTTAAAATGTAAATGGCCATACATAGATGACCAGTGGGTGAGATTTGGCTGACAGGTTACAATTTGCTGACATCTGCTATCTGTATAAACTTTGAAGTATATTTTAGAAAATTTTCAATCAGGTATTCAATCTCTTTCTTTTTCTTCTTTTCTCTCCCCTGGCCACAAACAATAAACACTGATGGAAATAAATGGGAACTGACCACTCTGATCTGTCAACCCTAAGCTAGAAATCCACAAAGCTCCTTGGCTTATACTTTAAAAATCTGTTCCAGTTCTAATTCAGGTCCCTGGCAACTTGGAAGTGATTTGCCTTCGTTCTTTATCCCTCCTGTCAAGGCAATGGCTCTCTGCATGGTTTCTTAGCCACATTTGGAGAATCTGCTAGTGTTCACTTATTCCATATCCCATAGAGGGGATAATTAACTAAGACCCAGAATAGAAAGCGAGTTTGACAGTGCTTGGCTTGGAACTATCGAGAAACGGAAGGTCTGCTTTTCTTTAAGCCAATTACCAAGGAGAAAGTACAAAATTTTAGATAATTTTTTAACTAAAACATGCATCAAGTTTAAAAAAAATAAAATAAAGATAAATAAAAGTCTAATACAACGTTAGTGAAATCTAACACTGAAGTCTTATTAAATTTCTTTCATCTGGTATTTACCCCCACTTTTTAATGGTAATACTTAACTTGCTATTTTATTTAATGTTGGTAAACATAATCTCTTGACTTATTATGGTTTAATCAGCACATATACATTGCTAGATCTCACTCTTTCCCTTCCCCTGCTTGTCCCCAATACAGTTATTTCACAATTTTTGGTTAAATTGATATTTAATACATAGGATATTATGGCCATGAAAATATCATTTACTTTGAGTTCAAGTAACTCTCTATGCATACATGTAGTCCTAGAACTTTTTCACTTACCCTGGAATCAATCACCTCTTATTTATGTTTACTTTTCCATGTACCTATTGCTAATTTCTCACACTGTCCCCTTCAAAGAGCCTCTCACTATCGTACCCTGAACTGAAATCCCTCCTCCATTATCCTGTTTGCTACATGGACTTTCATCCCCATCCTGTGAAGCCTTTTGATCTCTTGCTCAAATCTGGACCAATTATGCATGTTAAGATGCCCTCGTTCTCTTGCTATTTCCTTTACTCTCCATTCTGAGGAGCCTCCTTATCATTTGCCTTTGTCAAATGATCCCTTTTCAGCATCCCCCATTTTCCTTTTCCTAGATGTAAACATTAATTTTTGTGGATATCACCAACCTAACAAAGAGTTCACAGAAATGAAATTTTTGGAGACTTGCTTATGTAAAAATGTCTTTATTCTGCTGTCAAAATTGATGAATTATTCCACCTAGGTGCATAACTTGAGATTGAAATTAATTGTGCCTCAACATATTTGAGACATTTGTTTATTTTCTTCTAGCTCCCAATGTTGCTGTTAGAATTCTTATGTGCAAAAATTTGTGTGATCAACCCCTTTTTTTTTCTCATTGTCAAAGCTTTTCATCTCTCTCTTTCTCTGTCATCTCTCTCTGTCTCTATCTGTCTTTTAACAATTACATGCCATAATGAGACATTTTTGCACTGATATGCTGAGTATAATTATTGCCTTACTTTGTGACAACTTTTAATTTTTATTTTTGAAATATTCTTTATGGAATTTCCATTGGGTGTATGTTTGAATTCCTATATTAATTATCAACTTCCTTATACTTTCTCTACTACTATTCTCTGGTTGTCTTTTACTTAGCAGGAAATGTCTTTATCCTTTTAATTCCTACCTTATAATGAAATTTTGATTTTTGAAAAATTATTTTACTTTTAAATTCCTTGTTTCTTAATTTTTCTGATTTCCCTTTTTTATAGCATCTTATATTTGATTCCCTTCTCAGTATATTACCTTTTAAGATGAATTTCCAACTCTTTTTACTCTTGATTATTTCATCTGAGTTCCTTTGCTTCTGTTCATTTTATCTGCTGTCTATTATGCTGGTTTCTGTTCTCAGAGGTCTAATGATCCTGGGACTCTTACGCACATTGAGAGGTGAAATAAGAAAAAACTGATGGAAATGTCTACTTACCTGTAGGAAAATCATCTTTAAATGAAAGTTTCTTACTTGAGTTCATATAACCAAAATCTGGTACTGCTGCATATTAGAATATGGAAGATGTAAGCAAATTTTATTTATATGTGAAATCTCAAAGATTGATTAATAGACTATTTATACCTAATTAGTTGTTTATAAAATGTGTGTTTTGTATTTTATTTAAAGAGATCATTTGTGGGGCGCCTGGGTGGCTTAGTCGGTTAAGCGTCCGACTTTCGCTTAGGTCATGATCTCGCGGTTCGTGGGTTCGAGCCCCGCGTCGGGCTCTGTGCTGACTGCCAGCTCGGGGCCTGGAGCCTATTTCAGAGCCTGTGTCTCCCTCTCTCTGACCCTCCCTTGCTCACGCTGTCTCTCTCTCCTCTCTCTCTCTCCTAGAAATAAATAAAACATTAAAAAAAATAAAAAAAATAAAGAGATCATTTGTTCTCCCCTTATCTTTGGTTTTATATCTCTAATTCCACATATATCTTTATTGTGCTACTATTTTGAATATTTTCAAGATGGAAAGTGGTAGATTTTTATGTTTCCATTAGCGATGTTTTACTTTTAAAAGATACTTTCAAGTTGAGTTGGTTTTCAATAAATTGGGAGAATATTTTTTATTAGTACGTATTATTAATGTTGGTTTTTATATATTCACTAGTTTTATTTCTATTTTGTTTAAGCAAATGTAAAACTTCCTGTATCACTTTTGACTTTAATAAACTGTTAGCCAAAGCAACAATACTAATATATAAAGTTTATTATGTTCTTTGTATACTTCTGGGTTTCTTATGTGTATAAATATATTTAATCTTCAGTTGATCCAAGAGTCATGTGCTATTGTTATTATTACCTGCATTTATAGATAGGGAAACTGAGAAAAACGAGAGGAAAAATAATTTTCCCAAGAAAATACGGCAAATAAGTTACAGAACTTAGTTTTGAACTTAGGCTATTGGGTTGATCACATTTTCATCACTAAAATAAACTGGATTTTGAAGATGAAATAGCAGTCACAGCCTTCTTTGGTTTGATAGAAGGGTAAATATCATTAAAATGGTTAAATTTATGTGTAACTTTATGTTCTATTTATTGCCATAAAAATGACAATTAATGAATATGTAGTACTCTATGATTTCCACATTTTTCATTTATCCCTTAAAATGACACTTATCCTTCAATCTACCTATAAGATATTTGCAGACTATAAACCCTGAAATAAATTTTTATAGGAAAAGATAAATGTCTCCATGAAGTTTTAGATTTATCTAGGTGAGTGCAAGATGGAAGACACATGACACTAAAATAGCTGTCATTGTCAATCAAATTGTTCTCTGTTTAATAATTTTTTAAATGTTTGTTTATTTGAAGAGAGACAAGACAGAGTGCACATGAGCAGGAGAGGGGCAGAGAGAGAGGGAGAAAGAGTCTTAAGCAGGCTCTGCACTGTCAGCACAGAGCCTGACATAGGGCTTGATCTTACAAACCGTGAGATCATGACCTGAGCCAAAATCAAGAGTTGGCTGCTTATACCAACTGAGCACTCAGGCACCCTTTATATTGTTCTTTTCATCTAGAACTGAGCAGTGGACATCTTCCAAGCACCACAAGAGGAAGGCAAGAGAAGGCTCCACCATAAGCAATTAAGGTATGTGCTGGGTTGCCCTCCAGAATATAGAAGTTGAGTCTTTTCTGCATGTACACAGTCCGTGGCAGTGATGTGTTAAAGTACTATGTTCTGAGCCTGTCCAGGCGCAGGTATCTGGGGGTTCCAAAAACCATACTACCAAAGCTGGGACCATGGACATAATTTACAAGTAATTTCACAAATATCAGCACATTGTGCTCATCAACAGCACCCTGCACCTGCACTGTACCTGCAGACAAAGGAGTCCCTCTGAACACTGCCTTTAGTGTCTTCAGAAAGAGACCAAGATTACATTTGAGTAAGGTGAAACTTTAAACGAAGAAAAGTCAAATAAAATCCAAGAAAAAATATGGTGAAAGGAAAAAGATAACAAAGATCAGTGACTTTCTGGGTGACTAAGAGTAGCAGAAAGAGCTTTTGATTATTGAAACCTGCCCCGCGTGGCTGAGCAGATAGATGGCTTTGAGCATGTGACTAGAGTTCTGCCTGAGGAAAATCCAAGTCCAGAGATGCAAATAAACCCCCCTCCATCTCTTAGCTCATGGAATTAGGGTGTTTATTGTTCAAAATAATTTACGAATTTACTCACTATTTCTGCTGGTTGAAACAAGATTAGAAGAGTAAGGCAGAAGGGCATTAGGAAATATTTCTAATTTTAAAACTGTTCTGGGGCACGTGGATGGCTCAGTCAGTTAAGAGTCGGACTGTGGGTCAGGTCATGATCATGTGGTCCAAGTTTTCGAGCCCCACATCAGGTCCTGTGCTGACAGCTCAGAGCCTGGAGCCTGCTTCAGATTCTGTGTCTCCCTCTCTCTCTGTCCCTCCTCTGCTCATGCTCTGTCTATCCTCTTTCTCTCTCTCTAAAAAATAAACATTAAAGATTTTTAAAAATAAGACTATCTTAGTCATACTTTGTGGCAACTATGTTAAAATAGATTTGGCATTTACTCTCTGAAGATAATTTATCTCATGTATAATTGCTTGAGGCATACTCCTTTTTTCCTGAAATTTCCTGGAATATTGAAATTATTAAACAGTGTTCATAGTACATAGTAAAATAATGAGCCTTTATAAAAATGTAGTAAAGTCATAAAAATATTTTATTATATCATTACTGGAAATGCCACATTAATCTTAAACCCTAATACCCATTCACCTTATTCACAAAAATCCATGCTTTATTTTGTTCTAGGTTGATGTGGAATATTGTGTTATAATTTCTTCCTCTGTTTAGCAATCTGAGCTCTGTGTGATGGCTTTTGTTTCTTATAGGTTTATTCCGAACTATAATTACTAGTGTAAGTTACTTAGCTTTTAAGAGCTTCACATATACTAGTTGGCCAGAGAAAACAAACAAGCACATATAATAAACAAACAAACATCATACCTTCTTATATCCAGAACAATTAAATAACATTTCTCTGTGCCAGAGATAAGAAGTTATCTACCAAAACCTTTTCTCCTCCACATAATATAGAACTTTAGTTTGAAATCAATATTTAGATAAGACTATATTTTTGAGTTTCCTCACAGTTATGGGTATTCATATGATTAATTTTTCCTAATACAAAGCGAATGGAACTGATGAGGTATCTCTGAAGCTAGTCTTTTAGGCAATCCATATGCCTCTTCTATGATCTCTTTCCTCATGCAATGACTGGATCTAATCAAAATTGATACCCTATATGATGGGTGAGCTATGAGACAGAAGGAGTTAGGATTCCTAACTTTTTGTTTGAAGGATTCCTTCAAAACAACATAGAAGACAGTGGTCCCATCAATAGGACCAGTAACCAAGAAATGTTTTATGAGAAAAAAGGTTTGTTTTTTTAAAATTTATTTTGTTGAGCCATTACATTCTGATTTAATTTTCACTGCATTCTTGCTTATCCTCACCAATATGTCCATTCTGCTACTGCTTACAAAGCCTCTTTAAATTTTTCCTTAAAGACTATGCAACTATTCAGGGGTTTTTGTAAGTTGGCCTACTTTCCAACTGAACACATATGCTTTGCAGACATTTGAACTTGTGATAGGCTCTTGGGGGTGAGGGGAGAATTCTTATAAATACTGGCACACAATGAAAATCTTTTCACTGGAATAGTAAGTATTACATTAATCACACACATGAATATATAGTGATTTTACCACTTCTTCAAGTAGAAACATATTCCCTTGAATTTAGCAAATACTATTTGTTGTGCCCATGAACTTTCATTGACAGGTTTGATGAGACCGCACATCCTGCTTTCCTTTTTCAGACAGCAAAAGCTGTTTCATGGAACAAGTGTTTTAGATGAAAATGAATAGGTAGGAAATAAGACTATAATGTAAATCTAGACCATAGTTGGAGAGTTGACAGCTGCAAGTCTGAGGGAAAAAAAATAGTCAATATTTTCTGTAATGATAGATTGAAATGGGATTAAAATACAGCTGGATTTGATCTGATACTTATCAATGGTACACATTTCCCTCAGACTTTACAGAAGTATATAGGTGAGTTTCAGGTATTAGACTATTCATTAATCATAAACTCTATTGCTTTTCCTTGAATATGAATATTGGTAATTTTCATGTATATAAGCTGGCATTTGAGAAATAATGAATACATTGCTAAATACTGTTTGTAATAGGTTCAAGTTTGCTCATGTATAACTATGTGATTACCCCTCTGAGACTCCACTAAAATGATGTGCATATTTATATTTCTTATAAGATTGAAAAAGATATGACCATGCCCCAGTGAGTTTATAAACTGTGGTTTTGAAAAATATTACAGCCATTCAGTTTCTTCTAGATATGCTATAATTATGCTCCGACATGTGTTTAATCAGGAGGCTTAAATACCATTAAAAAAAAAAACACCTTGTATATGTAGAATACTCCATAAAACTAAGAGCCATACTTCCATGAACATTAAATAAATAAATGTAGTTTATTAAATAAACACATGCTCAAATATTTCCCTTTTTTGTTTTGTTTTTTTGTTTTTCCATTCAAAATTTTATGTTCTTTTATCTATTTTAGTGTTCATGATAATAAAATTCCTGTGAATTAGAATGTAGACATGATTTATATGAGATACTTATTCTTAATTATCTGATAACACAAGAAACACACACTGTCAGCCTGTGAATGTTGTGAAAGCTAACAATAAGGAGTATGTTGATATTCATTGCTCTAAGGACAAAGATCGAGATATAGCTTGACCCACAGAGCTTGGATCATCTGATCTCCATCTGCTTCCAAAGTTCATTTATCATTATACTCTCTCTCACCTCATGCTCTGTACTCCAGCTATTCTGACCTCTTTTCAATTCCATCTTGAACACTCCAAGCTATTTAGCTTGACTGAAATTTTATCTCTGTACTCATCCACTGTACCCAATCTTTGTTTAACTGAATCTTACTTTTTGTCAAATCTTAGTTCAGTAGTGACTTTCTCAGAAAAGCCTACCCTAGTCTCCATACATAAATTATTTCAATCTAATATGTTTTCTTATCAGAATGCCCCTCTGCTTCATATATTTTATCCTGTTGGAAATTTTGTGTGTGTGTGACATTCATCAACCATTATTCTTTTCTGTTAAGCTGAAAGGGCTATACCATTTGTTAGTCACTTTTATAATTTCATCACTCAAAACTATGTTACATATGGAGCTGAATAAATATTATTTATGTGACTGAATGAATAAATAAATGAAAGAGTTAAGTAGGTTCTATTTATACCAGGATTAGTGTCTAACAAAAAGAACATCAGACATAAATTGAGCCATTACAGTCTCTGTTTGATGATGCCTTTAAAAATGTTTCAACGTATTATAAAATGAAAATCTGCATTGAGCAGAAAATATGCTTCCTTGCAAATTATTTTAAATTTCAATGGGAATTAACTTAAAAATAAGAAAAATGCAAACTCTGAGCATAAAATTTATAAAGTTCCAACATTCCTTAGACTTTTTTTTTAAGTGTACTCATACCAACTCTTCTGCAGAACTATATATCCTGTACAGGATATTACAAACACCAACAGACAAAATAAGAGAAGAAGAGGAGGAGGAGAGGGGGGGAGGAGGAGGAGGGGATAGGAGGAGGGATGAGGATTTGGAGGAGGGAGGGGAGACTTGGAGATTTTAATAGAGAGTCAATGTTTGGAAGAAGGAATGATACTTTGAAGAAGGGAATGACCCTGGATAAGATATCTGTGCATTTGATCATTCAGTCTAAGAGGCAAATAAAATTCTCATAGAAAAACTGCAGTAATTTTGCATTGAAAAACCAGAGAATAGAATTTGGGACAAACAACTCTGCTTGAAAGTGAAGGAGGAACCCTAAAATGTTAACAAACGAGGGGAGAGATGACAAATTATGTATAAATGTATGCTCACATCATTGCCTGACCCATATACCACCTGCACAGAGCATATTTTAAAGTGAAATAACCAAGGCTAAAATCACTGTACTGGGTTTTGGGTTTTTGTCCAGAAGACAAAGATTATGGTTTAAGAACAATCAAGTTAATTTTCTGCCAAAATAAAACCAAAACACAAAAAATCAATATTGTTTGGAGAAATATAACAGAGTACAGAGTCTCTAAAATCATGATATTCAAAATGTCCAAGAATCATTTTAAAATTACCCAACAAATGAAGAAATAGGAAACATAGTCATACCTAAAATGGAAAGGCACAATATACAGAGACTTACTTCAGGTATTGTAATTAGCAGATAAAAATTCTAAAGCAATCATAACTCTGATTATCAATAAAAAGGAAAGTATGCCTATGAGGGAAAATATAGGAAATTTCAGCAGAAATTGATAAAAGTAATAAAATAATACAAATACAAGTGAAAATTCTCAGACAAAAATAGTAAATATCTGAAATAAAACTTTCACTGACTGGATGTGATAAATACCCTCAAAAGCTCTCCATGTCCCAGTCTCCAGGACCTTTGAATGTGCTATTTCAAATGGCTAAAGAAACCTTGCAATATATGGTTAAGAGGATAGACCTTTAAATGAAAGATTATACTGGATTATCTGGTGGTACAATTATAATTTCAAGGGTCCTTAAGTGGAAGAGGAAAGCAGAAAAGAAAATCAGAGAGGAAGATACTAAAATGTAAGAGGTCAAAGGGAAACAGTGATTCTAATAATTCTACCCACTGTTGCTGGCTTTGAAGATTAAGGAGGATGATCATTAGCCAAAGAATCTAAGTGGACTCTAGAAACTGAAAGAGGGAAGAGAAAACAGATTCTTTCTTAGAGACACCAGAAAGGAATACAGCCATGAAGGCACCTTGACTTTACTCCAATGAGACTCGTTAGACTCTAAACTGCATACTCTAAGATAATTTGCATTCCTTTAACCACTAATTGTGTAGTAATTTGTTGTAGAAGTGATGTAACCCTAGTAAAAAGGGCTGAATAGCTGAATAAACGTGGAACTAATATTAAAGTATCAGTAAGCTAGACAAAAGCATAATTAGATATCATCTTACACCTGTTAGAATAGCTATTTATCATCAAGAAGAGAAGAGCTATTAAGTGTTATTGGTAGGGTGTATAGCAAAGGGAAATCTTGTGGACTGTTGGTGAGAATATAAATTGGTTTAACCACTATGGAACACAGTATGATGATTCCTTAAAAAAAAAAAAAATAGAACTACCATATGATCTAGCAACCCCACTTCCAAATATATTTCCAAACGAAATGAAAATAGGTCATTGAAAAGAGATATGCACTCCCATGTTTATTTGAATCATTATTCATACTAGCTCAATTGTGGAAAAAAACTAAATGTTCATCAATGAATAAATTAATAAAGAAGGTATGGTTTGTATATGTAATATGGAATATTATTGAGCTGTGAGAAAGATGACATCTTGCCATTTACAGCAACATGGATACACCTTGAGGGCAGTATGCTAAGATAAGTCAGATAGACAAAGACTAAGTCCTGTATGATCTCACTTACATGCAGAATCTGAAGGGGGAAAAAAACAGCTGTAAAAGCAAAGTAGAATGGCTATGGGGTTGGGGAATTAAGGAGATGTTGTTTAAAGGTGTACATTTGCAACTAGTAGATAAATAAATTCTGGAGAACTAACACACAGAATAGTGATTATAGTCAATAATTCTGTATTATAAACCACAATGCTACTAAATGACTTAATTTTTCTCGTCACAAAGAAGAGATTATAATTATGTGACCTGATAGAGTTGTAAACTAATACCATGATAGTAATCATATTGTGATGTATAAATGTATCAAATCAACAGGTTGTAAATTTACACAATGTTTTATGGCAACTATAGCTCAATAAAATAGGAAGGGAGGAAGGGAAGAAAAGAAAGAGTGAGGGGAAAAGGAAGAAAGGAAAGGAAAAGGAAGGAAGATTTATCTCAATTTGACAGACTCAACTACAATATAACGAAGGAATTTAGAAATCCTCCTTTCATAGTCCGTCTGTGATATCTAATCCCCCAAATATACATACTGAGTTTCCTAATATCACTGAATTAATTTTAGAGAATAAAGATGTGAGATTAATAGTGAATCATATTCAAAGAAAGAGAATGTTTTACTTATTTCTAACACATATACACATATACACACATATGCATACACACATATGTGCACACACACACAGGAAAAACTTTATAAAAATGTTTCAAGATATCCAATGGTAAAAATAAAAGTCATTATCAACTATAGAACTCTTACACAGGGGTGCCTGTGGGTGGCTCAGTCAGTTAAACATCCCACTTATGCTCAGGTCATGATCTCATGGTTCCTGAGTTCAAGCCCTGAGTCAGGCTCTGTGCTGACAGCTCAGAGACTGGAAAGTGCTTCAGATTCTGTCTCTCTCTCTGCTCCTCCCCTGCTCACACTGTGTCTCTCTAAAATAAACATTGAATTGAAAAAAATAACTCTTACACAGATAACAGCAATAACAAAAGAAAAACATGCTTCCACAGGTTGATAATGATTGTGTTATGAACCAAATATGATTAACCTGATTCCACACACCTGATATACAAAAGAACAAAGAAGTAGAAAAAGGAAAAAAAAAGGTAAGTAGGTTTGGCAAAGATACACTTTTAAGAAGCATATAAATATGTCTACTAAATTTAATTCTATAGGATGTTAGGTTCTGTTAATATAATTACTGAGCTATTTGGTCCATGGTAAAAGGCTTTGGTCAATCTTTGTGTAACATATCTACTTAAGTCTTGATCCCCGATAAAATATATTAAGGAATGCTCAGAGGTTTTCCAAGTGGAGAAATCCCAAAACCATGTCCTCCCTAAGCTCTTTAGAATACTGCTATCTCTAATCCTTGTTGATTTTAATAGGAAAACCTCTCCATAATTCTCATTTTTGTGTTTCTCTCATAAACCTACAAAGATTTAAATGAGTTATAAATCCATCTTGAATACTAAGAAGCAGATCTCTGTTATTTATACTAGGTTACTTAATCTCTCTTCCACTAAATATCAGGGGAAAATCCAACTTGTTTTTTTACTTTTTTTTTTAAAGAAACATGATAAAAAATGGTAATCTTCTACCAGAGTTCTGCAATTGTCTGAAACTTTGAATGTTTCAGGCATTCTTTCTATGTAAAAATAATGCATATTCTCATAAATATTGACTAAAACAGCTACTTAATCCCAGACATAGTGTAGATACTTGGAATACAGATTAATAATAATGATAATATCCCGATTTTATGGGGCTTTTTTTCTGTCATAAGGCTATAAACATGGTCTTATAGCCACACACAAACACAAAAGAAAATATTTTTGATTGTAGCAAGTGTGAGGAATAAAATAAAACAACCTGTTATATGGAAAGTGACGTGAAAGCGCCACACGGGATTTGATGGTCAGAATATAACTATCTAAATTATTGATATTCTTATTGAAACCAACTGTGTGAATATCCAGGAGAGTACGTTTTAGGCATAATAAAGTGTGAAGGCTCCAAAGTATGCATGAATATGACATAACTTTGGTCAAAATGGGGTGAAGTAAAGGAAAGAGCAGATGTGATAAAGCTAAAGAGGTAGGCAATTTTGTGTAGGGACTAAATGACATTACAAAGAGTTTGTATTTTTTCACAACTAGAGTAGAAACCACTGACAAATGATATATTTTTCCTAAATATTATGTTACATTGTGTATATTAGAGAGCAGATAAACACAGTAATTGGGAGTACAAGAGACAGTGGTATTTGTTGTAACATTGGCAAGAACTGATACTGTCTTGGAAAAGGACTGTAACAATGAGGAAAGAGTGGTTATTG
The DNA here is from genome assembly GCF_003009895.1 of Hyaena hyaena. Taxonomy (NCBI): domain Eukaryota; kingdom Metazoa; phylum Chordata; class Mammalia; order Carnivora; family Hyaenidae; genus Hyaena; species Hyaena hyaena. The sequence continues at coordinate 35,942 of NW_024081837.1, forward strand.
AGTTTTGATTTTATTTTTAAAATTGAATCAAGAATTCTGTTTAATTTGGAAAAACCAACAGTATTAAAATGTCCGTCTTACCCAAAACAATCTACAAGTTTAACACAGCCCCTATCAAAATATCAACGGCATTTTTCACAAAACTACAACAAATATACTAAGATTTTTGGGAACCACAAAAGACTCTGAATAGCCAAAGCAGTCTTGATAAAGAAGAATAAAGCTGGAAGTATCACATTCCCAGATTTCAACATATACCACAAAGTTCTGGTAATCAAAACAGTATGGTAATGGCACAAAAATAGACACATAGATCAATGAAACAAAATAGAGACCCCCAGAAATAAGCTCACTCTTATGTGGTCAATAAAGGTACAACAAAGGAGGCAAATCAAAACCAACAAAGGAGGCAAGAATATACAATGGGGAGAAAAGTCTTTTCAGCAAATGGTACTGGAAACACTAACAGCTACATGCAAAAGGATGGAGCTGGGCCACTTTTTTAAATACCATATACCAAAAATAAACTCAAAATGGATTAAAAACTTAAATGTGAGACCTGAAACCATAAAACTGCTAAAAGAAAACATAGGCAGTAATTTCTTTGACATTGGCCATAGAAATATTTTTCGAGATACGTCTCTTTATGCAACGGAAACAAAACCCAAAATAAACTATTGGGTGGGATAACATCAATAAAAAGCTTTTGCACAGTGAAGGAAACTATCAACAAAATGAAAAGCCAACTTTCTGAATGGAAGAAGACATTTGCAAATGATATATCTGATAAGGAGTTAATGTCCAAAACATATAAGGAAGTTATACAACTCAACACCAAAAAAATAAAAAAAATAAAAATCAAATTAAAAATGGGCAGAAGATCTGAATAGACATCTTTCCAAAGATGAGATACAGATGGCAAACAGGCACTTCAGAATATTATCAACATCACTAATCATGAGAAACACACTAACCAAAACCACAATTATGTATCATCTAACACCTGTCAGAATGGCTAGAATAAAACAGACAAGAAATAACAAGTGTTGGTGATAATGTGAAAAAAAAAAAAAAATCCTCACGTACCGGTGGTGGGAATGTAAATTGGTTTAGTGACTGTGAAAACCAGTCTGGAAGTTCCTTAAAAGTTTAAAAATAAAATTACCATATGATCCAGCAATTCCACTACTAGGTATTTACTCAAAGAGAATGAGAACATTAATTCAAAGATATATGTACCCCTTTATTTATAGCAGCATTATTTACAATAGCCAAGATATGAAAGCAACTCAAATGTCTATCAATGGATGGATAAAAAAAGATGTGGAAACACACACACACATATACATACATACATATAATGAAATATTACTCAGCCATAAAGAATGAGATTTTTGCCATTTGCAACAACATAGATGGACCTACAGGGTATAAAGCTAGGAGAAATAAGTTAGAGAAAGACAAATGCCATTTGATTTCACTGATATGTGGAATTTAAGAAAAAAAACAATTGGACAAACAAATTTAAAAAGAGACAAACCCAGACTCCTGAATACAGAAAATAAATTGGTGGTTGCCATAGGGCATATGGGTTGGAGACTGGGTGAAATGGATAAAGGGGATTGAAAATTCATTTACAGTGATGAGAAATGAGTAATCTCCAGGATTGTTAAATCATTATATTGTACCCCTGAAACTAATGTAAAACTGGTTGTTAATTATACACTTTTTTTTAAGTTAAAAAAATTCTATTTGGGCCCTGCTAATATACTTTATCACCCTCCAAGTTGAGCTATCAAAAAAGCAGCCAACTATATGAGTCTGAAACTCTAGGAAGATACAAAAGTAACTGTATGAGAGTTAGGCAAACCAATAAAATTGGGGATTAGAACTCTGTTATGACAGCCAAAAACAAAACAAATCAAAACCAAAAAAGTACCCAAAATTAATTTATATATGAGCTTCCTAAGTAAGAATAGTGACACTCAGTAAAAGCTATTATAAACCATTGTAGTCTTCATTCATCAGACAATACAAAGCATTGTACTTATTTTTGATCACCACCTTTTAAAAATGATCAAGGCAGTAAAGAATTAAAAATTATTTAAATGGGAAGCACTAGATGAAATTGAGGATGCTTAGCTTAAAGAAATAGCATCACAGTGGTCACAATATCTGCTTTATCATATTTGAAGTCCTAGATGGTTTAGGAACGATTTGCTTTGTTTTGAATAAAATGTTGAGGTAGATTTATGAGGGACATATATTAAATACAAAGAAACATTTTCACCACACTTTTATGAAGATTGATATAAAGAAGAAATTATGCTAATCTGAAGCGTGTATGTCTGTATTCCTTGCACTATTTATCTGCCTACTCCTCCTCACTACAAGGTTTATTGACTCACTGATACTCTCAAAAATTAAGAATTTGGCATCTATTTTAATGATATATCCTGTATATAAGTTTACCTAATAGTTCTTCATTCAAACAGGGACCCATTTGAGTATAAAGGGAAGCTTATTGATATTTAAAATGGAAAAACAATCATAGAACAGACCTACCCTGAGAAGATTACGATGCATGGTAAAGCTACTTTCTTATAAATGATAAACCAACACCATTCTCACAGTGCTTTCTTATTCTTCTTAACTCTTAATCCACTTCGCCTCCAACCCTCTTTAACTGCCCACATGGCCATTGTCCAGGTATGACCATAACCTGGACAACATTGTCCCTCTTAATTAATCCACTCAGGTATTTTAAAGTGTAATATCTCAGACTCTGAGTGGAATCCCTTATTCCTTCTATTTCTGACCCCAGTACTTAAGGTAAGTTGATAAGTTTTTCTCTGACTTTAGCAACTCCCCATTTAGTACAGATTCAATATTTGATCTCCTGAACAATTTCTGTTCTACTGTTCTACTTGCAAAGCAAAACCCAACTCAGTATTATTCCAGCAATGCAGATAACCCACACCTTTCTAAGTGATCATCATGTAATTCTGCATGACTGATCTTTTTAACATTCATTACTATTTAGCCTTTTTCTCTACCATATGGAGAAAACCTTTGACATACTCAGTTACCCAGCTCTCTTCCTTCTCTTCTCACCATCCCTATCGTAAAATCTCCATTAACTAAAAACATTGAAATAAACTGGACTTTTTCCAAGTCATGTTCCTGAATCTATAAACATATACATATTCCTGCCCATTTTACTTCTGAAGGAATACACATTTTGTTCCTGTTTGAGGGCAAGTTTTTTACTTGAGTCTTTGGTTTTCTCAAATAACCTCTGAAACATGGCTTCATCAGGTACTATCTGTTTATCTGATGTATCTGATGATTGTTTTCTTCAATTTATAATTATGATAAATGTTTTAATTTATTTAAAAAAATAAAAATAAATATCTTGCTTTGGTTCCTTCATATTGCTTCTCTTCCAGACCTGTTTCTTCTAATCATAAGCTGTTTCAAATTCTTCATCTTCTATTTCTTTCACAGTCTACTAGTATCTAACATCTGCCTCAATGATATCAAGGTAATTTCCTGCTTAGGTTCCCAAGTCATATATCGGTCACTTCCTTTAATGTATCTTTAATGAATATCCAATATGTGTTAGGCACTGTTGATGTGGTTAGATTATATCATTAGAGGAAAAAATAAAGGAAACAGGCAATATCTCTGCCCTTGAATGGTTTACATTTTACTGTGCTGAACAGATTTCTTTTTCAAATCAATGAAAATACTCAATAGTTAGATTATTTATTTATTTGACAGATTATTTAGTATGTGAAGAGTTGGTAAGTGATACATACATATGCATTTTAGAAAATGTGAACAAAAGGTGAAAAAAAAGAAGAGTATAGTAAGAGGAATCAGGAGTGGCCTGTAAAGTGAATTACAATTTTTTAAAATGTTGATTTATTTTTGAGAGAGAGAGACAAGGATAGAGTGCACACACACATATGTGTATGTGGGGCAGAGAGAGGGGTGGGAGGGCAGTGGATCACAAGTGCGCTCCACATTGACAGCGAGAGTGCAGGGCTCAAAGTCACTAACCCTGAGGTGATGACCTGAACTGAAGTCCTGAACATAGGATGCTTAACCGACTGAGCCACCCAGGTACTCCTGCCAGTTACAATTTTTAACTGAATGGTCATAATTGACCTTATTGAGAAAGAGAGAGGAGCATGCCTAGCATGTTCAAGGAATACCAAAGAGGTCAGTGTGGCTGTAGCAGGGGAGGGCATAGCAAAGGATAAATCCACAAAGGTAATGGAAAGCAAGATTATGTACAACCTTTTCGGACATTGTAAGGTAAATGACCTTCATTTGGAATGACATGGGTCATGTGATCCTCATGAGCAAGAGAATGTCATGATCCAACTTAGATTTCAGAAGTGTCACCCAAGATTCCATATTGAGAATAGATTTGGGAGGGAAAGGTGCGTGCAAGGAAGCATTTAAGAAGCAATTATAATAATCCAGGAGGAAGTTGAAAGGACTGTGACCAAAACAGTAGCATGTGATGTTGAAGTGTTGTAAGAAGACAGAAATGGGCATATTTTGAATATGTGTCAATGTGTTTCCGACAAGATTGGATATTAGACCTAAGAAATAGAATGTTTCCAAGGCTTTGGGTCCAAACAACTGGATCAGATGGATTTCAGTCAGGAGTTTCAGAAAGCAGGAATAGTAGCCACCACTAAGAGAGCAACAAGGCCGTTCAAGGAAGGAATCTTGAGAAGTCTTTCAGCACCTTACTACAGGGAATGTGTTCCTCAGACAGCAGCTTTGGCATCATCTAAAAACTTGTTAGAAATGCAAAATCTCAGTTCCAAGTCCAACCTACTAAATCAGATCTCCATTTTCACAAGATCCCCAGGTGATATGGATGGTCAAGTGTGGAGAGCTGCCTTAATAACTTGTATCAGACAGAGTACAAGAAGGAAACATAAAACTAGCAAATGTAGAAAATTCTTTTGAAAAAATTTTCCTAATAAATACTGGAAGCATTTATGAATTATAGATTGTTTTTAATTTAGAAGGAAGTTATTAAAGCATACTGCTTCTACCTTTATACAGGAAATTTGATGCTATAGCCCTGTTTATTGCCCTTCTCTCAACTCCCTGATTTACATATCCTGATTTTTAATTCTCTTATTTCTGTCAGAGGTGTATTAATGTAACTGCAATCATATAATGATTTGGCCACAAATGACCAGGGATATCAGTTATTTGTTTAGAGATATTGAAACAAAGATCTCTGGAGCTTGCATAACAAATGCAAGGTCATGTAGCTAGTTAGAGGGAGAGCTGGGCTAAAATAAAGACCACTGAATTCTTGAAGATAATTAAGTTGTGATTTTCAAAAAGTATTTCATAGCTCATATTTCTATTGACCACATAATTTTACCAGAAATATGAATAAATTGGCCAAAGTTTCCTTTTACAAAATGCTTGTCAAAAGCATCTGTAAGCTCATAAAGAAAATAATTTGTGTTAATCTACCCATAATATGTGGCATATGTCTAGGACAATATTGTTAAATTAAGGGGTACTGTGTTAGCCTGTTAATATTAGCTACTATCATATATTTGGCAACAAACAAGCATTAAAAACATAAAATATAAATCTCAGAGCAATCAACTCTGGAAGTGATTCTTAATGCCAAATTGCACTTCATCTAGCAAGCAATGCTGATGATCACACTGTTGGGCTGCCATAGCACAGACTGGCAGAGAGGCTCCTTTCATATTGGCCCAATTAATAGTTCCAAACTGAATGTTCACTAATTATTTTACAAATACTGGTGAAGTTTTCATAGATTCCACTAAAAGACACATTTCCTCAACAACATTTGTTTAAGTATTTCTATACTGTGGTTTTGTCCTATACCTAATGTTTTCCTCCATTATAACCTCCATCACAATCTCCACCACAAAAGCTATCACCTCGCCAACTTTTCTTTTCAATATCAAAGTGCTCTTCTCTTGATTTCTTAGAGTTTTCTGACTCATTATCAGCAGAGAATTGGTCTTTCTCTTTATAGTTTCTGTAGAATCTTTCTTCTATCTTTATTATTCATCTTAGCTTTATCATTGCATAAGAAGACATTGTGTATTGTGGTTATTAGACAATGAGTTCAAATTTTAAATTGCAAGATTCTTAAGGACAGCAATTGGTCTTCTTTGAAAGTATATTAACTTTGTCGATAATAATGCCATAAAAATAATAAAAATAGCTAAATTTTGTGGTATATTTATGCTCCAAGATATCTTACACATTCTTATATGCACTACCTTAAAAACACATGAAGCAGTGTCTATTAGCCCAATGTGGCTAAGGGCCTTGCTCAAGCTCAATCAACCCATGAGGTATATCAATAGGATTCTATCTCCTGCTTCTAGAGACTATGAATGTAAAGTTTTGCTATACTATTTTGACAGGGTCCAGAATTGTACAGATCCTTGCTTTATATTTTAACTTTTCTTTCACTCCATGTGGCAACCTTTGGAAGCAGATGTAAATTCTCTGGGATTTTCTTTTCATATTTATAACATTGTAACACTTAAATGGCAATACTGTTAATCATTCAGAAAGTTAATATGCCTAAACTTTGTAAACTAAATGATCCATTTACTAAATTTTAGTCTCATCCTAATTTTCATTTACTACATTCTCCATAGAGCTTATCAATGGATGTTTTCTTTTTCCTACAGACTGAGTGTTCAGTAAATTTTAAAAACAATTTGCATATGATGAAAACCAAACTACCTATATTTTAATTCCTTTTTGGAATGAATTTTCTAAGATCTATCTATCTAAGACATACATAGATGTAAGTCAGTGTTTCTTTGACCCATGATTATCTTTCCTTGACAAAACCAAATTTTATCACATTTTATGGGTCCTAGCAGGGAAATCCTAAAAAAAATCCAGGTAGCAAATTGTGTGTGCTGCAGTTTTACAATTTTCCCTGAAAATTGACCTTTATCATTTTCTTCAATAGGAAAAACCTGTTATGCATCACTTTAAAAAAAATCTTAAGACAGGTTCCCATCACTTCTGGCCTATGAAAACAGTTATAACAACAGAGATGAGTGACTTTTTTTCTGAGAAGCCACATGCAATTGTGTTGTCAGTATGAGAACTGAAAGCATTTGGTTTATACATGTGGTATGGCTGTCTTAATCTTTTAGTTCATCAAATTCCAAGGAGTGAGCAAAAGGCAAAGATTGTAGCTTTAGCTGCCAAAGAGAGTGTGAATCATTTCTCCCAAGATTTTAAATATCTTTTTTTAGCTTGGAGGCAGAAAGCAAACAACCTGAATGAAAACAGATTTAGGCTGTAACAAGAAGACAGAATTTAACCAGCATATGCTAAAGCGCCTTACCAAAACGGAACAAAAGTTTTGTGCATAAATGTTACTTTAAAAAAAAAATGCAGCAAATTATTCACATTATGTTCAGTGGACCTTATGATACCTGTAAAGGTCATGAGAACTCTCATTAGATAAAGAACTAGAAATTACAAAAACAATAATCTGTCATGAGGAAGGTTTTTTGATACTTATTCGTCAATACAAGCTTTTTACTAAAGCCATCTACCTATCTCTAAGACTTGTATAGCCAAGTTGGTTATACATTACTTTATATTTTCCTTGGATTGATGATCTTTGACTAACACAATGTATTATATTTAAATGTTATCTAATTTAATATTTAGTTATAATAATCCTACTATTCAATGGAATAAAGTAGGAAGCTTAGAATGAACTCAAATATACATAGAAATTTCATTTAAAGTTAAGATAATGTTCCAAATCAGTATGGAAAGAACTGATTATTCAAAGATTGCTGTAGAAAAAGTTGGACATCTATTCATCTAATTATCTATGATACATATAGATCAGTATTTTATACCTTATGACAAAAAATTCCACATGGATCCAACTTCTAAGCATAAGAAACAAAGGAATAGTAAAACTACAATGTAAACACTAAATACTAGATGAATAAAATACTAATTAATATTTTAAATTGATTAGAAAATTAATTTCAACCCTCATCTGAAGTCCAGAAGTCATAAAAGTTTGATAAAATTAGGCTGTACAGTTGGAAGACTAATATATATCCAACATACCATAATCCAAGTTAAAAGTCAAATATGGGGGCGCCTGGGTGGCTCAGTCGGTTGAGCCTCCGACTTGGCTCGGGTCATGATCTCGCGGTTTGTGGGTTCGAGCCCCGGGTCAGGCTTGGTGCTGACAGCTAGCTCAGAGCCTGGAGCCTGTCTTTGGATTCTGTGTCTCCCTCTCTCTCTGACCCTCCCCTGCTCGCGCTGCCTCTCTCTCTCTCTCAAAAATAAATAAAACATTAAAAAAAAAAGTCAAATATGTATCACACATAAGAAATAGATGTATGTTTACAAAATAAGAAAAGATGGGCACCTGGGTGGCTTAGTAAGTTAAGAGTCTGACTTCGGCTCAGGTCATGATCTTGCAGTCACGAGTTCCAGCCCCGTGTTGGGCTCTGTGCTAACAGCTCAGAGCCTGGAGCCTGCTTCTGATTCTCTCTGCTCCCTCTCTCTCTGCTCCTCCCCTAGAGGAGCTCTGTCTCTTTCTCTCTCAAAAATAAGTACAAACATTAAAAAAAAAAGAAATAGATGTGTGTTTTAAATATATTGAAAACCCTTATAAATCAATATAAAACCCCAGCAGCAGAAAGATAGAGAGCTTAACTTCAGGTCTCTCTGTAAATATTTCTTTATTAAAGTGGTCTTCCCTGACAGTCCCACAAGAAAAAATCCTGAAAATCTCTCTAACAAGGTTAACTTGATTGTTATTGTATATTCTTTGCAAGTTATAAGAAGTCCAGTATCAGAGATTCTATATTTAGTTTACTATTAAACCCTACCCCAAGAATCATTGCCTGGTTTATGGTCTTTAAATAAAAATTTTGAATGAATGCATGAATGAATCTAAGATGAAATATAAAGAAACATGATAAATAAGAAGAAAGATTAGCTTGGAAAGAATGAACACACTATTTTCAGTGGCAAGAAAGTAAAGATGTGTGTATATATGCATACGTGTGTGTGTGTGTGTGTGTGTGTGTGTGTGTTATAACCTCAGCACAAGGTTTATCAAGCACTGCTGAGTGAACATTTGATATTAGATGATATGAATTTGTAGAGAACTAGATGAGTTTGATTTTGTAAATTTCTACATAATTGCTCAGCTGTCTAAAATCAAGAGAAATATAATATCTGAAAATGCCTTGGCTTACAGTTTGACAAGAAATTATTTCAAAACAGTGAGTAAAAGAATAATTTCATGATTAGAGAGTATGCATATTTGAACTGGTTTACATTGGTTCCAGCATAGGCAAAGGAAGCACGAAATAGGGTGACCATATCAAGAGATAATTAAAGTTTGAAAATCACTGAGGGACAATGAAAGGAAATTTAGCAAAATAATGGAAAAGGAAATGCTGAAACAAATTTGACATCTTCTTTAAGATGTGATATTACACTTTCTCTTTCATTGCCAGCTTCTCTGACTGGCTTCAATGCCATAAGAAGGCATAGGAAGCTATGGCATCAGAGCTCTGCAATGTTTCTATGCATGTAACATTTACTGGAAGACCTCATTCAGTTTCCTTTCCATCACTAAGATCTATCTCTAATGATTTCCAAATGCATACCATCAATTTTATTCTTTGCTTTAAAATCCAGATTCATAAGGGTAACTTCCAGCCAAATTTTATTAATTAGGGGTCATTAACAGGAAATGTTATCCATTCTGTTTTTAATAGAATGGGGTTCAACTCAGTAATCAGATACTTTTAAAATCTGTGGAAGGACTGGAGCCACAAGCTCAAGGCTAGGACCCAGAAGCCATGACAGAAATTGTTGAGTTAAAGAATGCACAACTGTAGCAAGTGATCCTCATGTCAAAATATTGTGCCTACCTGCACCCCTGTCAGTTGATGCATGGGAAATAGGGACTAGATTGGTTTAGGACTCAATGTTCTCACAATTATACTTGATAGGGGAAGAGTGAATCAACTGAAAGATGGTCTCTCTGTCCAACTCTCTTGTGCATTCCAAATGTTCTATAAGTACATCTAATTGGAGGTAGCTACTTTATAACATATGGTAAAAAAACAATATTTTAGAAAGCTTTGCAGCCTCTGAATGGAGATAGATAGCTACAAAGAGACAAGCCAAGATGTTGAGTGGAATGATTACTCCTTGAAAATATCAGCCTGGAAATTCCACAGATAGTTGAACATCAGAAAATAGACATTTTCATCTGTCAAACTGTTTCTCATCTTAAACCCCTTATCCTGGTGAATTGTACTATCTAGGAATCTTTTCTATTCTTCTTTCCCCATACTTCTAATTCCTATAGGTAAATATATTTTGTTGATTCTAATATTTAAATATCTCCTGAATTTCTTTTTATATTTCTATATGACATTCTGTTACCACACTTTATACATATTTGGGGATAGATTTTCAACTCTTTTATTTTTATTATTTTTCTCAGTGATCAAAAGGATGATAAAATGTTTCTGATTAAAGTGACTTGAACCAAAGTATTTTTTTTCAATATTTGCTTGAATTTAGTGAACAATTTTAGCATATATGTTCTTATTTTTTGAGATTTATTTTTTATACAGAAAATATTTTGTCTTCAAGAAAAAGTAAAATTTAATATGCTTGCAATACAGATTACTATATTGTGATTTGTGGTATAAATATTTTTTAATTAGTGTTCAAGGAAAATAATAATCTAAAATGCTAGAATTGTACAGGATTTTAAGTTATTTTAGGCTTAGGTTGTGAATTTTTCAGTCCAATTTTTTTTTTTTTACGTATTTAATTTGTGTTTTAAAAAGGCCTGGCGATAAAAGTTGCATATTCCATGTTATAATAAAATGAATGGAAGCCTCCAAACATGTCTTCATCCAAATCAGTAGAAGCTGTGAATATGTGACTTTATTAGGGCATAAGGAACTTTCCAGATGTGATTAAGTTGAGGACCTTGAGATAGAGAAATTACCCTGGATTCTCTGGATGAGTCTAATGTAATTATAGAATTCTTGTTAAAGAGAGACAGTTGAGTCAGTTTCAGAGATTAAAAAGAGATGAGATGTCAGAAGCAGAGGTTGGAATGATGCATATTGAAGATGGAGAAATGAGCCACAACCCAAGAAATACAGGTGGACTCTATTGGCTGCAAAATGCAAGAAAATGAGTTCTGCCCTGAAATTCCCACAAGGCACAAAGCCCTGCTAACACCTTTATTTTAAACTTTTTATTTGTTTGTTTATTATTGAGAGACAGAGATAAGAGAGAGCAAATGAACAAGGGATAGAGAAAGAGAGACAGAGAGAGAGAGAATCAAGAAGTGGGGCTCCATCTCACACAATGTGGGGCTCTAACTCACGATCTGTGAACAACTCATTTGTTCCTAAGCTAAAGTCGTATATTTAACCTCCTGAGCCACCAAGGCCCCCCTTGCTCTTAAACTTTGACTTCCACAAATATAAGAGGAGAAAAAATAGGATGTAATAAGCCATTAAGTGTATGATGATTTATTATAACAACAATCAGAAATTAATACACAATTACTAATTATAGAGATTGACTTCAATCTGAAATTGTTGTATTTATGATAAATTTCTGTGATAGCAAACAATTGACTTGTATTAAAAAGGAATCTCATACCCACCAGCATGCCTCAGGCTTCAAGGCAGCAAAAAGATTATTACCTCTGCTGAGAAATTAGGATAAGTGAACCAACCTGAAATTTTTCTTGTGCTCATGGTTTTATTTCCACATGGCAACATCTTACTTTTAATATATTTAATGATGTCAGAATATTTAATTTACTCTTCACACATTTATTAATGTCAGAACCATCAGGTCACTGGAGAAATACAGCCATATCTGTTAGTGATATATTTATTATTAAGATGTAATATGTGGTTTGTAGCATGAAAATGGTGCTCAATAAAAACCAAGTTTAATACATTGATATTTATACAGGCTCTCCTACTTTTTCAATAGTCTACAAAAAAGGTTTTCCTTAAAGAAAAAACCCAATTGAGAAAAGATAAGAGTGTTTCCCAGCCACATTCTCAGTGAAGAGAAATTTGACTTAATAGAAAACCAGATAAATATACAGAACCCTGTAGAGTGGAAATGTCGTGTTGGTAAGGCATTTTCGGAGAACGAAAGAGAGGGTATAAATAAAATAGTTTTTAAGGACAGATTTTTTTTTCTCCATTTTTTTTTTCTTTCTGGAAATAGTCATTGCATGAAAATAACAAAACTCATTTGTTCTTTTCTGAATTAAGTGTCCTAAATTGAGGATATACTATCTTTTTAGTTAGGAAATAAAATCAGTAAAATCAGAGAACTTTAGACGTTTGCAATAGACTAGGTAGAAAAAAGGAAAGTATCAATCAAAAAAGAACTGGAATAAATGGAGGACTCAATCATTACAGGTGCAATGACTTAGAACAAGGGCATTCTTATCCCTCACATTGCTCGCCAAGTGCAAATAAAACATGGTAACTTTCCACTTCCACTCCTCCTCACAGTTTTAGTGCTGGTATTCTGAAAACCTGGGCTCCTGATCTGTATTCTATCTGCCACTCAACTGTGACAGACAGAGCACCGCTGTCACTGCAACACCCACTTCCCCCTTCCTGGGTGCTGGCCAGCACCCATGGAGCTGGCCAAGACTTTTTGCTGTCAAGCTCTGTCCATTATTTTACATGCTGTTTATTCTCAGAATTGCAATGACAATTTTGTTAGCCATACATGGAGATTACCTAGCTAGGCCCTGTGCTCCTGACCTTGCTGATTAAAACATTTCCTGTCAGCATAGAATCTCATCCTAACAAATGGATCTGGTATGAATTCCCATCCTTCCCCTTACTTTTTGTTTTACTTTAAGTATTAGTTTTTTTAGAGCAGTTTTAGGTTTACAGCAAAATTGGGAGGAGAGTATAGATATTTTTCATATACCCCTAGTCCCCATACATGTCTTACCTCCCCCATTATTAACATCACTCACCAGAGTGGTATCTTTCTTAAAACAGATGAACCTATATTTAATACGTCATCATTGTCCAGAGTTCATAATTCACATTAGAGTTCCCTGTTGCTATTGCACATTCTATGGGTTTGGACAAATATATGACAACACACATCCTTCATTATAATATCACACAGTGTATTTTCACTGCCTTAAAAATTTTCTGTTCTCTGGAGGGCCTGGGTGGTTCAGTTGGTTGGGTGTCTGACTCTTGGTTTCAGTGCAGATCATGATCTCACTATTTATGGGTTTGAGCACCACATCAGGCTCTGTGCTGGCAGTTCAGAGCCTTCTTAGGATCCTCTCCCTCTCTCTGCCTTTCTCTCCCTCTCTCTCTCCCCATCCCCTGCTCGCTCACTCTATTTCTTTCAAAACAAGTAAATAAACTTTAAAAAAGACTCTGTTCTCTCTTACGATACTCCCACCACTCCACCAACCTACCTACAACAACCACAGGGTGGTTCACTATCTCCATAGTTTTGGCTTTTCCAGAATGTCCTATTGTTGGAATTATACAGTGTACAAGCTTTCATATTGGCTTCTTTCACTTACTAGTATGCATGTAAGCTTCCTCCATGTATTTTCATAGCTTGATAGCTCATTTAGTTTTAGTGCTGAATAAAAGTCCATGGTATAGATGTACCACATTTTATTTACTCATTCATCAATTGAAGAACATCTTGATTGCTTCTAGCTTCTGACAATTATAAATAAACCTGCTGTAAACTCTTCTAACTTTTCCATAAGAGGCAATTCTTTCACCTTTCAAGATATGGCCATTTCAATATAGATCATATATGTTTTATCATTGTCCTCATGACATTTAGAAGTTTCTTTTAAATTCCCACACTATTAACAAACATTTATTAAGAGTCAATAATAGGAATGTGAGGGGTGCCTGGGTGTCTCAGTTTGTTAAGTGTCTGACTTTGGCTCAGGTCATAATCTCACAGTTTGTGAGTTAGAGCCCTGCATCAGGCTGGCTGCTGTCCGAGCACACAGAGCCCACTTCAGACCCTCTGTCCCCCTCTCCCTATACCCCTCCCCTGCTCTGTGCTCTCTCGCACTCTCCTTTATCTCTCAAAAATAAATAAACATTTAAAAATAATAATAGGAGTGAGAATATATTTCTTTAGGAAATATTTGTCATTTGAAATGTATTATTATTTTTTAATTTTTTAGAATGTATCTATTTTTGAGAGAGAGAGAGACAGAGCACAAGCAGAGGAGGAGTAGAGAAAGGGGGAGACACAGAACAGGAAGCAGGCTCCAAGCTCTGAGCTGCCAGCAAGAGCCCAACACTAGACGTTAACCCACAAACCTAGAGATCTTGACCTAAGTGGAAGTTGGATGCTTAACTGACTGAACAACCCAGGTGCCTCTCAAATGTACTAATGAATGGTCATTAAAACTTATTTAGTGGGCATTCTTATTAAAGTACTGATAATCTCTCTTTACATGCAATGTTTTATTTATGTTTCCATAGATAAATGTATGCTTTGTCATATTTAAATTACCAGTTTTCTCATTCTAGTGTGACCAGTTATTCAAAACTTAGTTTTGAGGAATCAGATACAATGGAGAAAAATTAATTCATTCACAAATGTTAGTTTGTTACAATCTATTATATTCCTTGGGTATCATCCTCTAAAATCACAAAAAAAATTAGAAACGATTTTCAAACTCAGTTTTTAAAATAATGCTATGTACCTAGACAGTAACTTAATTCTAACATAAAAAGAATGTGGTGGGCTTTCACTGAGCATGGCCTGATGGTAATTGGGCTATAGTTCCTGGAAAACAGGGAATAGGGTATGTAATGTCACCAGTATAACAAGTATTATATAAGACCATAAAACTGAGCAAGGAAATCTCATAAAATATTGAAGAAAGAAGTGACTTAGTAGAGTCACTTATAGCATGATTACAATTATTTTGAATTCAGGAAGAAATAAAGTGGTATATGCTGGTAGAAGAAATTCTAGTATTTTTTTAATGAACCCGTTGGAGATAATGGAACTGACTGATGCCAGGTCAGCACAAAGCTAATTTTCCATTTTCATGAGGAACAGATGGTGTGGATGGACATGAAAATTGGTTACACAGAGGGGAAAATGGTTTAGTTTGGCAAGTTTATTTCAGAAAACATACTTCAGGAGCTAGATGTGTGTAACCATTTTGTGAATGTTCTCCCCCTGATATGGTTGATTAAGGGGTAATCATGGCTACATGTGCAATCGGTGGAAGAACATCTAGATGCATCCCTGTGAGAAGACCCTCTCCCCAGCCAGCTGGGTTTTCAGAACAAGTTTCTGAGAATTTTAATTTTATTTAATTTAATAGAAGTTTAATAAACAAGGGAAAATCACATAATAAATTTAATTAGACATACTTTGTATTGCTTGATGCTTGTACCGTATTTCCATGAATAATAATTACAGAAAAATAAAAGAGGTCATAGCCAATGTTCTCTCAACAAAGATTTTTCGAGAAAAATTAAGAAGTATTTGTTTAAGAATAATTAAATAAAATTTTATCTAAGATGCTGCATTTTTGACTTAGAAACTTATTTTATATAATGTAGAAATGAGACTGAAGGACCAGAAGGCTCAAGTTGAGTTTTCAACTTTCCTTCCAGTTAAAGGTCTGATTTGAAAAAAAGTAAGGGAAATAAGGGAGATGAACAGCTGGCTATAAATAGTATGCCAAATAACAGTTTTTACAAACTTGGGCCTACATCAAGAAGTTCCAGGCAGAAAGATAAGCTCACTTCTTTGGCATGGCAATCTCCATTCTATCAAGAGATCTTTAACGTGAACATGGCGAGGAAAAATAACATATCCCAGAAGAATCTTAAACCTGGGTATAAGTGAAGACAAAAGATATGGCACCAAAAGATGATTGGTAAAAATAGAATAAAAAATTTCCTAGTAATTCCCAAGGAAAATAGTTATAAGGTATGCACAAAATGTATTTTTAGATACAAATATTTATAAATTGAGTGATAAACAGAATTAACATGAAATTTTAATGCAGAACATAACCATTGCATGGAAATACCAAAACTGTAAAGACCATGACTTCACATACCATTAAAATGAATCTTATTCAAAGAACCATATCTAATAGTAAGAAGAAAGAAAACATATAATTTCATATATCAAGAAAGCATCCATCTATATGGAAAAATATTTCATGTATTTAAGGATATATATATGGATGATAAAAATTGGGGGCTATTGACATAAACTAGTAAGAGTGTAGTAGCTCTACCATCTAGACAGTAAGTGTTGAGAGAGCTATAGTTTCATACTCTCTTGGTTTGAATTCATATGTGCTAGAAGTACTGAGAGGAGCTGCTATTCTGCCCTAAAATCTAATGAAAATGTAAGAAGCAGTTATTGATTTCCACATAACATAAAATCTGAGAAGAATGGGAAAATGCACTCCCAGAGTTCAATTTAATAGAGAAAGTAAACATTTTACAGAGCCAATATAACCATGTTATTACCAGATAGTATTTTTTAAAAAATTGCAGAAATTGAATACCACCTTTTAATTAGAAAAAAGTAGATTTGTTTATTTAAAACAGTTTGACAGCTACAGGCTCCGTGTTTAACTAAAGACTAATTCTACTTGTATAACTGAAACTTTGTACCACTGGACTAACATCTTATGGCTTTCCTCACCCCAGTCCCCAGCATCTAAAATTTGACTATTTTAGATTCCTCATATTGTGGTATCACGTGGTAAATATGCTTTTATGACTGGCTTATTTCACTTAGCAGAATGTCCTCCTGATTCATCTATTCCATGCAAATAGCAGGATTTCTTTTTCTAAGGCTGTAGAATATTTTATTAATGTATATACCACAATTTCTTTAACCATTTATCCAAAAAATGATATTTATACCAGGGATCTTAGGAAGATTTGTTCATTGGGTAGGTTTGGTGCTGTATCCAACAAGTGGGCAGTTCTGTTCTCAGTGGACACAGGAGGATGGGTGGGCCTGATATCAAGATTTGCAGGTGGCTGTGCCTAGTGCCTGGTCCATCAGCAGGTAAGCCGGTTGCTGGGGGACACATGTGAGAATTATCACAATTTAAAGAGCTTTCAGTGATTCTAATTTTTCCCGTAATTTCTCTCCCTCCACTCCCTTTCTCTCAAATAAATAAATAAATAAACTTAAAAAACAAATATGTAAATTTTTAAAGTTTAGAATTTAAGAAGATGAATGAAAAACCAATTATTTTCTTGTTTAAATTGGGAGTGGGGTAGGGAGAAAGATTCTTCAAAACAACCACAACAAAAAAAGGATAGTCAACTTGATATTGACTTCTTTTCAAATTCTAGAAAGGAATATTAAACAAAGTTCATGCAACTTGAATAAGGAAGCAATGATCACCATAAGAAACATAACTGAGAGAATCAGCAGCAATCTGATGCAACTAATTTTTCATCCTCTTCCAAAGGTTTATATTTGGAGAATGGCAAAAACATAATGTAACTTTATGTCAGTATGGAATGTTTCAGTATATCTTATATTAATTTTGTGAAGTGGGTTTTATCATGACCGATGTTTTCACAGTTGAATGACTGACTGTAGACTGAGTTGCAAATGGCAAAGATGCTTGACCTAGAAACAGAAGACATGGATTTGAATATTTTCTCTAGTCTCTTTAAATTATAAATCCATTCCAAAAATAAATGTATAATGGATGAAAAAAAGAACTCGATATCTTATCTATTAAACAACAGAAAATGACTTCTTTTATAGAACTGAAGTTTTGTAAGGATTAAAGAAAGAAAAGATGAAACTACCTTGTAAACTGCACTACACTCAGGAAAAAGATAGTTCTTTATGACTGACCAATAATTTAATACTTCTATTACCTTCCACTTGCCTGCAACATCACACTGGAGATACTGGTTTACCATTGTACTTTCTTTTTTTTTTTTCCTTTCTTTACCTTTCTTTTGTGTTACATATTTCTAAAATCTAATGCCTGGAAGCTAAAAGTCTATTTTTGTATCTGATGTCCCTATGTTTTAAGTATTTATGTATAATTTAACAAAGCAATAATGAACAGCTTTAGCCACTTTCCTTACAATATAAATAACTTCGAATATTTTTCCTCAGATAATTCTTCCCATTTGTTCTATATGGAATTATTATCTAGTATTTTAGATCAATTTTCTTTTATTTTTCCTCCCTGCAAATGATCCACCGTGATAATTGTTTTATATAATAATTTTTATTTCTCAACATGTTTACTTATTTTTATTTCACCTCCATTCCTTTATGGAGTAAATATCTTCCCTTTGGGTTTAATTTTGTTGTTCCTAAAATTTACAATTAAAAATTCTTTTTTTGTAGAGCTGTGGTTTGGAAATATTTTCCTTTCCTAAATGTTTCTTTACTTTCTTTAATTGCAAATGATAGTTTGGGTGATCCTTGAATTCTGGTTTGACAGTGTTTCTCTTAGTACTTTGAAGAAATTATTTAATTCCCTCGGCTTTTATTATTGTGCAAGAACATCTATTTCAGTCAAATTGTTTCATTCTCTTATATTTTCTCTCTTTAATCTCTGTTCATTTTTTTCAAAATTTCCTTTTGCCTGTGTTCAGCGTTTTCTAACATTATCTACCACTAGAAATACAGTGAGATATATACTGGATCTTCTCATAATATTCTTCATATCTGCTAATTTTTCTTGCAATTTCCATCTTGTTATCTATTTGTGCTTCGTTTACTATGATTGATTTATTTATATTTTTTAGATGTTTATTCATTTATTTTGAGAGAGAGAGAGATTGCACAGAAGCGGAGGAGGGGCAGAGAGAGAGAAAGAGAGAGAGAGAGAGAGAGCTGTCAGCATAGAGCCTAACTTAGGGCTTGGTCTCAAATCCTGAGATCATGAGCAGAGAAAATCAAGAGTTGGATACTTAACTGACTAAGCCACGCAGGCACCCCTTCATTTAGTACAATGTACTGAATGCCAAAAGTAGGCTAGAAATGCTCTTTTCAGCTTCATGTGCTCTTTTGCCACATGCCTTGAGGGTTTTTTTTTAATCTAATGAATACATCTTTTTCATTTTTAAAATTTCTATTTATTAAACATTCTCATTTTAATATAATAACTTACAATCTTCCTATGTTCTTGAAATACAATTATTTCATGTGCACTTTTGCCCCATTCCTTGAGGGTTATTTTTTAATCTAATGAATACACTTTTTCATTTTTAGAATTTCTATTTATTAAACATTCTCATTTTAATATAATAACTTACAATCTTCTTATGTTCTTGAAATACAATTGTTTCATACCCATTTTATACCATCTGACCTTTTTGACAGCCTAATTCTGCTGTTTGTTATTTCTAACACATGTTGTTGTTGTTGTTTTCTTATCATTTATTTTTACTGTTGTGAAATATAAGCTCTGGTTCAGTAGAATGGTATCAGCACACTCTAAACATTTTTTGAGTATCTTTTTTTTCCTTAAGAGAGAGTAATTTTGAATTTTATCAAACACATCAATTTTATTAACAATTTATGATTATGTAATAGTGATTTATTTCTCAAGGTTTTCAAAACCATGCAAATCAAGTCAATTTAAGCCCAATCAGGCCTCAAAAGAGACCTGTGGTGATTAATTGTCAGGTGAGAGCATTTTCTTTTCTTCTCTGGGAGCTGAGAAGGAGACACGGTCTTCTAGTCATCATCTCTTCCCTCTACATACCTTTTTTTCCTAATGCACATTTTCAATGAGTACTGGTCCCTTAAAAGTTGGCTACTTTTTTCAGACCCCAAACTACTTAGTTGCCAAGGACATTAAATACTATTTCATCCCTCAAACTAGCAAACCTGTTTTTAGATTTGCCTTCTATTTTGTTTTCCAACTTTCCTCCATTTTTGGTCCTTGGCCATTTCTATATTTTTGTTTTTTGCTCATCTTTATATATACAAGTGTATTTTTCAGATGTTATCCAGTATATTTGATATTTTTAAGTTTATTATTTTGAGAGAGACAGAGACAGGATGAGCAGTTGAGGGGCAGAGAGAGAGAGGGAGAGAGAGAGAGAGAGAAAGAATGAGAGAGAGTCCAGAGCAAGCTCCACACTGTCCAGAGCCTGACGCAGGGCTCAAACTAACAAAATCATGAGATCATGACCCAAGCCAAAACCAACTGCAGTATTCTTAACTGACTGAGCCACTCAGCCTCACATGTGTATTTGATTTTTTATAGAAGAATGATTTCAGATTATATAATCTGACAATTTTCTGAAAATAGAAGAGACGTCTATTTTCTTGATTTGTTTATTCTTTCTTAGTGTTTTATTTTAAATGGAGAATATTACTTATAATAAAGAAATAAATAAAGAAATCTAGAAATCTAGAATAGCTAATGTCGTTAAAAAAAAACAGACAACATAGAAATAAGATTATATTTAACATGAGTGAAATTCTCAAATGCAACTTAAAGCAGACTGGAATGACTGCTTCTGTTATAGGCAACTTGAAAACCATGGTCTGTGAGGGACAAGGATATATACCCCCAAAGGAAGGAATCAGAGGTATTCAAATATTTGAGAGATGTAGAAAGATACTCAGACATTTTTTATGCTGTTCTGGAAGATGAGTTGGAATGAAGAGTCAAGATTGCAAAGGGAAAAATGCTGGATCAATAAAAGGAAGACCTTTTTGACAATTAGAGACATTATCAAAGAACTGGCTCTGTCCAGAGAATTTAGAATTATTGCAGAAAGGAATACATGAAGAACTACATAAGATTCCGTAGATGGGATTCCTGCTCTCAGGACAATCGCACTGGTGGCATAAGTTTTCCTGAAAATCTGTTAGTCTATGATTCTATGATTATGTATTCACCATTTCTTTCTTGAAAATTTTTAAAATATGTCACTCACTGGTTGGTTATGAAACATACATACATACATTTTATTGAGTAAAATATTTTACTATATAATTCTCTATGCTACAACTTATGTTAGATGATTCAAAATACTTAAAACAAATTATTAGATTTCTTGGGTTATAAGATGTATTACATCTGGGACTTCCATTCAACTCTCCTCAAAAAAAAGAAGAAAATGTTCAACAACTCTAAAATGTTTTAGAAAAGCTCACGGGAAAGAAACTTGTTTAAGTTCTTTTCACCTACAAAAAATTAAATATCAACTTTATATTATATTTGATATAATAATAAAATGTAATAAAATTTATGTCTCATTTTAGAAAGATAGTCTTCATCGTCTAAATGCAATATCCAAGTTATCTATATGTCAAGACTAATACAGATTATGTTAGCTAGCTTATTCACACACATTTACAATTTTTGTCTAGCTGTGCTCAGCTTGGTTTTGTATATTCAGCTATTCTTCACATATGTATTGAGAAAAGCATTTTTGTGAGGGGTGTGTAGGTGCTGTGGATACAATGAAAGAAAACATAATCAAACATATTTTAATAAGATTATGTTATAGTGGGCTGGAAATACATTAAAGAGCCACCAAATAAATATAAAAATAAAATTTGGGAAATTTCCAAGAGAAGAGACATTTAGGAAAATTATAATATTTATTAGAGGAAGTTTTTTTAGTAGGAAGCATCAGAAAAAACATTTCAAAGTAAATAATGATTGCTCTGAGTGCTGTAGGCATTAATTAGATAAAACAGAATACAGGTGGGGTAATGTGTACATTTAGACATTAAAATGGATATCCTGCTATATGCAACATGGATGAACTTGGAGGACCTCATGCAAGGTGAAATAATTCAGAAATAGAAATACAAATACCGCATAATCTCACTTACATCGATTCTAAAATGTTCTTTTTCTCTTAAAAAATTTTTTTAATGTTTTATTTATTTCTGAAAGAGAGAGAATGCATGAGCAGGGGAGGATCAGAGAGAGAGGGAGACACAGAATCTGAAACAGGCTCGAGGCTGTGAGCTAGCTGTTAGCACAGAGCCCGACGCGGGGCTCGAACCCACAAACCGTGAGATAATGACCTGAGCCAAAGTCGGACGCTTAACCGACTTGAGCCACACAGGCACCACAGAATGTAAAATTTCAAACTCTTAGGAACAGAGGGTAGAGTAGTGGTTCACATGGACAGGGCAAAGGGAGAAATGGGAAGTTATTCGTCAAAGGGTACAAGGATTAGTTAAGCAGGGTGAATAAGTTCTGGGTATATACTATACAGCACAGTGACTGCGGGTAACATTACTGTCATGTAGATGTGAAACTTGCTAAGAGGGTATACTTGAAACCTTGTCACAACAGACACACACAAACACAAACACAAATTGTGTGAGGTGATGGATATGTTAATTAGCTTGATTTTGGCAATCATTTAAAAATCTATACATATATTAAAATATCAAGTCATACACTTTTAAATTATGCAATTTCTTTTCTGGGTTCTCTATTCTATTCCACTATGCCCAAACCATACTGTCCTAATGATTACAGCTTTGTCGTACAAGTTAAAGACCAGGATTATGATGCCTCCAGCTTTGGGTTTTTTTTTTTTTTTTCAATATTACTTTGGCTATTTGAGGTCTTTTGTGATTCCATGCAAATGTTAGGATTATTTGTTCCAGCTCTGTGAAGAATGCTGGTGTTGTTTTGATAGGGATTACATTGAATATGTAGATTCTTTCGGGTAGCATCAACATTTTAACAATATTTGTTCTTCCAATCCATAAGCATGAAATGTTTGTCCATTTCTTTGTGTCTTCTTCAATTTCTTTCATAAGCTTTCTATAGTTTTCAGCATACAGATCTTTGACATCTTTGATTAGGACAACTAATCTTCGACAAAGCAGGAAATAGTATCCAGTTGAAAAGGACAGTCTTTTTAACAAATGGTGCTGGGAGAACTGGACAGAAACATGCAGAAGAATGAAACTGGACCAGTTACTTACACCATACACAAAAATAAACTCAAAATGGATGAAAGACTTAAATGTAAGACAGGAAACCATCAAAGCCCTACAAGAGAAAACAAGAAGCAACCTCTTTGACCTTGACCACAGCAACTTCTTACTTGACATGTCTACTGAGGCAGAGGAAATAAAAGCAAAAATGAACTACTGGGACCTCATCAAGATAAAAAGCTTCTCCACAGCAAAGGAAGCAACAAAACTAAAAGTCAACTAGCAGAATGAGAGAAGATATTTGCAAATGATATATCAGATAAAGGGTTAGTACCCCAAATCTATAAAGAACTTACCAAACTCAACACCCAAAAAACAAATAATCCAGTGAAAAAATGGGCAAAATACATGAATAGACACTTTTCCAAAGAAGGCATCCAGATGGCAAATAGACACATGAAAAGATGCTCAACATCTTTCATCATCAGGGAAATACAAATCAAAACCACAAGGAGATACCACCTTACACTGGTCAGAATGATGAAAATTAACAACTCAGGCAACAACAGATGTTGGCAAGGATGTGGAGGAAGGGGACCCTCTTGTATTGTTGGTGGGAATGCAAACTGGTGCAGTCTCTCTGGAAAACAGCTTGAAGGTTTCTCAAAAAATTAAAAATAGAACTACCCTGTGATGTGACAATTGCACTACTACGAATTTATCCAAAAGATACAAAAATGCTCACTGAAAGGGGCATATGCACCCCAATGTTTATAGCAGTGCTATCAATAATAGCCAAATTATGGAAAGACCCCAAATGTGCATCAACTGATGAATGGATTAAGAAGCTATGCATTATACACACACACACACACACACACACACACACACACACACACACAATGGAACACTACTTGGCAATGGAGAAAAAGGAAATCTGGCTGTTTACAACAACGTTGATGAAACTGAAGGATATTATGCTAGGAGAAATAAGTCAATCAGAGAAAGTTATCATATGATTTCACTCATGTGTAATTGAGAAACTTAACAGATGAACATAGGAGAAAGGAAGGAAAAATAATATAAAAACAGAAAAGGAGGCAAACCATTAGAGATTCTTAAATAAAGAGAATAAAATAAGGGTTGATGGGAGTGTTAAATGGGTGACAGGCATTAAGGAGGGCACTTTTTGGGATGAGCACTGGGTGTCATACGTAAGAGAAGAATTACAGGATTCTACTTCTGAAGACAAGACTACAATGTATGTTAACTAACAAGAATAAAAGAATAGATAAATACATAAAATAAAATATATACAATTCCTATATATCAATTATCACTCAATAGAGCAGAAAAATTACTAATTTTAGTGAGATTCCACTATAATGTCCTGTGATATTGCTAGTTATTAAAGAGTTAAACCATAAGTGATGTTGGTTATTATTTCTATTGTTATTGCTCAAGATATAATTTCCTTTGTCTAATGGACCCATCTTGATATTATTGTCCTGCTCATATCGTAGGGTTGGCAGACAGCTAAGAAGAAAGTTAAACTATTATAACCATCATTGCCATAGAATTACAGCAGTAATATTTACTCCTTCTGCATATAATTTGTGTTTCTGCTATAATCCTCACCAAGTAATATTCTAAAGTAGATGATGATGATGTTTTTATCCAGAAGCTGGCTTAGCTAAAAATACTCATGATAGACTAAGACTTGCAGAGAAATCAGGTCCATTTACTCTCAGTAAACTGAAGACCACTATAGTTTTCCACAAAAGCAGGAAACTCAGAAATATTTATTTAACTATAATAGGGTTTTTCTTCTATTGCATTTATTAAGAACATGGGAATGAAACTGAGTTTAAGTACTGCTATTACACCCAATGTCTCTTTCCTATACAAAATACTTAGCCGTGACTGTAATAAAAAAGGATGTTGTTTCCACTGTGGACCAAAAATAATCACATAATTCTATATTTTAAACATCACGCATGGTCAGTATATTTAACTACACTGATTTGTGTTTTGAGCACTTTTTAATCACCGTAGTGTCAGAGTGGCTTTAAAATTCAGCAAATTTTCATACAAAACATATTTAAAATTACTTCACACTTCAGTGAAATTCACTCAGCTTTAGGCTAAATATAGAAACTTAACAGTCTACCACACTTATGTCAAAGCTGGTTAAGAGGGGGAAGTAGAAAAGGTAATCCATTCAGTCAAAATCTTCAGGGAAATATAACATGCATGGAACACCATGTCCCTTCTGGCACACTGCTATTATTATTGTATTTACTTTTCACTGGAACTTTTTTATAAACTATCCTAGAAAAGAATAACACACTTTTAAATGATTTGTGCCTTATGTGTACATTTATTAAATTTAAGACTGCACCACAGAGAGGTTTAAGCTTTTCTGCCTAGCCTTGTAGTCTAAGAGCTGTATGTCTTTTCTATTTAAAATTCTTAAATATTATATAAACAGACCTTTAAGGCTAAGGCTTAATATAAATGATAATTCAAGATATATACAATCGAATAGTGGTAAAACGGATGCTAGAGCCATTTGTGGGTCATGTCACCTAAAATACTGTCTGGTTTCAAAATAAAATTAACCAAAGGCTAGGCAGAAAAGACTTCACTCTGTTCTAAGTAACGGGAGAATACTCTCTTTGGAGTATATTACTTCACATTTTCTGAACACTATGATTCTAGCCCCACTTACTCTCTATGTTAACTTTCATGAATCTTATCTAATTATCTAATTTAGCTATCAGTTTTTAAATGAGGATGAGTCCACAATTGGATGTATGACAACCAGGAATCCAATCTTAGCTCTCCACTTACTCATAGTGTAGCATTGGTAAATTATTTTTCCTTCCTCTCCCTCAATTTTCCTCATCTGTTAAGTGTTTATAATAACAGTTATAGTTCACAGAAGTATTTACAGATTAATAAGGCAGTACTTGAAAGCTCTTAACATTGCCTGACACAGAGCGTAGCATCAAAGGATATTAGCTGCTCTTATTTTTGTTTCTTTTCTAAATTAAGTTATGCATTTTCAGCTACCTTTCAGACATCTTTATCTGAGTTGCATCACCAGGAATGCACACAGGACAAGGTCAACATTAAATACAAAGTAAAACAAAATATATCTCTTGTTACGTACTGTCTCTATATTGAGATAACTAGTGTCTCACTAACCTGGGTTTGAAACATGACATTATCTTAGTCTTCTCTGTTTCTCCATATGCAAATATTATATTCTCTGTATTGTCCTTCCCCACGATTCCTTTCAAAGTTTCTTCTCAAATGCCAGCTTTCTTCTTATGTCTTACCTGCACCACTGTCTCTGAGACGTATAGTCTCCTAACTGTTCATGCTGCCTCTAGTTATTTCTACTCCATGAGATCTAATCCCTTGCAGTCATATTGATCTTCCTGCAGCATGGTTCTTGTCACATTACTTTTCTGGCCAGAAATTTTCAGTGGTCTTCAGAAGAAAAACAAAATCCAGACTTCATGCTCTATCATGCGAACCAACTTCAGAAGTTGGTACTATGTGTGTGTTCTTTCCTCACACCCTTATGAACTATTACCATTTCCTTTAAATACTCTCCCTTTTCCAATCATATGCCATTTCTCAATTTTCCAACAGTTTCCCTTGCCCATAGTAGACCGCCAGCTATTTTTATTGAATGAAGTCATGGGTTACAATATAATTCAAAGTAAGAACTGAATGTCAAATAAAACAAAGTTCTGAGAAAGATTATGTCTGTAGAATATACTTTTTTCTTTTTTTTTTAATTTTTTTTTTATGTTTTTTAAATTTATTTCTAGGAGAGAGAGAGGGAGACAGCGTGAGCAGGGGAGGGTCAGAGAGAGAGGAAGTCACAGACTGAAACAGGCTCCAGGCTCCGAGCTGGCAGTCAGCACAGAGCCCGACGCGGGGCTCGAACCCACAAACCGCGAGATCATGACCTAAGCGAAAGTCGGCTGCTTAACCGACTAAGCCACCCAGGCGCCCCAGAATATACTTTTTTCTAGGGCTCTCAGAACAAGTACAACAAACTGGGTGACTTGAAAGACAAGGAATTTATTCTTTCACAGTTTTAGAGGCTGGAAGTACAATATGAAGATACTAATTTGGAGGACTTTGTTTTCCATGCTTCTATGCTAGCTTCTGATAGTTACTAGACACTCTTGATTTTCCTTGGTTTGTAGATAACTAACTCTAATTTTTTACATTCATAATTGTCACATGGGTATCTTTTCCCTGTGTGTCTTCTTCTTCACATGGTGTTTTCTTGTCACTGTTATTACTCTTTCCTCTTATAAGGCAACAGTCATCATATTGGATTAAGAGCTCCCTGTACTATGATCTCATGTAAACTTTACTAATTATATATGCAATTTCTTCCTTCCTTCCTTCCATCCTTCCTTCCTTCCTTCCTTCCTTCCTTCCTTCCTTCCTTCCTTCCCCTCCTTCCTTCCTTCTTTTCTTCCTTTTTAAGAGAAAGAGAGAGAGAAGTCCAAAAAGAGGAAAGGGGCAGAGGGAAAGGGAGAGAATCCCAAGCAGGCTTCACACTGAACATGGGGCCTAATGCAGGGCTCCATGCTACGACCCTGGGATCATGACCTGAACTGAAATCAAAAGAGATGTTCAATCAACGGAGCCACCCAGGTGCCCTTGCACTGATGTTATTTCTAAACAAGATCACATTCTGAGGTGTTGGGAGTTTGGATTTTGACAAACAGTTCAATCTATAACAAAAAGGGAGTTAAAAAAATTGTAGACGCCGAAAGCTGGACCCAAACTGAGTTAGTTCCTTCCTTCCTGAGTTGCTCTCTCACTGCCTGGGTTGATTCCTCACTGCCATTAATTACAGAGCTCTCTAGTATTTAGCAACTACTCAACCTCCTTACATTTAAATTTCCTCATCTGGGGTGCCTGGGTGGCTCAGTCAGTTAAGCGTCGACTTCGGCTCAGGTCATGATCTCATGGTTAGTGGGTTTGAGCCCCGTGTTGGGCTCTGTGCTGACAGCTAGCTCAGAGCCTGGAGCCCGTTTCAGATTCTGTGTCTCCATCTCTCTCTGACTCTCCCCTGCTCATGCTGTCTGTCTGTCTGTCTGTCTCTCTCTCAGAAATAAATAAAACATTTAAAAAATCCTTAAATTTTCTCATCTTTAATGTAAAACTAATAATATTTCCCACATCAAGGTATTTTGTGAGCAGTAAAGAATGTAAACATGAGTAAGCCATTTAAAAATGGTTGCATTAAATCAATGTGCATATCATTATTTTCTCATTTCAGGTCCCTGGGAGATAACATTCTCACATGCCCAGTGTCAGTGTGGAGGGTTGGACTCTTTTTAATTGCTGTTTTTGCCAATTCTGTGTATACATCAAAAACATGAAAAGAATAAAAGAGTATCCTTAGCACAAATAGAATAATAATTCACATTACTGATTCTCCATAGATAAAGAAAGCCTAGTTTTAGGTTCAAAATGAGAATCTATTTTCAAATTAAATTCCATAAATGTTCAAGAATTGTAATCATTCCCATCATGTATTTATTCTTATACTAAAGGAAATTTCTAAGGAAAAGCCATATTAGATGATAATTTTAAATTAATTATCAGTGCATAGAACATTATACAATTCTTCACTGCCAGATATAAAAGACTAATGTATCTGCATAAAGAGCTTAAGTAAATCTCAGTAGTTCATAACCTTAAACATCTTGAAATATCACCTATACTACCCTCATTTTTATGATGAAGTAAATGTTAGTTTTTACAGTGGATTTAAATTTCCATATTTTATTTTATTCCATAATGATAAAAGAATATTTCTAATATAAAGCTCGATTTTTATGACTATATTTACTATATTGCATTAATATATTCAGTATTGCTTTGGATTAATCATGTTGTGATTAATATATAGTTATCTCATATAGTTATATGAGTTATCTCATATATAAAGTAACATTAAGAATATTTATATATATATTATCTCATATATAAAGTTATCTCATATATAAAGTAACATTAAGAATTTCCAGGGGCACCTGGGTCACGCAGTTATTAAGCATCCTACTTTGACTTGGGTCATGGTATAATGGTTCATGGATTCCAGCTCCAGGATCTCATGGTTCATGGGTTCAAGCCCTGCATTCAGCTCTCTGCTGTCAGCCCAGAGCAGTCTTTGTATCCTTCCCCCCCTCCCCCCCGTCCCTCACCCACTTGCATGCATGCATACTCTCTCTCTCTCTCTCCCAAAAATAAATAAACATTTATAAAAAAGAATTTCTCATGGAATATATGTAATATCTTTAATGATTCAAAGAGTGTCTGTCAAAAGTAAGTTCTATGCAAGTGTTTATTAAATATTAAATATCATGAATGCATTTCTGTACATTCTATTGATGTAAAATAATATGTACTAGCTTGTGGACACTGGGTCAAAAGAAGTAAAAGCTAAAATAGAAAACTTATATTTTTGTTGAAAAATATTAATGGCTATTCTGAAGAAAGCTGTAAATAGATTTTGAATGTGTATGAAGTTGAAATAGACTTCATATTCTTGAAATATATGCTTTAGAAAAGAAAATTAGACTTATACATAAGTCATTATTCAACGTGATATTAAACATAAGATTAAAAGGAAAGAACAAGAGCCATTATTTGGTTTTAGCAATCTGCTTCCAGCTGAGTAAATCAGGAAATATTTTGAGCTGGGGCTTTCATAAACAAAATGGACAAGTAGAATAAGTCAAGTAGGGTATAGTGAACATTTTAATTGGTTTGTAGTTTGAAGCAAAATAAAACAGAGAGATTGTGTAGCAAGAAATATGATTAGACAAAATTGGAAAAAGTTGGCTTGGGGACAGATAATTCTGAATTTCACATAAAAAATTAAAGTAGATTTTATTTAGTAGGTAAGGAAGACTCTTTAAAAGATTTTATGCAAAATGTAACACAATTGGGGTGGGTTTAGGAAAACTAATCTGACACTATTGTGTCAAGTGAATGAGAACAGGGGTTGAGAAGTCTATGGGAATTTAACGCAATAGTTAAGGAGAGAGGAATGAGTTTCAAGACAGCTGAAATGGAGGACTGGATATGAGGTTGGTGAAAAAGAAGAGGGCAGTGAGTAGAAAGGTGTTACTAAAAGACATAAGGCATAGAGATGAGAAAATAATCTTTAGGAGAGTGATGACTCCATTCTGGACATATTGTATCCACGTACTATAAAAATACTTATATTAAAGATGCTTAGCAGTTATTGGAAATACTATATGATAATCTGGTTAAATGGGCTAAAGTCTATAACTTTTGTTATAGTTTTCTTTCCCGAAGTTGCTAGGTCAGAATTTTGAAAAGTGAGGATTTTGACCACATATACCAGGATCATGGAAATGCTTTTATACTGCGGTTTCCAAAGCTATTGCCTAAATTACTAACCAAAATATGTATTTGAATTCACTCACTTTGTATTTTTTTTCTTCATACCATGCCCTATTATTGAGTTATAAATATTAATTGGGGGCTTAAATCCAATTCAGATAAATCTTAAATTAAAATGAAATGTAAATTACAAGAATAAAAGCATATTTTTGAACACTATGTTTAACTTTGATGCTTCAATAGCAAACTTCACTTTAAGTTAATGAGTTACAGTAATCTATAGAGTCTGCAATAATACATAAATTAACTTTAAGTCACAATGCAATATTGTTGATTAATGGATACAGGAATAGCATTCTTATCTGAATTTGTTTAACTATAGTTAGTAGTATAAATGGCCATGTTTTCTTTCAAAGCAAAACTAATTCACATAATTAGCTTTTATTGTTGTCTTTATCACTACTCAGATCTTAGCATATATTTTACTCATATTTTTTGAACATCTCTTATGTTTTGATTAAATTAGAAGCCCATTGAAGTCACAGTACATTAATTTTCTATTCCATTCACCTACTACATGACATTAAATTGTGTAGAAGCATCAAAATTATGGTGAAAATATTTAGCATATTAAACAAAGGTTTTGTAAATATACTTTCTCTTATTGAGTTGAGAAGCATTTCTCTAAAAAAAATACAGGCAAACATTCTAACAAAAAGTTATACTTCTTTCTTGGTTAGTTCTGCAACCATTTACATATGGTTTCAAGTGAAGACTATAAAAGAAGTGAGGGGATTTGGGGAAATTTAATTACTTGTATTTGGTATCTAACATTTTATGTCGTTATATGCCTTAAAGAAATTATTGCTTTATTAAAATCAATATTAATCTTATTAAAAAGAGTTAGAATAAAAAAAAAACAGATTCCACATATGCAGATATAGAAGGCAAGACTAAATTTATTGCAATGATAGATTCTCTCTGTGAAATCAGAGTTTGGATAACATTGTGGAGGAGGTTGATGATACATAAGGTCACTACAGATCCAATAATACTACCAGAGGATATTCTTATGTATGTATCTCTGTAAGGAGCTCCCAAGGCCTTATGAGTTTGATTTAGTAATGATTGAGTACAGAGTAACTTGAACAGTTTAAAAAGCAACTTGGAGAAATTTGTGTTTAAAGGGAGAGTGAGTTATACCAGAGTAAATGTAGGCAGAATCAGAAGATGAATCTGGAAAGACATTTACCATATGGAGATGCAAACCATGACATTTCCTAAAAATGGGATTTATATAACAATCTAGATCTAGATCTGGACTGGGTTGAATCATACAAATTTCAACCTTCTTCAGAATATAAGTGAATAGAACCTAATATTTGCAGTTAGCTAAGAAAAAACTCCTTAAGATGTCTTGAAAAGCAAAAAACCTTGGCTTCCTGATAACAGAAGTTGCTGAGTCATTGTACATCAGATTATAAAATAATCTATAAAAACATTTATTAGTCGTTTTAAAATATTATGTTTTAAGCAACTATTACTTTAAGAAATTTGTAAGTATCCCCTGATCAAGTTCCATCTTTTCTTGGTTAAAATGCCTATTGAGCTACAAAATTAGATTACAACTCACACAAATATGCAAACTTAATTATATCATGGAGTTAAATATGTATTAATGTTAAGGCTGACAAAAAAAGATTAAGAAAAAATGCTCTGCTTCTGTCTTAAAGATTGCCAAGCAACAGACCAAAGCATAGACTATGTGATAAAAGAGAAACTCACAGCTGACTCAGGTTATTTCTCTACCAATGCAGAGTTAAATGCTGCAGAGAGCCATAAATGTAATAGCAGACCCAGAAATAAGCCAATGTCGAATGATCTTCAACAAGTGTACCAAAAACACTCAAATGGGAAAAAAATAGTGTCTTCAACAAATGGTGTTAAGAAAATTGAATATCCACGTGCAAAAGAATGAAGTTAGGCTCTTATATTAGAGACAAAAATGAACTCAAAATGGATTAAAGACAACAACATGAGACCTAGAAGTATAAAACTCTTTGAAGAAAACTTAGGGACATGCTTTATGATATTGGACTTGACAATGATTTCTTAGATAGGACACCAACCACCAAAAGTTAACAAAAGCAAAAATGGGTAAATAGGATTATATTAAATTTAAAAACTTTTGCGCGTCAAAGGACAAAATCAATGGAGTGAAAAGGCAACTTAATCAATGGGAGAAAATATTTGCAAGTTATATATTGAAGAAAGAGTTAATATCCAGAATATATAAGGAACCACTACAACTCAACAACAAGATGAAATAAAGCATTAAAAATGAGCTAAGGGCTTGAATAGATGTTCCTCCAAAAATAATATTCAAATGCCCAATAAGCAAATGAAAAGATACCAAACATCAATGATTATCAGGAAAATGTAAATAAAAACCACAGTGAGCTATCATATCACACCCATTAGGATGGTTGCTATAAAAAAAACAAAGAGGGAGGGAATAGCAAGTACTGTAAGGATGTGGAAACATTGGAATTCCTGTACATTGATGGTAGAATTGTAAAATGATGCACTGTATAGAAAAAAATATGCAGTGTCCTCAATACATTAAAAATAGAAATACCATCTGATCCTACTTCTGAGTATATAACTAAAATAATTGAAATCAGAATTTCTAAAAGATATCTATACTTCCATATGCATACCAGCAATATTCACAATAGCCAAAAAGTAGAAGCACCCCCTATGTGATGGGTCTATACTTATTTATATGTAATAAGATACTATTCAACCTGAAAAAAGAAGGAAACCCTGTCATTTGCAACAAAGTGAATGACCCTTGGGGGCATTATACTAAATGAAATAAGCCAGATGGAGAAAGACAAATACCGAATGGTTTTGCTTATATGTGGATCCAAAAAAAAAAAAAAAAAGGCAGAATTAGTAAAAACAGAGTAGAGTGGGGATTGCCAGAGGTGGGGGGTGGGGAAAATAAGAAGAGGTTGGTAAGAGTACAGACTTTTAGTTATAAGATAGATAAGGTGGGAGCAACTAATGCAGAATACAGTGACTATAGTTAATAACACTGTATTGTATAACTGAAATTTAATTTTCTCATCAAAAACAAAAAAGTATGTGAGATGATGGATGTGTTCAATTAGTGGAGGGGAGGGGATTCTTTCACAATGTTTATATATATCAAATCATCACATTTGTATACTTTAAATGTCTTGGACTTTTTGCCAATTATATTTCAATAAAGCTGGAGGAAAAAAGGAAGAAATCTTATGACATGCCACAAAATGGATGATTCTGGAAGGCATGAAACTTAAGTGAAGTAAACCAGTCACAAGAGAACAAATACTGTATGATTCCACTTCTATGGAGTACATAAAGTAATCAGCTTCATAGAATCAGAAGGCAGAATGATAGTTACCAGGGGCTGGGGGGAAGGGTAAAAGAGGAGATGTTTAATAAGTTTCAGTTTCATGGGGCACCAGAGTGGCTAAGTCGGTTGTGTCCAACTGTTGATTTCTGCTCGGATCATGATCCCAGGGCCATGGGATTGAGTTCTGAGTAGGGCTCCACATTGAGCAAGGAGCCTGAATGGGACACTCTGTCTCTCCCACTCTCTCTGCCTCTCTCCTGCTCCACCCTCTCTCTCTCTCAAATTAAATAAATAAACTTTTAAAAAAAGATTAAGATGGCAAATCTTATGATATGTGGGGTTATTTTTACAAAAATCAGAAAAGAAAAATGGTCATTTTGAAGAGGCAAAAGACCATGAATAGCCAACAGATTACCGTGTGTACGTGTCTCTGTATGTTTATGTATACATATATGTATGTATGTATATGTATACATATATGTATATATAAAGAAGATAAAGAAATTATGTTAACAGAGTTTTGGAAGGGCATATTATAAAACTCATTTCCAAGTTTTCAGGGCAAGAGTCAGGGGGAAGTAAGGTTTTTTGACTCTTATTATTTTCCTTACAGGTTAATCTGTGGTAATATTCTATCCCAATTCTCTCACACACAAAAGGTGCAAAAGGGTGGCTTATTACTATTCTTTTATGGAAATATGAAAAAATACACCAGTATGATTTTAACATAAAGCAGGATTATGAAAGGAGATTAGCAGGCATTGCATAGACTCTCTTTCATTACAGAATATAGGCTTATATTTTGATAAGAGCCCAGAGAACTTTTGTGTCTTGCTTAAAACAAATAGACACTGATTTCATCTGTTTTCTCATTCCGCTTTCCATGATGAAAAAAAAAAGATAATTTCTAGGGATGTCAAGGAATCTTAGGTCTAGTTTGGATTTGTTTTGTTTTTCTTGAAGATTTTTATTAACTATAAGGGATCACACAAATGAAAGGATAATTTGTGGGTGGAAAAAGCATATTATAAAGAAGAGACAGTGAGGAGGAAAGCCCATTAAAAGAAGTCTAAATACTCGACGTTTTTAAATAGGCTTTTTGAGGTACCATCTACATCCCATAGCTTAAGTCAATTTACAGAGTTTTACAGCAACCAGATCTCAGTCCAGGTTTAGAAAATTTCCTTACTAAAAACAAAACAAAAACAAACCAAAACAAACAAAAAAACCAACAAACAAAAACAAACACAAAAACAAATCCCTGCATTCATGTGCAGTAATTCTCTATTTCCACAATCGACCCCAAGCAACCATTCCTTTATTCTCTTACGCTACAGGTTGCCTTTTTGGGTAAAAAAAAATCAATTCCACAATAATACAGCTATGTATTTAAAATATTTTAAACAAGTGTTAACTGAACCTCATCTCCCTGACTCTGTTGCCCAGAATATTTCAAATATCTGAGCTTTCATAAAGAAACAGCCCTTCCTAAGACAAAAATAAATAAATAAATAAATACATACATACAAACATACATAAATAAAACAAAGTTTTTTGTTTTGTAAACAAAAGTTTACAAAAACGCTAACTAACTGTTGTAAGAAGCTAGCTTCATTTGTTGTTGCTCAGAATAATCCCAGTCACAGCACTCTGCTATAGAGTTGAAATTTATTTCTGCAGTGCTCCTTTGCTGTTTATCAGACATGATTCCAGTGCCACAAAAATCTCTTCTAGGGACCTATTTTCCCTGTAGTCGTTGATTATTCACTCACCTCTGGTTGTGCTTTCTTCTTATTCCTTAATGCTGATCTTACCTACAATCTCACAGCTTTGCTATTTGAGAAATTCTAAGAGGAATCAGTGTAAAGGACGAGTTTCTTTTTGTGCTGGGTACATCTCCTAAATGTCAAGTGATCACCTTCATGAGTGGGTAGCCGTTTATTGCACAGGGTAGTAAATGCACATGCTGGCTGTAATTCTGACACCTCATTGTAGCCACCCTGGTGTTTCTGGTAGGCATTGCAATGAATTATGTATGAGAAATTCTTCATCCTCTCAATGGTTTACCTGGTCAGTGTCTGCATCTGCATTAATTCCTTCAGAACCTGCTGGGAACTAGTGGGCTGCCCTCTAGGTTCTAGATTTTTCCTGTGACCTGTTATCCCTCATTGTCCTGAAGTTAAATTTGTAAATTTTAATTTTCATCCAAGATAAGACAAGGAAGTTTAATTATACTTTCTTAAAATGAGGACATGCAGATATCCTGTATCCTAGCTTAAATGGGCCCTACACTTACTCAATTTCAATAACTCAGTCCATAGGGGAAAAATTGGAGTCATCCAGAAACCACCTGCAAGAGACCCAGTGAGTCATGATATTATGACATTTTGCACAGATGAGAAACAGTCCCCTAAAAAAAATGTCAACATCTTTCTATTTTGTCAAGAGGCAGAGAAATAAACAAGCTGTTATGTGAGAGAACTCGGTGTTACCTGGAAGTGCAGTGACAGAATGACAAGGTTATAAAGGGATCTATGTAAACCCTTCTCTTTCCCTCTCTCTCTCTCTCTTTTATAGTTAAGTTGCAAGTCATCATATCCTGAACTCTCATGAAAGAAAGTACCAACTGGTAAATCAAAATCACCGTTGAGAACATCTGGTACTGTCATGACTAGTTGTTTTGAGGCCATTGAGAGTTCAAACAAATTAAAATTTGAAATATATTTTTCCTCATCCTAGAGTTTTTAAAAAGGTTTCAGTTAAAAGTGATTGATAAAAATTGCATTTTTAAAATCTTACTGCCTTTACTATACTATGCCTTTTACTATTTAGAAAAATTCTTTAATAATTTTTCTTAATTGCTATAACACAAAATTTTTCCTTAAGACAAAAATCACAGTTAAGAGAAAGGCAATATGATCTAAGGAAAAACTGTAGGCTGTAGAATCAGATACAGATTTAATTTCCAGCTCTGTGGTCACTATGCATTTGAGTTTTTGCATAAAAACAAATACCTAATAGTTATTAACTAAATATTTATTTATGACAGTAGAAGTTTAACCAGTTGTATAAAAATTTGAAGCAATTTTATAATTTAGGTGGTCTGACTTATTTCCTCACCTGAAACCTGAAAGCAACTTAAAGTAAAAATACAGACACATTTGATCCTAAATCTATATGACTCCAAAATATATTTTACTTTCTTGCTGCCTGGGTGACTCAGTTGATTGAGCATCTGCCTTTGGCTCAGGTCATGATATTACAGTTTGTGAGTTCGAAGCCTGTTGGGTTCTGTGCTGACAGCTCAGAGCCCAGAATCTGCTTCAGATTCTGTTTCCCTCTCTCTCTCTGCTCAACCACACTCAAATTCTGTGCGTCTCTCTCTCAGAAAAAAAGTAAACATAAAAATATTTTGCCTTTCCTTTTATTTATGACATTAAAATATTTAGCATTTTTTAATTAAAAATTTTAGTGGGGGCACCTGGGTGGCTCATTTGGTTGAGCGAGCAACTTTAGCTCAGATCGTTATCTTGAGATTCATGAGTTTGAGCCCTGTGTTTGGCTCTGTGGGAACAGCTCAGAGTCTGGAGCCTGCTTCAGATTCTGTGTCTCCTTCTCTCTCTTCCCCTCCCCCACTCACATTCTGTCTCTCTCTCTCTCTTTCTCTCAAAAATAAATAAGCATTAAAATTTTTTTTAACAAAATAGAAGAAGGCATATTTTGGGATAGGGACTAGACAAACACAATAAGTTTAGAAACTCAAAGACTCTATTTAATTAAATAAGTATTCATTAAACAAGTAACTCAGAACTCTGATTAATTATATTAAAGACATTAAATCATAACTTTTATCAAGAAATTCACAAATTATTCCAAAATTAAAGAGCTGCACTTATAGTATAAGAGTGGTTCATATTCATGTTGAATTCAGGTTTTGTTATTTGTTTTGTGTTTTTTTCTAATGATAGACAGATAGATGTTTTTAAATTTGAAAGACAAAGATACTGGCCTATAATTTAATGTATTTTAAAGCTACTAAAACAATAAAATAATCACAAAATTTTCAAACTTTTCAGAGGGCACATCTTAATTTTAAACATACAAAACAATATTGCTTGGTCTTTTTCTATAAAATAATAAAAATGGCTATTTATAGAAAAGCTTCTACGTTGTTTTAGTCAAACTCAAATAAAAGGATTAAAAAAAATAAAACATGAACTATAAAGAGTTTTACCAGAATATTGAGTTCTCCTTGATATTCATAGAAATCAACACAATGTCCATTAGTGCAGAATAAAAGACATAAAACAGTTCAGTGTAAAAAAATGCCCTGCATTAATGGAACATTAAAGTTATGATTTAAACCCACAAAATTCAGGAAATTCAGAATTAGAACTCCCAAGGTAACCTTAACTGTGACCTCTTGTGCATGTATACTATTTAGAAAAGCAGGATTTTTGCCTTCCTGATGACATATCACTATGAAGAACAATTTTGAAAGGAGAAAAAAATACTTCACTTCCTCTGAACCACTATATATGTTTAAAGTTTTATACCCACTTAGAAAATCAAAGCATCAATCTTTTGCTACCAAATGAGCTAATTATGAAATAAAAAAGAAATTTTAAAATACACTATAGAAAACTGTGGTAGCTACAGCATAATGTACCTACACGTGAATCATAGAATTTAGGCTTTCTTTTAAATATAACCATACATATTTACCTATAAAAACATACATATATTGCAGAGTATAGTGGGGAACATTATTGAAATTGAGCAGCATCTAACAAAGAAGGGAAATAATTGAGCTGAGAGTCAAAACTATTATGGTTCAAATTTTTAAAATCTATACTTTTCTGTAAAGATGCTTGTTCTCTACACATATGGCTGCTTCATTTGTAAAATGAGAGGACTGAACTGAGTGACATCATAGTTTATTCTAATTTTAAAAGTATATGATTCTGTGACTTCATATAAATTTATGTTCTATATGAGGATCCTAAATTTGACATCATATTAATCCTTAAATAAATTATATCAGGCTTAGTGAGATACACCAAGAAAGAAAGTGATGTTGATAAACTACTGGGCTTCCCTTAGGAATGACCAGCCCATCTCACTGATATTGCCATTTCTTTTGGATCTTTTAGTAAGGAAAAAAAAAAAAAAAAAAAGAAGAAGAAGAAGAAGAAGAAACTTATCTATCTATCCAAACATTAGTCTCTGTGACTGGGGTTAGGGTAGATGTCTGTTAGCAAATTGAAAAACATTCATCAGGCCTCCTGGGACGTGTTCTTCAATATAATGGATATGAGATCAAGGACTATGGAGAAAGGTAGTGGTGAAGAAAGGCTATATCAGTGTCATTGTGGTAGACAGCTCTTCTAAGCAAAGTCACTAAGGACCGTTGTTTTTTTTTTTAATATTTTTTTATTTTTAAATTTATTTCTGAGAGAGAATGAGAATGAGAGACAGCATGAGCAGGGGAGGGTCAGAGAGAGAGGGAGACACAGAATCTGAAACAGGCTCCAGGCTCTGAGCTGGCTGTCAGCACAGAGCCCGACACGGGGCTCAAACCCACAAACTGCGAGATCATGTCCTGAGCCGAAGTCGGACGCCCAACCGACTGAGCCACCCAGGTGCCCCAGGACCGTTTTTTAATAAGGAAATATATATATTGAAAAGACAACTGAAAAAGCATATATGTGTGTGTGTGTGTGTATGTGTGTGTGTGTGTGTTTATATATATACATTACACACGTATACATACATACACACTTACAGATAATTAATATGAACTGTGCCACAGTAGACATTATCAAAACTCCTTTGCTTTCCAAGCAGCCAGCACTTGCACCTCTTTGTCAGAGGGCTCCCACCAGAGTGCCAAAACCCATTTTGCCTACATGCACAGAGATTTTACAGCCCCATGGTGGCCTTTAACCAATGACTTACTGGTGCATGGGTATGACTACTAGTGTTCCCTTGTTTCTTATGCTGTGACCTCCACTGCCTTCCTGGAGTTGTCCTGCAGTGCTGAGGCAAAGTTATCTGCCTGTCAAAAGAATTTACCTGAATTCACATTTAGTCCTAACATGTTGTTGGGTTGGGTAGGGTTGGTGTATCTTGGAATTAAAAAAAAAGCCCAGTTTTTAGTGATATGTATGTTCCAGAATAGCATTGAAAGAATGTTGAGGAAGACAATCTAAAGGCTAAGAGAAGTGGGCATGTGAAAAAGGACCTATTATGTACATGTGGTGAAGCACTTGCCGGCCAATCAACAAAAGTGTGAGTAGCAGTCTACTGGCCAGGTTCGACCCTGAGTCTTCTTAGCACCTTGCACCTGCCCACCACAGACTCCACTACTCCCCAAACAAGCCTAAAGGCACTTGAATGGATGCCGATTCATGCCTGCCTCCAGGAGTTTGCCCAGGAAATGTGCCACATGTTCCTTCCTCAATTCACTTTAACATCTGAGTTAGCCTAATATCCAATCAAAGACTTATTAACTGAACTATAAATTTATAAAAGTGAGCAACAACAAAATAATCCATGACTTTTAGTTCTATTTAGATCAAAGGAAGCAATTGTGCTTTGTTTTTAATTGCATGTGTTTGAACCATTTGTTGGGGTGAAAATACAATTAGTTCCAAATAATACAGAAAAATACAGACCAACATAAAGGTTCTGTCTCAGAGCTACTCAAGTCTAATAACCATCTGTGAAGATGGAACTTTGTGCCCAACAATTGCTTCACACAAGAGCAGAATTCAGTCTTCAGGAAAATCAAAACATCTTTGGATTTTCTGTGGCAAATAAAGAATCACTGAGATCACTTGTGGAATCATGGAAGGAGAGAATTTATGACCCATTTACATGAAGAGAAATGTTACTCATTGATGAATATACCATAAAGAAAATAATATTTCAATGTTACCTTAACATTATATATCAAAGACCAAGAAACTTCTCTGCTAAAGGTGGTATAAATTTAATTGCTGACAATTTATACTAGCTTTTTTTATGCAATTGGATAAATTAGAACAACAGCAACAAAAAAAAGTGAATTCTTGAGAAAACGGAATACCTTATAAATCAAAAACATGTCTCAACTATTTTAATCTTTTCATGTTATGTTCCAAATGTTGTCAGTTGGGGTACA
This sequence comes from Hyaena hyaena, assembly GCF_003009895.1. Classification (NCBI taxonomy): domain Eukaryota; kingdom Metazoa; phylum Chordata; class Mammalia; order Carnivora; family Hyaenidae; genus Hyaena; species Hyaena hyaena. Next base: position 76,957 of record NW_024081837.1, read on the forward strand.
TATAGTTTATGGTTGAAATAATAATGACCAAATCATTCTAGATCTACCTTTTAGTGGAATTTCATGTCTTGCTTAGACGTCACAAAAAATTGTATGACTATTTTAAGAAGAATAATATTCCACGAAGTTAATACACTATAATTTACTTAATTTCTTTAATGTAAGACACTTTAGCTACTACAGAACACACCTCAGGGAATAACCATGTGCATATTGCTTTTTTCCCTCATCTTGACAAATTTCCAACATGAAATATTTATGACAATACACAAAGTGACATTGTAACTAGTTGAAGGTGAGGAGAGGAGTGTTTAAAATTTAGACTGCAGTCTAAACGGAAGTGACTGTCAATGATAAATTATCTACTGAGGTACCAGGACAGAGCTCCTGTCTCCTAATGGGTATGCAGACACTTAAAAGTAAGCTCCCATAGACGTGTGTTATCTGTTCAGCAACCCAAACAGTGGTTGCTGGAAGAGTAATAGAGATGTTTTGGATTTAAACATCCATTCAGTGTCACCAAATACTTTTAGGTACCTATCAAACCACTTTTATCACCTTAACCTTCAGATTAAAATATTAGGGAACAAATACTGTTACCTTCACACAGAAACAAAAATATGGATGCTACATATTTTGGCAGGGCAAGCATTAATATGTTTCTAGTGGGTCTGTTTGCTTTGTATAGGTCCTAGGATTGGAGGGTATTTCCTTATACAAAACAAGCATTCTTACCCTGAAATACCACTGCAGTCAAGGCTAATGCCATTTTAACAAATACCCTTCCACTAGCTTGGATACCTTTTGGTGCTTTCCTTCTCTTAACACAGGTACATTTGTCTATGGAGGAAGAAATCCTCTTTATACCTTTCCTTACAATCACTCCTCAGCCTTTGTGGTCTCGTTGCCCTCCCACTTGCCTGAAACCTCTCTGACAGTAGGCAACAATAACCATCAATAAATCTAATGAACACTTCCCAGTCTCTTTTTATTTGACCTCCCTGCCACATCTGATATTTTTGATCTCTTGCTTTAGGAAATTTTGTTTTCCCTTGGCTTCCATGTAAAAGGTCTCTCCTCATTGGCCTATAACCTTGCTATCTTAGCTACCATTTTCTTTCTTTCTTTTTTTTTTTTTTTCAACCTTTTTGGGTTGAGGCTCCCCAAGATAATGTCCTACCCTATCACATTCTCATTTCACACTTTTGCCTACTGAAAGCCTATTCATTTTCTTTACTTAAAAATTAACCTTCATTGGAAACCAACTTGACAATAAACTATTTGTAAAAAAAAAAAATTAACCTTCAATACACTGATCCATAATTTAGATTTCCTGTCCAAACCTATGTAGAGAGTAGTAGATATATTGTAAAGGCAATTTTCTCTATATATTAATAGCTTAAGCTTGGTTAAAACTGGACCTAATTGCCTCATTCCAAGACCAAGTCTTCTTATTTCAATATTTGTTCTGATAAGAGACACCATCATGTACACGGTTAATCAGCCAGAATAATGTCATCCTCATCTTCACACCACCAATACCCTCCTCTCACTACCTGTACAGTGAATTACATATTGTATACCATCTAAATATCTCTGTAATCTATTTCTTCTGCTTCATGCATAATGCCTTCTTTCTGCTCCTCCATAATGCCCTTTTTCCTAAGCTATTAAAATATCTTTCTAACTCATATCCTAATAGTTTTTCTCTAATCTTATCTCTTTCCACACTTCTGCCTCTGGCTCAACAAAGAGAATTTTCTAAACCACACATTGGATCAAATTACATCCTATTTGATCAACTGAACTTTAATCACCCTTGATTTGTATTTCATTTTATTTAGTCACCTATCTAAACATAAAGTCAGCAGTAAGAGAATTCAGAGCTCCTGGTCTCATGGTGCTTATAGTTGAAAATGAAAGACTTAAATTTAACTAGCAATGGTATGGATACCATAAAAATGAAAACAGAATTCCTATGGAAGCCTGTAAATAGAGAAACTAGCAATGTTTCAGAGTCAACCAAAGCCTTTGCGATCAACTGTAACTTGAAAGTTGCATGTGAATTTCCAAATTGAAGGTAAGGAATATGGAGGCATTGGGTCATAGAGAACGTTGGATGAAATGATTGTCCCAAATAGAGGGAACAGCTTAACCAGACTCTGACTCAAAAGAGAACATACAACTCTAGAAGAACCTGGTAGGGGGTAGAGTACAAGTGTTTTACCCTTCATTGAAAAGGTTGAGGGAGAGGAATTTGGGATAATGATTGACACAAATTTTTGGTGGACTCAAGTGTCACACTAAAGTGGTGACAAGACCACTTTTATGTTTTAGGAGAAATAAGCACATAAGAAACCATCCAACAAATGATAAATTCTCTGGTTATAGAGTTCAAGTACAACCAAGCTCCTACCTACCTTCTCTACCTCATCTTCCACTCAATTCCAGCAATCCCATCCCTCTAATAGCAGTAATCTTCTACCAAAGTTAACATGTGTTAACTTTTCCTAGTATCTCCAGTTACGGGCCTCCACATCTATGCAGACACTTTTTCTAGCTTCTAAAACTTCAGGGGTCCAGCCTCTGCAAGCCAGGGTTGACCAGAGAATAAGGGTTGGAGTCAGCGAAGAAGACACGGAGCCAGCTTCTTCAGGTGGACTGCTCAAATTTATTTTTCAGCTTAGGGTTTTTATATAGCAAATCCAAACACTCATGCTTAAACAATTTACATGTTTTGAAAACAATCATGGGATTTAATATCTCTAAATGTTCTTAGCAACAGTGATTTCACAGTGCAAGATTTCTACTTAAATTGATAAAATTTAACCAGGTAGTCATAACAAAGTTCTACATATTCTTTACTACACATGGCAGGAAATAAGTGAAGCATATAACCAGAATGCATGAAAACAAAGTGCCCTTTAATTGTTTAAATTCAGTGGGCATGCAAAAAACAGGATATACTTGTACCTGTGGTTATAGGTAGTAGACTCTCACAACCCCTTATTAAGAAAGAACAATGTCAACATTTATCATAGATGACGTATGGAAATGTTTTAGGTGGATCAACTAGAATTTGGTCTCTGCATTTACCGATCTCATTCTTTGGCTAGAACAATCCTTAAGCTGCCTCACAGGCTTGAGGTCAGCAGGAAAATATTTCTCTAACACTTTTACGAGAAAGTCCTCCACAACTAGTAAGTCCTGTTTTTCTCTGCTTATGGCATAATATGTATTCTTACTGGCAATTAGACCCATACAAGGAAAATGAATTCTAGGTCTCTCATAGACCCCATGCATACCGGACTGTCTCCAATTTTGCTAATTGCTACGATATTCATTAGATAACATCTGATTGAGGGTACGGGCATGATATTTAGGAACATTCCATTTTGGAGGAAGAGGGGGAACTTTGGGTGATTCTGGTTTCATATTAACCCTAGAATAGACTCACAGCAGAAGTGACAGTAAAAGGCACAGACTAAGCAGAGAAGAAGAATTCTTCAGGGTGTTCTTCTGACTGCCTTGCAGTCTTTTCCCACAGGTTTTTCCCTAGGCCTTACCATCAGGGATGACCTGTATAGTTTCAGTCTCAAACTATCAAAACCTACTGCATCCTACAAAGTTAGCTTCAGCATTTTCTCTTCCGTGAAACCATCCTTGACTTCCATATATACAAGTATATTTGAAGATATCCATACCCATTCTTGATTTCCTGTCCCTACCCTAGAAATACAATACATGAATTCACTTAATGTATTTGTAACTGTTTATCCACTGCACTTAGCACAGCGTCGAGCACTTGATGAAAGGAAAGAAAGAAGGAAAGGGGGCAAAGATGGGGGGAACAAGAAGGGGACAGGTGTAGAGAGAAAACTTACTTGTTCAATGTGTGGTATTTTTCTACTGTTTCCAGTGCAAGGGTAGAATGCTGGAGTAGTAAAAAAAAACTTCCTATGAAAATAAGTAATCTCTATAAAATCCTTGACAGATGGTCATGCAGACTTTGCTTGAACATTCAGTAACTTGAGACCCATTCTTTCTAAACCTGACCATTGTTTAAAATGTTGAATTTTTAGAGCTGACAATTGCCTTATCACTTTTGTCCATAATAACTAGTTTTTCCCCCTGAAAGTATGTGGAATAAGTGAAACATCTGTAGGTGCTTTGTTATTCAGTAACTTCTCTGGAAAGTTCCTGTTTGATAATGTCCAGCATAAAATAAAGCATTGATTAAACATTATATGAAAACCATATTTAAAGCTAATACTGTCTGATTATTCCATTGACTACCTGAAGGTAGTCATCTGATTCATTCAAAATCTTAAAGATTTTGGCCCTTAGTTTGCTGACATTCTTTCCAATATTTCTTTTGTCCTGAACTGAGATGATTATAATATCCCCCGAGATGATTTTTCTAATGCCCTTCACTTGATATTCTCTACTCCAATAAACTTCTCTGCCACCCACATTAAGCATGGTCATACCTGAAACTCTGTCCTAATAACTGACAATTATCCATAATATCAAATTCAAGAATTCTCATATTTACCTGCTCCACTTGTTTCTCTAGGTCCCCAACTTCAGAATTGTTTTTCATTCCAATAGGATGAACAGTCCATTGGTTTTTAGTGCCCTTATAAGAAGAGATATCACAGAGCTTGCTCTCTTTTTTATTTCTGCCATCTGAGCACATACTAAGAAGTTTACTCTCTTCAAACCAAGAAGAGGGATCCTACCAGAACCTGACTGCTGATACCTTAATCTTGCATTTCCAGGCTTCAGAATGTCAGGGAAATAAATGTGTATTTTTGTAAACTATCAGTCCATGAGTATCTTGTTATGGAAGCCTGAGTTAAGATAGTACAGTTCTTTAAACAATATGGGAAGAAAAAGAACATAAATTTTAATTGTATTATGTTATATAGTAATACATTTTTTTATTATATTAGATCACTATTTTATTTTTATCAAACTTCCGAAAAGCATGCTTTTGTATCTTCTCTATTCCTTTCTTCTTCTTTCTTTCTTTCCTTCCTTCCTCCCTTCCTCCCTCCCTCCCTTCCTTCCTTCCTTCCTTCCTTCCTTCCTTCCTTCCTTCCTTCCTTCCCTGGCCTACTTCCTTAAAGACTTTCTTCATTTTGCCTGGAAATTTTTCCTTTCTCAAAGACTAGAGCATATGGTTGCTTATTTTAAGAACTTACTGTTTCTTATCTATCCATGTGATCATTCTGCTTTTATTGCTCACAAAATTTTTAACAATATCAGTCAGGAAAACAAAGATAGCTGGTTTACTGCTTTCATCAGAATGTATAATTCTTGGATTCCAACTTGAACAGTACTTTTCTGGGACCATTGTAAAAACAGCAATTGCAAATTTCCTCTCCAAAGTATCTGCATTTCATATTTATTTTTTAAGAAATTCATTGTGGAGAAGAATTCTTACACTTATGCATGGGTTTATTATCTGATTCATTCAACTAAAATATAATACTTATAGTTATCTATATCTAACTGAATTTTTATTATTATCTTATATAAAAATATGGTGTTTATCTACAAGTAAAGAGAAGGAATTCACCAATCATTCTTTTTCTATAATTAAGCAGCAATATTCATGGATTCTGTGCTTGTTCTGTCCTCATGCTTTTATAGCTAAAAAATAAGATTCACTAAGAAATATAAAGTATTTTACTGTGAAAACAGACATTTATGTTTTTTAATGCAATCTACCAAGATGTTAACATTATTTTAATTTATAATTATTTTAATAAACTATTTTATCCAGTGCTTAAAGGTTAAGGAATTGAAAATTACAATGTAGAATATAAAAAAATTACTAGATGAACATAACAGTGAATTGGAGATTGCAGAAGAAGAGAGAAGTAAACATCAACGGATTCATCGGTATTATCAAATTTGAAGATAATCAGAAAAATAATTTATTTGAAAGCAATTAACAATTTCTTTTTTGGACAACTTCAAGATTATAATCTAAATGTAATTGGAATCCCAGAAATAAAATTATGCAGAAAAATATTTGTAAGCATATTACCTAGAAACTTCCCACATTTTTTAGATAAACCTTTTTATCCAAAGTTTGACTAATGTGAACAGTAAATACCAAAAAGAGAGAGAGACAGAGACAGAGAATGATGCTTAGGTATGAAATAGTTAACATGCTGGAAGCCAACAGTGAAAAAATTAAATGGAAGAAAGGAAAGAAAGAAAGAAGGGAGAGAGAGAGGGAAGGGGAGAGAGAGAGAAGGAGAGTGAAAGAAAAACAAACAGAAAAAAAAGGCACCAATGAATAAGCTATCTTAAGTTTAAGGAACAACATATACTTGTAGTTTCAGTTTCATCAGAAACAGATCAGAATACAATAAGATATCATTTTTAATGTGGGAAAATTAAAAAAAATTCATTCTAGAAGTCTATATAACACTAACTTTAAAATTTATTATAATTTACATAATAAAAATTTAGAGAATGTTATTCCTCCCAACATACACAAGAAGAAATGCAAAATAAAAACTCAAACCCCAAAAAGGAGAAAGGAAATAAAAGAGAAAAGAAAGGAAGAAAAAAGAATATAATAATAAATCAAATGAATAAAATAGTAAGCTTACTTTTTGAAATTATTGAGAAAATTAATAAATCTATAGATACACTTATCTAAAAGAAAAGAATAAAATGTTTCTTTAGAAATAACAGGTGTGAATTTGATGCACCTCATGACTTAGGCCAATAAGTGTCCATACTTGATTTTGCTCAGGTCACGGTCCAGTGGTTTGAGAGACTAAGCCCCTCATAGGGCTGTGCACTGACAGCTGGGAGCCAGCATGAGATTCTCTCCTTCTCTCTCTGCCCCTCCCTCTGATCATGCTCTCTCTCTCTCAAAACAAATAAAATTAAATAAATGACAGAAGTAAAAAAGGAAATGTCTTCACAAAGCTTACCAATAAAAAAACCACAGGAATATTATGAAAATAATAAAACCAATAATGAGGAACTTAGAATAAATGGTGCATGCCTTGACTACACAAATTACCCAAATTGACTCTAGAAGAAAGAGTAAATCTGAATAACCCTATATTTATTCAATAAAATCAATACTTAAATATTTATATTTAAATAATAAATAAAATATAACAGGAATTTTAAATGAAAATAAAAAAATTATTAAAATAAAACATTTTTCTACTACAGGAAAAAATGTGTAGTTTTTACAAATGGCTTTGCTGTTGAATTTTTTCAAACATTTAAATTATTCTTTTTTTTAATGTTTATTTATTGATTTTCAAGAGAGAGAGAGAGAAAGGAGAGGGCAGAGAGAGAGAATCCCAAGCAAGGTCTGCACTGTCAGTGCAGAGCCTGTAAGTGAGAGCTCCAGCCCATGCACCATGAGATCACCATCTGAGCTGAATCCAAAAGTCTAATGCTTTAGTGACTGAGCCACCCAGGCACCCCAAGTTTTTTCAAGCATTTAAAGAAGAAACACTACAAGTCCTAGGCAAATATGTTGAGAAAATGGAGGAAGAAGAAAACTCTTCCAAACTAATCTTAGGAAGACAATATTACTCTAATAACAAAAACAAAAGAACATCTAAGGAAGAAAAATCAGATAAGTTTTGGAAAATCATGCATTATATATGTAAATATGTGTGACTATGACAAAAAAAAAAGAATTGTATTGAGAAAATGGAATTATGTAGATATAAACAATTAAATAAAATCTAGAAGTAAACCCACCCACATATATTTTGAGAATAGTGTTCTCTGGAAGTGAAAATGCATAATTTTATTAGAAGAAGTCAAAGCAGGTTTAGAAAAATTATAAAATGGAAGATGTAGCCAACACAGTTTTGGAGGTCAAAGAGGGAAAAGGAGAAATCTGGGTAACAAATATTCTCATCTTACATAGTCTAAAGTAAAACAAAACAAAACACCTATCTAAAGGGTCACCTGGGTGGTTCAGTTGGTTAAACTTCTGACTTCAGGTCATGATCTCATGGTTCCCAGGTTTGAGGTCTGCATTGGGCTGTGCTGACATCTCAGAGCCTGGAGCCTGCTTCAGATTCTGTGTCTACCTCTCTCAGCCCCTCCCCTGCTCATACTCTCCCTCTCAAAATAAATGAAGCATTAAAAAATTCTTTAAAAACTATCTCAATGTTTCAAAATCAAGAGAAATGGAATCATATTTTAACAGAAAATTAGAAAATAATATTTATAATTAACATATAATTATTAATTTAAATAATATTATTTAATATTGGATGAAAGAAAGTATCAACTAGCACATGATGATTCAATTTCATTCAAGAATAATTAAAATAGCATTTGTAGGAATTAATAACTAACTTGAATATGTGTGCCTCTGAATAATGTTTAAAGAGAAAGAATTTGGAAATAATGTTTAAGCCGTTCTAGGATAGTTGCCTCCTTTGGGGGGATAAAGTGCTTATATTTAGGGGGGATGAAGTGCCCATATAGGTAATAAGCAGTGCAACAGTATTTCAGTAAAACTAAACAAAAAAAAATGCTAGATGATAGTAGAACTAGAAGATATACCCACCAGCTGATCAATCAATCAGTAGAGTAGCAGCTATCCTTTATTTTCAAGAATTCATGTTAAAAGAAAAAGCTCACAACAATTATGTTGAGGATTGTTTATTGAAGAAGGTTTCAACCTAACACAGCAGGTCATACCTGTGCACACATGCAAATACATATATGTATATCCTCACAGACCACATACAAATTGAGTATACTTTCTGACCTCTGGGTATATTGCCTCAGACAGAAATAGAAATGTTACAATAGCTTATGACTATGATACTTCCAATGCAAAAAAGAACCCCAGAAGCTTTCTGTGGAACATGTGTATATATATTTTAATAATACATCTTAATATTAAATTACATTTAAAATATTTGAATATAAACATTTAAATTATTGCTTTAAATGATAACTTCTAAATAACCTGAAAATATTAGCTTTTCAATTTTTGCAAATCCTCAAACAAAATGCATGTTGATTATGCCCCTCTTCCTAGCCAACTTTATTAAAGTATATTGATAAAAAGTTGTTTTTTATTTTTATTATTTATTGTTTTATATTTTAATTCCAGTATAGTTAACATATAGTGCTAATTTAATTTCATGTGTCCAATATAGTAATTCAACAATTCTATACATTACTCAGAGTTCATCCTGATAAGCATACTCTTTAATCGACATCATCTACACCCATCTCCTCCCCCCTCCCCCCTGGTAACCATCTGTTTGTTCTCTATAGTTAAAAAGTCTATTTCTTCATTTCTCTCTCTGTCTCTCTTTGTCTCAGTCTCTCTCCCTCTTTCTATCTCTCTTATTCCTTTGCTCATTTGTTTTATTTCTTAAATTTCACATGAGTAAAATCATATGATATTTGTCTTTCTCTCACTGACTTATTTCACCTGGCATTACACTCTCTAACTCTATCCACACCACAGCAAATGACAAGATTTCATTCCTTTTTATGACTGAGTAATATTCCATTGTGTGTGTGTACATATACCACTTCTTTATCCATTCATCTATCAATGGACACTTAAGCTGTTTCCATTTTGGCTGCTTTAAAAAATGCTGCAATATTGAGCTACGGGTATCCCTTTGAATTTGTGCTTTTGTATTGTGGGGGTAAATACCCAATAGTGCAATTACTGAATCACAGAATAGTTTTATTTTTAACTTTTTGAGGAAACTTCATACTGTTTTCCAGAGTGATTGTACCAGTTTGCATCCCCATCAATAGTGTACAAGAGGTCCATTTTCTCCACATCCTCACCAACACTTGTTGTTTCTTATGTTACTGATTTTAGCCATTCTGATAGGTGTGAGTTGATACTTCATTGTAGTTTTGATTTTCATTTCCCTGAAGATGAGAGATGTTGAGCATCTTGTCATGTGTCTGCTGATGATCTGGACATCTTTGGAAAAATGTCTGTTCATGTCTTCCACCCATTTTTTAAAAGGATCATTAGTTTTTTGGGTGTTGAGTTCTATCAGGTTTGAAAAAATATTTTGGAATACTAACCCTAAATATCTGGGTTTGTTTTTTTTATTGTAACAGGGATTTTTGTTCATTTTGGGCAGACCAATGTTCTCAACATTTATTTTATTTTTTTTAAATGTTTACTTTTGAGAGAGAGAGAGAACTCATGAGTGCAAGATGAGCAGAGAGAGAGAGAGAGAGGATCTGAAGTGGGCTCTGTGCTGATAGTTGAGAGCCCAACATGGAGTTCGAACTCACAGACTATGAGCTCATGACCGAAGTCAAAGCCAGATGTTTAACCCACTGAGCCACCAAGGTACCCCATTTTATTTTTTGAGGAAATCTCAGAATGTCTGCAGGTGCCCTGTGAGTCTCAGGAAACATTCCACACCCACTGACTGCTTTCTAAAGAGATTCTTACAAAAGTGAAAAAGCAGCTAAACTTTAAACAAAATGAATGTTTTATACCAGCTAAGATAGGAATCAAGTACAAAATTTACAAAAGCATTTCCCTATATTACTAAAAATAGTGGCTCCTTTATACCCATTAGATTTTTTTAGATAGTTTTCCTTATTTCTATTGTTTTTAATTAAATGGAAAGCACTCATAAAAATGAGGGCTATATGTTTTCCATGCCTGTTTATCACTTAACTACCAGATCATCCCAGCATTGCTCCTGTCTGTAGAGACTCCCAGAATGATTTTTCAGGTCAGTTCACATCAAGAATCCATGTCCAGTCAGTGCCTCCTTATAGCATTCAAGTCCGTACTTTTAATATGACTGTGTGTACTTTATGATCTCTTATCTAATTTTTATTCTCTTTCTTGTTTCCAGACTTTCACATATGCTCTTTCTTCTGTCTAGAGTATTGCTGACTTCTTTTTATTTCTAAACCTAATAACTCTCTAGCCCCTCATATAAGCTGGATTAAACCCTCAAATTTGGTCTAGATTGCAGATGGGCATGAATCTAGACCAGGATCAGCAAAATTACTTTCTGTGTGCTTTGCAATAATTAACAAGCTAAGTGCTCAAATGATGAATGAAACAAAAATACAAAGGAAGAGATTATCACCCTATGTTCTCTCACTAAGCTAAGACTTTCGGATGTTTGTTCAGTAAGAATATTCAAGTAAAAAGAGAAAAAACTGTTTTTTGAAAACCCCAGATGACTTACATGACCCATTAAAAGACATCAATTTATTTGCTTCCACAGAGACAACTTCACTGAATCCCTAAACAATTGTAACTCATTAGTCCTTATAATGAAATGTTTAACTGCCCACTTCCCCTACCCTACTCTAAATTTAATAAGCAAGGGGTAAAGGCACTTACATTTTTATCTAGCAGCTTAGCTAGCATTAGTACCTCTCAACAAATATTTATTTATGTATCCTGAATATTTCTCATGTGCCTACTATGTATCAAGTTGTTAATGGAAAATGAATAGAGAGTACGAGAGGCAATATCTTGACAAAATCCTATTTTCTATGAATTTTTTAAAAACCCATCTTTTAGGAAATAACAGCTGATGAGCAAGAATTTTGTAATGGACTTCTCAACTTCAATAATAGAAGGTGTAAGACACAGACAGAACATCTAGATTCTGAGAAGTTCAGACTATGATTCAACTATCATGTCCCCAAACGAAATACCAAACATATCAGGAAAAGAAAGACATTTGTGAACAACAACCAAAATTAAGAGAATGTACCTTCTAGGTATCTATTAAAAGGATATCATCAAAGAGTAGTCTTAATGAAAGTATATTTGAATTAATAATGTGAATTTCAACAGGAAAGTTAAAAGGAGAGAGGAAACTGTGGTGGTGATCAATGAGTCTTGAAATGCATTTATTTTGCAGTATATGGATGAATGTGCAATATAAGTGGAAATCAAGATTCTCATGATGAAAAAAAAAACATACAGAAAAGAAATACTAACATATACCCTGAAATAAAAAATAAAATAAAATAAAGCATCCCAGCACAAAACAAGCAATTGAAGAAAGGGTTCTGGGAGGTGGATAAGATCATTAAAGTTTATTTCCCTAAAGGGAAAAATTGTCTTATTTCATAGCATTGCCCCTCAATAATTTTTGCTCCTCATTAGTCATACATGTACTTCATTGCTTAGTATGTGAGCAGAGCATTCTTGACAGAGACAATAAAACTAAATAGTAGGCACAACTTCTGCTGTTGAAAGGTTGTCAGATGATGGTGGGAAAAACACATTTTTAAATAGAGAATGGAAAAATGCTCAGGAAGCTGTGAACTTTAGAAGTGACTTTATGCATGCAAAAGGGAGATGAGGAAAACAGATGTTTTCTGGAAAAGGATCAGTATGAAGGGGGGGAGGGTAGTAAGTGGTTAATAGGATTGAGTTTATTGTTTTAGGTTAAGTCTTAGCTCTCTGCTGTTTCCGGGAAGCATGGCCATCGGAGAGGCACTACCAGCTGCCACCGCAGACTCCTGAAGCTACTGTGGAATAGCAAATAGCTCAACTGTCCCTGAAATGATGCCAATTTGCATCTCTCTACCCCCACTTCACGCGTGTGCAAGTAGACACACACACACACACACACACACACAGAACAGATTTACTGCACTTTTTTAATGGAAAGGATGCAAATGTGTCCTTTTCTTACTATATCAAAATTGAATGTGTATCTGCATGAGAAAACAATATCACTCTTTTTAGACAGATAAACTGAAACCCATCTCTTGTAGAGAAAGGATTTAGGTCTCAATGCCCTGCTGCAAACACAGTCATTAGAATACAAGGATAATTAAGCAGTTTTCAAATCCAATGGGAAAGAGTGGGATCAAATGTACCCCCAGCTGGCATGGGGAGCTGGGAACTGGCATCTGCGGTTTATAATTCCAACCCTAATGTTGTAAGGGAAAATTCTCATACTCTAATAGGGTCTATTTTCAATTGATCATTGTCTCTTTCAGTTGTTTCACTTAAAAGCCTTGTAATTAACCTTTACCTAGAGGTTTCATTTGCAGAAATTGATGGCATATTTTTGGCTGTGTTGTTTGAGGAGCTGAATGAGATCAATAAAATCAATAAGATTAAAATAGAATGTATTGAAATTGTTCAAGACAATTGGACAGATTTGACATATCTTAGCACATTAAGTATGAGATTGGGGAAATAAGTTAATTTCAATTTATAATAATAATAATGAAAGAGCAAACTAAATGAAAAACAAGCTACCCAGGGGAAAAAAATCTTCTAGGCCTTTATTTTGCCTCACTAAATTGAGTTGACAACTGTGCTGGGATTTCTAGTCCACTTGTTATCACTACCATCACTATCACTGGGTCACCTTGTCATACATCGCATTAGTTACACGCATTTCTGTAGAAACTGCAATAATCAGTACACATCCAGACAGGTTTCACTGTCATCTCTCCAAAATATTATTGACCAAATGGAATCAATTCAATGTATTAGCCAAGATTAGAACCTTCAAAATTCAATCAGATATTAAAACACACACACACACACACACACACACACACACACACACACACACACACTTGATGTTTCTAAACAAATTGAGATTTAAAAAATAGCAACACTTTGATAAGGTCAAATTCATTTACCTATTTCTCTTGTTCCCTCCTTTCTCTATCACTTTGGGAAAAGGTGGAATCAGAAACAGTGAATCACTCAACAAATAAATTTCATGAACCTATGTTATACCAATTCATGAGTTTTGCCAAATATTCCTCTCTTGTTTGTCATTTCTATGATAGCATTTGGGATGATGCAGTGGGGAGAGAGAAAGGAAGTAATATAAATGGGAAAAAACCCCAAAGTTCTGGATGTAATTTGCAAATAACTAGGCTCAAATGAAGAAGAAATTTCCATAGTATTCATCAAATGTCTTTAAAAAAATATATATATATACCATTTCTCTTAATTTATAAAATAAATACTACAAATGCAAAAGAGAAAAGAGTTATAGTTTTCCTGCTATTAGAATGAACTGGTTTTGCATTATTAATAGAACTAAACAGCTTTTACTAGTATCACTCCCATGTCACAATGTGTTGACACATTATGTATTTTCTAACACATTCGGAATGCTAGGTTTCCCTAGTGAATCTCAGTATCTCAGAGGATGAAAACAAAATCTGAACACTGTCAGAAACTTCCAAATCTGCTCTAATTTAGAGACTCAATGGACTGCCCAATTGCCTTGAGATGTTCATTATGTGAGAAGATATAAACCCTTTTCAAGTTTTTACTTATTTAATTATTTAACTTTCATTTTTGGCACTTCATTTTCTGTTATTGTATTTGTCATTATTCTTGTTTGCTAGCTCACATAACCAAAATAAATAACAGGAAACAGAAAACCTTTAAAAATAGTGAAATTATTTTTCATTAAATTTTTTTAATTTTAGAGAGAGTGTGAAAGTGGGTACGAGGAGTAGAGGGAGATAGAGAGAGAAAGAGAGAAAGACTCTTAAGCAGGCTCCATGCACTACAAACACCTGGCATAGAACTTGATCTCACATCCTGGGATCATGAGATGAGCTAAAATCAATAGTCAAATGCACAACCAACTAAGCCACCTTCATGCCCCAAGTGGAATGAAATTATTTAAAAAATAAATTATAAGTTATTATATTTATCACTGCTATTAGCTTTTGTGAATTTGTCTCCTACATGGTGCATACATGTGGAGAGAAAATTAATACTGCCTGTGTCATTTAATATTCTTTGAACACCTGATTCTCAATAACTACACCAGTATTTGGATTTAATAATTCTCTGCAGTTAAATATTTGAATTGCTTCTACCTTTTTGCAATCAGGGCACCGAGTACATCCACAAATATAAAATACTGTCTCCATTTATTATGATTTCCTTAGTAGAGGTTACTACAAAAGAAATAACATGGTCTACATACTGAATGTTTTACTGTGTATGATCTAATTTACTTTAGAGAAAAACAGTATGTCAAACTGTAAAAGGCACAAAACTACATGAATAGGGATTTTATACCCACTTCCATTGTTCAAATTAAGTAAATTTGGAAATTTACTTAAACGATTTGCTTGGTTTTTTAAAATTTTTAAATGTCTATCTTTGAGAGAGAGACAGAGACAGAATGTGGGTGTGGGAGGGGCAGAGAGATAGGAAAATACAGAATCCGAAGCAGGCTGTAGGCTCTGAGCTGTCAACACAGAGCCCCATGTGGAGCTCAAACTCATGAGCTGTGAGACCACGACCTGAGCTGAACTCAGACATTTAACTGACTGAGCCACCCAGGTGCCCCAACAAACTATTTTAATTTCGGTTTCCTTGTCTAGTCCAAGAAGAATATAAACTCTACTGTAGAGATTACTTGACATGCCATGTATAAGTGATTACCATAATGTCTGGTAGTGTTTATAACTGGTAAATGTTATTATTGAAACCTACAAGCACAACATTATGGTTGAGAATTTGTCCTCCAGAGCAGACACCTTGAAAATGAATACTGGCTCTTCCACTCATCCGATTATAAAAACTTAAACCAGTTTGTAATCTCTTTGTGCCTCTATTTAATAATAATAATAACAATGGTACCTATTTCAGAAGGGTGTTATGAGGATTAATTGGTGGTACAGTATAACTGAAGTCCTAGAAAAATGCCCTGCACGTTATGTATGCTCAATAAATATGTGCTATTACACTGTTTTTAATACTGCCATGTTCACCTGTCATCCACTTAAAGCCATATCTTATTTTTTAAAAAATAAAATAAATTTTTTGCAAATGCCTTAGTTATGAAAGGGTACTTTCTTTTTATTTGTCTTATTTAGGTTACTGTTGTATTGAATTTCTTTGATTTGTATTCTTGGAATGGACTAATTCTATACATTTTTCTCTCTAGGAGATGGCAATTAAAATGTTTATGACTATGGATTCTAACCCTTTGCCTATCGTATTTTCTTGTAATTTTTTCCTAGTTTCATATGTTAATGTTGTTGATGGTTTAGTGTCGTATTTCCTTTGTAGATCGTCAATCCAGGAAGTATCTTTTACTATTGTTTTTTTTTTTTTACAGGTAAGTGGGAGTTTGTTGATGTTCAGCTTAGAAAGAGCTTACTTATTTTTAATAGGAGTCCAAACATCATAATTCGTAATTTCTTTGGCTATATTGATCTCTTTAGTGTTCTTTATGCACTTTATTTATTTATTATTTTGATCCTGTGTGCTTTGGACTGAATGTATGTGTCCCCCAAAATTTATGTTGCATCCCTAATCTTTATACTGAGGTGGGGCCTTTGGGAAATAATTTATTCATGAGTGTTGAGCCCTCAGGATGGGATTAGCATTTCTACAAGAAAAGACAGGAGAAAAATGAACTCTCTCTCCACCACGTGAGGAGGACCCACAAGAAGGTGTGTATCTGCAAACCAGGAAGAAGGCCCTTGCTAGAAACCAAATTTGTTGGCTCCTTAATCTTGGATTTTCCAATTTCCCGAATTATGAGAAATAAATGTTGTTTACACCATACAGTCTATGGCATTTGTTAATGCAGCTTGAGCTGACTAAGACACTGGGGAAAACCTCATATAAAATTTATATTACAAAGAGTCAGGTTGTATGTAACTACAAAACCCTGAATAGCCAAAGTAAACTTGAAAAAGAAAAGCAGGGGCACCTGAGTGGTTCAGTTCATTGAGCATCCAACTTCAACTCAGGTCATGATCTCATGGTTCATGGGTTTGAGCCCAACATGGGGCTCTGTGCTGACAGCTCAGAGCCTTGAGCCTGCTTCAGATTTTGTGTCTCCCTCTCTCTCTGCCCCTCCCCACGCTCTCTCTCTCTCTGAAAAATAAACATTAAAAAGTTAAAAGAAAATTTGTAGGCATCACAATTCTGACTTCAAGTTATATTACAAAGCTGTAGTAATCAAAACAGTTTGGTACTGGCACAAAAATAGATGTATAGATCAGTGGAACAAAATAAAAAACCTAGAAATGAACCCATGACTATATGGCCAATTAATCTTGGACAAACCAGGAAAGATTACCCATTGAGAAAAAGACAGCCTCTTCAATAAATGGCATAGGGAAAACTAGACAGCAGCATGCAAAAGAATGAAATTAGACCATTTTCTTACACCATACATGAAAATACATTCAAAATGGTTGAAATACATAAATTTGATACCCCAAACCATAAAAACCCTAGAGAACAAGGCAGTAACTTTTTGACATCAGCCATAGCAACTTCTTTCTAGATATGTTTCTGAGGCAAGGAAAACAAAAGTAAAAATAAACTGTTGGGACAACAGCAAAATAAAAAGCTTCTGCACCACAAAAGAAACCATCAACAGAACTAAAAGGCAACTACAAAATGGGAGAAAATTTTTGCAAATGACATATCTGACAAAGGGTTAGTATCCAAAATCTATAACTTATTAAACTCAGCACCCAAAAACCAAATAATCCAGTTAAGACATGGGCAGAAGACATGAACAGACATTTAAAAAAAAAAAAAGACATCCCAGTTGGCTAACAGACACATAAAAAGGTGTTCGACATCACTCATCATCAGGGAACTGCAAATCAAAATTACAATGATATATCACCTCACACGGTCAGAATGGCTAAAATCAACAACACAAGAAACAAGTTTGGTGATGCTGTGGAGAAAGGGGAACCCCCCTGGACTTTTGGTGGGGATGCAAACTGGTGCCACTCTTGAAAACAGTATGGAGCTTCTTCAAAATGTTAGAAATAAAACCACCCTGTGCCCCAGCAATTGCACTACTAGGTATTTACCCAAAGATACAAAAACACTAATTCAAAAGGCTACACACACCCTGATCTATAGCAGCAAACAGCATTATCTACAATAGCCAAATTATGGAAACAGCTCAAGTTTCCATTGACTGATAAATGGTTAAAGAAGTGATACACACACACACATACACACACACACACGCACACACACACACACACACACAATGGAATATTATTCAGCCATAAAGAAGGAATGAAATCTTGCTATTTGCAATGACATCCATGGAGCTAGAGAGCATTATGCTAAGTGAAATCAGTCAGTTAGGGAAAGACAAATACCATATGATTTCACTCTGATGTGGAATTTAAGAAATAAAACAAACAAGAAAAGAACAAAAAAAGGGGGGCTACCAAGAAACAGAGTCATAATTATAGAAAACATACTGATAGTTACCAGAAGAGAGGTAGGTGGATTGGTGAAATATGTGATGGAAATTAAGGAGTGCACTTGTCATGAGCAGCAGGTATTGTATGGAAGTGTTGAATCACTATATTGTAACCTGAAACTAATTTTACGCTGTATGTTAACTAACTGGAACTTATTTAAAATTCAAAAAGGGGTCAATTTAACAAAAGCCACTTCTAAATAGTTATCTTTCTCTCATATTTGTGATAATTTCTAAATAATATTAGCCTATGTATTTCATTCCATTGATTCCTCATAATTACTTTTAACAGTGCCATGCTATTTTGATTTTGTGGCTTCTATGTTTTTTATACTAGAGAAGTCTCAGAATTTATTTCTCTGTTCTGAAGCATTTAAGCTATCATACTCATTTTTTATTAGAATTTAGAAATATGTATGTATATTTATATAAAAATGTGGTGACTGTTTTAATTGCAATCTCAATACCTATTTTTTCCTTCTATGTAGTGATGTTTATATTATTTTTTTAATTTTGGGGAACAGTATATTTAAAATCTTATTGGTAAAATTGAAATATTTATCAAACTTCCACAAATCTTTGAAAAAAAATGTATAGTATGGCTAAAATTACTGAATTAATGTTGTCTGATTATCATTTGATTCTCAATTTGAAGAATATGTTAATAATTTATTATGGAAATCAGATTACTTAGTCAGCAAAGCAGAGTAATTTTACCTTTCAGTCAGTATAATGGAAAACCTTTTTGATTATATTTGTTTACAAAGGGTTAAAGCTCTACATACCTTCTATCCAACTGGGAAGATTGCTAACTCATGTGATTAGCCTCAGCAGAAATGATAAAGGTAAAAAGAAAATTCAAATTTACCAAATCTTGGATAAAGAGAGGTGCATAAGTTTTGAAAAAGAAAAATCACCTGCACTTTCTTGGTATCATTGAAGGCAAGTAATTTAGTGGTCTCAACATCTCTAAATAATTATCACTTATCCAGTTTACCTAGGAAGAAACATGCAAGAAAGCACTACATAGATATAAAATGATTTTAAGGTTATTTAAAGGAGAAGGGAGGAGAAGAAATTTTCCGTCCGTAATAAACCATTCTGCTTAAAGCACAGTAGAAAACAAGACTCCCTACTGTAAAACAGGCATCAGGGATAGAACCTGTTGCTGAGAAGTAAATGGAACATACTTCTGATTATCATTCCCTGAGGCTATGAATGATCTGGAGGTCCTGGAAGAGGTGGTGATTGAAGCAAATGACGATGACTGCCTAGTGATTGACTCTACAACATCCACTATCACCAAGTAACAGGATTCTCAACCTGCTTTTGCATTTCCAGAAATGGGAGTTGGTTGAAGTCATTGCCAATACTTCTAGACAGAGAAAGTAAAACACAGAGAAACAGAGAAAAGGGAAACTTAATTTACACCTCGAATGCGTCACAACCACAAACACAAATAAGCACATACAATGTCATGAAACATAACTTAGTTGATAACAATTCATTCCAAATTAAATTAAGTAATGACATTAATTGTAATCTTCAAAAAGAAATGAATGAATAATTTCCAAAAAACAGAATATCAACAAAAATTATATTACAAAAGAAACAGGTAAAAATTAAAGATATATGTATATGATATGTATATGTATACAGAATGAATATAGAAGTCAGAGATGTGTGTGTGTGTGTGTGTTTAAAAGAAAATTAAGGGCTATAAGATAAATGTAACAAGACTTTAAAAGACTGAACAGTGGGAGTAGCAATATTTCAACAGAAATAGCTACAAAATTTCAGAATTAAGAAAGTATATAAGTTCTAAAATTGAAGGAATACTCTAAGTCACTCTAATACACTCATATTCTTCTATAAGCCCTAGACTGAGTCAAAGAAAAGCTTAAAATTATGATACAGAAATATCAAAATATTGAGAGCCAGACAAATGCCCCAAATCATCTGCAGTAAGGAAGTAGACCAGATATCCTAAAATATTTTAAAAATCACAATCAGTACTATGTTACAACCTATTCTGCTGTTTGCTTAAATCAGAGGATCCCATATTCTCACAATATTCAGAATATATTCTGAATATTCCCATATTCAGAAACGAGTTTCTGAATACATTAAACATGAGAATTAAATTTGTCAAAGACCATTGCATCTGAACACAGTTACCATTAGATAGTGAAAGTGAGTCTATTAGTGGCCCTGCCAGTTGAAATTTATCCTGTTCAAGGAAGAGGAAAATGTAGTTGGAAAAAAGAGAAAGTTCAATCTGAAAAAAAGAAAAAACACTCATTGTAATTTGTCATGCCACATCCTTAAAGTATCTAAATTACTCTTTTTTTTTATACTTCTAAAACTAGGCATATTTCAAGGATTTGATCACTATTTAGGACCAACGGAAGAATATTTATAAGGAGATCAGTAACAAATTCAAGAGTTAATAATGCCCATGTGTCCTGAAGGGGTTAATATAACTTCCAAAGAAAATTAACTTTGCAGAAGACAGTAAGGCTTTAAGAGCTTCCGACTTTCCTTTCTATTCTGATGAAGTCCAAAATATTCCATTAATGTTAACATTTACCTCATATTACAGCAAGGTCATATTATTTGGTTCTAGGCAAAGGGAGAAATAAGAAGGAAATACAACAAAGAAATCACGAAGTGACTATCCTAGAGCAATTTGTCTCAAATATGTAATGTGCATCTTAATCTCCCTCCTCTTTGCATGGATCTATCCCCTTTGGAGATATATATATATTTTGAATATTGAAATTAGATTGAAGAAAAGCTTTACTGTATAAATAATTGTAAAATCATATATTAGACTTGTTATCAATTATATTCAAGTGTGGGTTGGTTAATTCAATGGGAAGAGAAAGGAGAATTTTTGAGAAATCCACAGCTATGTCCTGATACTTAAACTGCTGACAGGACGAAAAATATACCTGGGAACATCACTTAGTACAGCTGGCAAGTCAAGGGAACAGATATTTAAGTAGTAAATAGTAGAAGGTCACACACTGGTGATTACACACACATATGCTGGAAACCAGTGGGGTGTCAGGGGGAAACATAAAGTTCAGTGGAGCTAATACCACAAAGAATCTATATACAAGCATATCATTTAGCATAGATGATCAACACAAAGTATTTTCTGATCCCTGTCTTGAATTGATCTACCCTCATAAGCAGTTAAATAAAATGTAAAAAAAAAAAAGAAAGTGGCATTTACCAATATATTATTTATAGTACATAAAGGTCACCTTACCCCTAAGCTGTACACATTTAATTTGTTCTATGCCAGAGAGGGATGTTTTTCACATATTTGAGCATTTACATAATAATTATGCTGTTTTAAATCCATAAGCTTGCAGCCTTTTTGTTAACCTATGGAAAATATGATTCTATCTATATTCTTCCCTGTAAACTGATCAAATCCACAAATGAAAAGAGACAGTAAGGAGAAGAAGAGGCAAAGAGAGAGCTGGGAAAACAGTAAAAAGGTTATCATGATGATTCCCAGGACTCACTTCAGGGACAGATACAACTTCCGAAGAAACAGTGCTCAACGATCAATGTGGTGCCCGCAAGTGGTGTTTTGATAGACATGCCAAGAGCCGAGTTATTTGTCCCTTACATAAACATTCTCATATATATCCAAATCTTGTCTTATACATTGTATCTAATATTCAGCATCTACAGAGTGTATTATTGATACTGTTTGCAAAGCCTTGCAACAGAAAACAAAATAGAATTATTTTTAACTAGAAGACAGCCTACCCTGAAGCAGGGCTTTTATCATCTTCTGGGATCTATATTCTATGTTTGCACTCCATCGCTGAGCAAAATCCTACACCGGCTTATGTGAAGTAAATGGAAGAGTCATTAAACCATTGGCAGTAGCTCCAGAGGGATGCTGGGCCCTCTGAGCATAATGTACAGGCCTCCACGACAGAACTGATTCTTGCAGTCAGTTCATTCTTCCAGTACATGTGCTCCTCATTGCTACTGTGGATCATTTACTGGATCAGCAGAGAAAGATCTAGGACAATCTCTACCGAGACTGTTGCTATTTTCACTGCTCTATGTGGAAACAGACAAATACCAATGGCAATCTAAGGCTATCCCAGCTGATATACTCAAAGTACACTTTATTTTGGGGTTAGTGCATTAAGAAGTTAAACACGTTTGAATATCAGTTGAGTGACAAATGATTAGTGAATGTATCTGAACTCCTTTGGTTCAGAAATAAGGTTCTTGCTAGACCTTTTATGTTTTCTCACACTTCTTTTTTTATTTTCATTTTTTATTTTAAAACGTTCTTTTTTTTAATGTTTTATTTATTTTTGAGAGAGAGATAGAGACAACGTGAGCATTGGAGGTCAGAGAGAGAGGGAGTCACAGAATCTTAAGACAGGCTCCAGGCTCTGAGCTAGCTGTCAGCACAGACCCCAACACAGGGCTCGAACCGATGGACCGTGAGATCATGACCTGAGCCAAAGTCGGACGCTCAACCGACTGAGCCACCCAGGCACCACTTCTCACAGTTCTTGAATTTGGATTATGTTCACATTATTGTTGTTCTATGTCCTTCCATACTTTTCTTCCTAAGCTCTACTCATTTTAAGCTAGCGATGAGTTTTTATAAAAAATAAATCTGTGATACTATGTCAGGGACCACTAATGCATTAGTAGAAACCAGTGGTATTTGTCACTCTCCTTTCTTATGCATAATAGGGATACATTTTAAGGAGAAGTTTATAAGGCCTCCATCTTTGCAGTTTAACACACTGATATTGTTGTAATGACAAAGATATTGATTCAAGTATATGTGGTAGGAGGTGTTTCTGTAGATAAGCTCTATCGCTATCCCAAGCCAGATCATACTATTATGTTCATGGATACATGTTCTCTACTCCCAGAAAAGATGATTGGTTTCTATTATTTGCCAAACAATATTTTCCAATTATGCACAAAATATGTCTAGAACAAAGACTCCAGATATATAGCTAAATGTTTATTAGAAACAAACTTGTAGGTTTCAAATCTGATTCAGTGAGTGGTCTTGTCATTCATTCATTTATTTAATTTAAAAAATGCATCTCTCATGCACAAGATATAAGTGTACCTCTAAACACTAGGTATCATCTAGTGATTAAGTCCTAGTCCCCTTTTCTAGGGGTTTTTAATCTTCTGGGGATGGTGGTGAGAGGTAGACAACAAGGTAGGGTCAAACAAATCCAAAGGGAATTTTAATAGTGTGACGATTTCAATGTTGCTAACTGAACTCATATTTCATAATACATAATTCAAAATTGCCTTACATATGAGCACACACAGAAATTCTACTTTGATAGCTAACCTCTAAAATGGCGCAGAAAGCTTAACACTATCGTTTCTCCCTTGCTTTCTACACATGATCAAATCACAAACTATAGTCAAGTCAAACTTCTATCTCTTTAATCTAGGATTAATTTTTTTTCTTCAGAACCATTACAGTTCAAGTGCCCTGTACTGAGGCACTCGTGAGCTAGCATGAACTATGCCTGCACATTCACCCCAACTCTCCAATATGAACTGTTCTGCAAGGAACCAAAGTGACACCAACTGTCTGGTCCTGCATTATCCAACCCAGACAGGGACTGTTCCTGAGGAAGGTAGTCACTCATGGTACATTAGCCACCAGCTCCTCTGGAATTGATCCAGCCAACCAAGTCTCCATTTATTTTTCATCCAAAGAGTATCAGAACAATTCATTTAGTTCTCACAATTATATAAATTGTAGGAACTCAAGTTTATGAAAATCAGAACAGAACAATCACCTCGGTGCTTATGTCCTGGAAAGATATTACATCAGAAGCCAGAGCCCACATGTATTGGCTCATTTCTTTGTAAGTTCCAGTCATAGAAATTGTAACTGAATTATATTGGTGATGTTAGTAAATCATAATGTTTTTCTGTTCAACATATGCAGAAACATACTGTGTTCTCCTTGATTTATTTTACATTTTAAATTAAGGTACTCTCAATAATTAAACTTAAGTTCACTAAAACAGAAGGTCTGTGACAACAGGTGATTTAAAAAAAGTCACTTGCTTTTGCATCCCTAGCACATAGAAAAATGTCAGGCACAGGATAGGAGCTTAACATGTGTTAAATGAGTAAATACATCTAAGTATTTTTCACCTTCTTCCATGAGAGACAAACAATAGATCTGAAGAAAATTCGTTTTGCACAGATTCCCATTTTCTTTCATTCTTCCCATTTTCCTCAAAATAGAAAATTAAGAACACCTTAGGAAACATGAGGTAAAATTACTGCCACTATGTGTTTATATAGTCCAGAATGCCTAAGGACTCTTTCAGCTGTCCGGAACAAAAATCCAACTCCAAAGATTTGATATGCAGCTAAATTATGGTTTCACAAAGCTGACAAAAACCCAATGATGTATTCTTCAGACATGACTGAATAGATGTTCCTATCATGTCCTCAGGGATCTGACTCTTTTTATTCCTCCATCTCTCTCTCAGTAATGTTTTTCTTTCCACTGACTGTATTCTTGAGCAGACTTCTGCATATGGATTCAAGATGCCAGTGGCATATCCAAACTTACATGACATTATAGCTTAAGTTTCCAGAGAGAGAGAGAATGGTGTGTTTCCTGTTACCATTGCTCTGATAAATGTCCAAGAAATAAGATGGTGTCAACATAATTTACGTGGAAAGCCTGAACCAACCACCGGACTGCTAAGCTTGGACTCCTGCTGATTTCTGGGCTGGAGAGAGAGTTGTGTAACATTATTTCCAGCCATGAACTAGGTAGACAGAAAAACATTGTCAACCACTCACAGCCCACAAGGTGCTGCACAATCTCATTCTTGATTTCTTCTCTGTCACACCTTACCTCACTTTCTTTCTAGTTCCTTGTTCTCTCTCTCTCTCTTTTTAAAGATTGGCCCTTCTTTTTTCTTAAATGCATTAATGGGCATGCAGTCCTGAAAGATTTCACACATGCTGTTCTATCTGGAATATTCTTCCTTCTCTCTTTTTCATCCTGACCACTTCATATTTGTCTGCAACCCTCAAGTCTGTGATTACTTTCTCCTGGAAGCCGTCAATGGTATTCTAGTTAGAATACATGCTTCCTGTTAAAAAAAAAAAAGTGTATGGTTCTTTTCAAAGTTTGTCATTATTGTAATTACTTACTTTATAAATATTTGTTGACTTTTGATCCCTTTACCTGCAGGAGGACAACATTCCAGACCATCATCTTCCTCAGTGTTGCTCCAGCTTGTCACACACTGTCTGGCACACACTGTAGGCACTAAAACTATTTATTAATGAGTCAAACAAGGGGGGAACTTTTCTTCATAAAGGGCTAGATAGTAAATATTTTAGGCTTTGTAGCATATACTGTTTCTGCTAAATATTCTTCTTTGTATTTTGCTTGTTTGTCTCTCTGTTTGCTTTTTTACCATCTTTAAAATGTAAAAAAAAAAAAACCCAAAAACATTCTTATCGTTAAGCTGTACTAAACGGGTCACTGACGAGACCTAGTTTGCCCACCTCTATATCAGAATCCTAGCAGTTCTAATTCTTTTTGTAATTGTATAATTGCAGTGAGATTATAACTCCATCTTTTTATTTATTATTATTTATTATTATTATTATTATTTTGCTTTGGTTTTGTTTCTGAGATGTGGACTTAACTTTCTACTCAACATAAATCCTAACTCTGTTCTCAGCAGTACCCAAGCCAGGATCATATTGTCGTGCTTTCTTTTCAAACCGATTTATTACCAACTTTTTCTTTCTACAAAATGCCTATGCATTTCTTCTAATCTCCTGCTCTCTCTGTCACCCTGTGCCTTTTCCATTCCTCAGCCAAGTGCACCTGCTGCCCTGGCTTCTTATTGCTGTTTCTAGTTTTTATGCTGCATCATCCCCCCTTCTGCTTTCTGCAGGATACAGTATAATATTTCAGTAGAAGGAGAAATGTTTATTTAAAATAAACGGAGTAAAACAGACATTCTTAGATTCTGACACCAGGGAAATAGGCATGCCATCTGCCCTCCATAAGGAGCTGTTTGCCTGAGGGACATAACCGCATCACCCAGGTAAGCTCTTCCTAACGTGGAAGTTGTATTGCAGCCTACAAATTGTGGTTGTCATTCTAGACCTTCTGTTCTTTTGCTCCCTTAAGTTCTATAGTTCATTTTCAATCCTTTCTTTCCCCCTACTGTATGCACTTTGTCATCTCTTCCCCTGGAATACAACAACCACTAGTCTTGTGAATGGGAAACTTAGAACATCTCATCCATTGTTTTCTTGTGCCTTCAGTTTCTCGGTATGAATTGCAAAATTGTTTTTTTAGGGAAAAAATGGCCCATTTCAAGTACCGCTGTTACATAATTAGAGGTAATAGGGCAAAACCCAAAGCATATACATACATAGGTATTTTAAATTCCATCCCTTATGAATGCAGGATTTATAAAAGTAAGTGAGCATGCTATGTTTTGCAAACTTAAAAAAAGATTATCTGTCATCAGCTTACTCAAAAAAGAATCAAACTGTGGCAAAAATAAATTGCTTCCCAACATTTACCATAGGCAGCTGTAAACACATAGTTTAATAGCTCTTCATCCAATATGACAAATGTTATACTAAGATAAAGTTTACATACAATAAACTTGCAACAACTTAGTTTAATAAGTTTGTATAAATGCAGATACCCATGTAAGGATCAACACAATTAACATGTTTTCATCCCTCTAGAAAGTTCCTTTAGGCTCACTTCAAACCAATCCCCATCCACTCGTAACTAAATCCTATTCTTATTTCTATCTCCACAGAATTAGTTTTGCTTATTCTTGAACTTCATATAAATTGAATCATAGAGCATGCATTGTATTGTTTCTGACTTTTTATCATAATGTTTTGAGATTTGTCTGTATTTCATTGCAGAAGATTATTCCATTGTATAAATAAGTGATCATAAATGTATTCAATTAGTTCATCCAACACCCAGTTTAAGGACTTTTGAGCTGTCAGTTTTTGTCCACTATTAAAAAAAATTAATGTTTATTTTTTGAGAGTGAGAGAGAGAGAGAGACAGAGCATGAGTGGTGGAGGGGCACAGAGAGAGAGACACACAGAATCCGAAGGAGGCTCCAGGTTCAGAGCTGTCAGCACAGAACCCGAAGTGGGGCTCAAACCCAACAGACTGTGAGATCATGACCTGAGCCAAAGTTGGACGCTTAACCGACTGAGCCACCCTGGCGCCCTTTTCCATTAATTTTTTAAACATTTATTTATTTGCTTGTTTGTTTATTTGTTTATTGAGAGATGAATTCAAAGCCGGCTCCACACTATCAGTGTAGACCCTGATGTGGGGCTCATCTCTCAGTGAGATAATGACCTGTGCCAAAATAAAGAGTCAGACACTTAACTGACTGAGCCACCCAGGTGTACCAGTTTTTGTCCATTATTAATAAAGGTGCTATACACACTCATGAGAAAGTTTTCTTTGGTCTGCCTGGTGTTTATTACACTCAGTTAAATACCTCGAAGGATAACTGCTGCATTAAGGTAGGTGTATCTTTAAGTTGGAAGGTATTGCCCAACCCTTTTCCACAGCAGTTGAACCATTTTACATTCTCATCAAGAGTGATTGTGAGATTCAGTTGCTCTAATCCTTATAAAAATGTGGTGCATACAGTGTTTTCAATTTTACCCATTCTATTAGATAGGAGATAGTTTCATATGTATTTCTCTGTTGACTCATGATGTTGAGCACCACTTCCTCAGTTGCTTCTTGGTCTTTCATTAATTTCCTTTACAGTTTTTAAGTAACTTTATTTATTATGTTAGTACTGTTATTATTATTATTCATCTATAGAAAGAATGTATTCTGAATATAAATATCTGGCATACGTATTCTGTCTAGCTTATTCATTTACGTAATTAAATTTCAAAAAGCATTGAAAATATTTTCTAGATAGGGTTTTTATTTTAAAACAATTTTAGATATACACAAAAACTGCAAAGATAGTATAAGAATCCCTATACACTCCACATCCAGTTTCTTTCATTAACAATACCTTATATGAGTATAATGTATTTGTTACTGTTAATGAAGCAATATCAATAGATTGTTACTTACTGAAGTTCATACATTTTCAGATATCCTTGGGTTTTTTCCCCCTAATATCCTTTTCTGAAGCAGGATCCCATCCAGGATAACATATTACATGTGGTAGCTTTGTCTTGTCAGGCTCTTCTTGTTTGTGACAATTTCTTAAGTGTCTTTGCTGGCCTTACCTGTTTTGAGAAGTGCTGGTCAAAGATTTTGTAGAATGTCCCTCAAGTGGGATTTGTACAGTAATTTTCTCAGTGTGACACTGAAGTTATATATATTTGAGAAGAAGACCATGAAGATAAAGTGCCATTTTCATCACATCATTAGATATGTACTATCAACCTGACTTATT
The DNA here is from genome assembly GCF_003009895.1 of Hyaena hyaena. NCBI lineage: Eukaryota > Metazoa > Chordata > Mammalia > Carnivora > Hyaenidae > Hyaena > Hyaena hyaena. The sequence goes on from NW_024081837.1 coordinate 105,701, forward strand.
ATTGTTGAGGTTGACCCTGATGAATAGGTTGAGAAAATATTCGTCAGGTTTCTCCACCATAAAAGTTACTCACAGCCCTTCCCCCATTTCTTTCTTTACTATATTATTTGGAAAAGATTCATTATACACAACCAAAACTTAAGGGGTGAAAAGTTAAGGGCACCATTCTGAGAGCAGTGTTTACGTAAATGATTTCGAATTCTTTGGCACTGGAGATTTGCCCTCCCCATTACTTATTGATTCAATAATTTATTTATATCAATATGAACTCATGGCTATATGTTTAATACTTTGGGTTAAAATACAATAATACTGGGGTGCTTGGGTAGCTCAGCCTATTAAGTGTCCAACTCTTGATTTTGGCTCAGGTTGTGATCTCACTGTTGTGAGATGAAGGGCCACATTGGCTGTAGGTGGGGCTCTGCACTGGGTGGGGAGCCTGCTTAATAATCTCTTTCTCCTTCTCTCTTTGGCCCTCCCATGTGTGCTTTCTGTCTCTCAAAAAAACAAAACAAAACACAAGAACTTTTGAATTTTTGTTGCTCAAAATGTTCTAGCTTTTGGTTATTGGGAAATCTTTTCCTTTGGTCTGTGTATCCCTTTAACATGCTATCTCATTTTTTTTTGTTTGAGTGTATGTATGTGTGTTTATACTTTATTTATTTATCTGCAATTAATAGAGTTTATCTTTGGAACAATTTTAGCGGTACAGAAAAATTGAGCAGAAAACAGAGAGTTCTCATATTTCTCCTTTCCCCCTTAGCAAGTTTCCCCTATAAGTAACAGTTTTCATTAGTGAGGTATGTTGTTATAATTGATGAGTCAATCTTGTTGAGTCAGTATTGTATAAGTCTGATAATTCAACATAATTAACTGGAGACCATAATTTCAATACAGTTCATTTTCTGTGTTGTACATTCTATTGGTTTGGAAAATTGCATGATGTTATGTATCCACCATTACAGTTTCATAGAGAATAGTTTTACCACCTAAACATCTCCTGTGCTTCCACTATTTATCCCTCCTCATCTTTTCTGAACCCCTGCAAATTGTTTTCCTGTCTCTACTTTCTACAGTGTCATTTAGTTGGTGTCCCTACAGCATGTAGCCCTTTCAGGCTCTCTTATTTCAGTCAGCAATATGCATTTAATATTCTTCTATGTCTTTTGTGACTTATTAGCCCATTTCTTTTTATTACTAAATAACATTCCATTGTATGGATGTACCACAGTTGTTTATCCATTCACTTATTAAAGAACGTCCTGGTTACTTCTAATTTGGGGCAATTATGAATAAACTTTTTACAATCTTTTTTATGCTAATTTTTGAATGGACATACATTTTCAACTCATGTGGGTAAATACCTAGAAGAATGATTCCTGTATTATATGTGAGGCATATATTTAGCCTTGTAAGGAACTGCCAAATGTTCAGAAATACCTGTTAATATTTTGTATTCTGTCCACAATGAATGAGAATTCCTGTTGCTCCATATTCTTACCAGAATTTGGTGTTCAAAATGTTGAAGAAACCTGGTTCCCACAGTCTGTCAACAATACACTTATTTGCTCACTTACAGTATACTGTCTAAAGTATCAGAATTATTTTTTTTAATGTTTATGTTATTTTTAAGAGAGGGAAAGGAGGGGCAGAGAGAGGGAGACAGAGAATCCCAAGCAGGCTCTATGCTGACAGTGGAGAGCCTGATGCGGGGCTTGAACTCATGAACCGTGAGATCATGACCTGAACAGAAGTCAGATGTTTAACCCACTGAGCCACTTAGGTGTCAGAATTATTAACCAATATCTCCATGTGGAACAATTTTATCAGCTAGAGTACAATCCTTAAGTACAGTTGTTTTTGCTTTTAGTCTTACAGAATCCACTCATTTCCAAAATTATTTGTCAGTCCTTTTTTTCCTGACCCCTTTCAGGGAGGTGGATTCATATGTTTGGCCAGAGTCCAGATACAATTCTCAGAGGCCCAGACCTCCTAAATGAAATTGTCGTACATAAATATTTTACTTTTTTTGTGCTGCAAAGTTCTTTGGGTTTTGAGAAATGTGTTATATCCTATACCTACCAGATCATACAGAATAATTTCATTACCCTAAAAAAATCCCTGTGTTTCACTTATCTAACCCACTTCCTCTCCAAACGTCTAGAATCACCAATATTTTTACTGTCTCTGGAATTTTCCTTTTTCAGAATGTCATATAATTGGAATCATGGAGCCTTCAATTTAGTCTTTGAGGACTAACTTCTTTCACTTGTCAATAGGCATTATAGATTCACCCAAGTCTTTTTGCAGCTTAAAAGCTGAATTTTATTCACTAAATAATAGTCCATTCTATGGAGGCACTACGGTTTATTAGAAGAATGTATGCTGCTGTGTTGAGTGGAATATTCCATTAAAGTCAATTAAATCCAATTGATAGATGGTGCTGTTAAGGTCACTTGTATCTTTATTGATGTTCTGTCTACTTTATCAATTACTGGCAGAAAGCTGTTGAAGTCTGATTGTAATAGTGAACTTCTTTATTTTCCTGTTAGTTCTATCAGTTTTGGCCATGTGTATTTTGATGCTTTATTGTTAGTTGTATACCTGTTTAGGGTTATTATGTTATCTGGGAGAATCACCCTTTATCAAACTATAATATCTCATGTTTTTCTTGATAATTTTTTTCTGAAGTCAAGTTGAAATCCACCTGAAACTAAAATAGCTATCCAGGTATTTTTGTTTGTTTTTGTTTTTTTTTAGAGTTAACATGTTATATCTTTGTCTATCCCATTAATTTAACTTGTTTTTGTTGTATTTAAAATAAGTTACATACAGAAAACAAATGGCTGGTTCTTAATATTGTTTTATGCCTTTTGACAATCTTTTATTTTATTTTTAAATTTAATATTTATCGATTTTTGAAAGACAGAGAGAGACAGAGCATGAAAAGGGGAGGAGCAGAGAGGGAGGGAGACACAGGATCCAAAGCAGGCTTCAGGCTCTGAGCAGTCAGCACAGAGACTGACATAGGGCTTGAACTCACAGTCTGTGAGATCATGACTTGAGCCTAAGTCAGAAGCTTAACCACTCAGGTGCCCTTGACAATCTGTCTTTTAATTGGTGTATTTAAATGACTCACATTTTATTTTTTAGTGTTTTTTTTTTTTTTAATGTATTTTGAGAGAGAGAAAGAGGAGAGCAGGGGAGGGGCAGAGAGAGGGAGAGAGAGAGAAAATCCCAAGCAGGCTCCCTGCTGTCAGTGCACAGCTGGAAGTGAGGCTTGAACCCATGGACTATGAGACCATGACCTGAGCCAAATCAAGAACCCTATACTTAACCTACTGAGCCCCACAGACGCCCCTAGGTAATTCACATTTTAAATAATTATTGATATAGTTGGTCTGAGATCTATCATGTTGTAACTGTTTCCTATGTACTAGTTTTTTTCTTTGCCCCTTCTTCATTTTCTACTTTCTTTCATTTTAATTAGGACTTTTAATCTGGTTTTATTTATCTCCTCTTTTTGCATTAAAAGAAAAACATGTTTTCTCTAAAGTTTTAACACATTTTTAACTAATCTAAGTCTACCTTCAACTAGCACTATCCCACTTTATATATAGTACAGGCACCTTATAACAGCATTTTCTTAATTGCTTCCTCTAATCCCTTATGACATCACTGCCATTAATTTCACACATATATGCTGTAATCACCCAAACCTTTGTTACTATTATTCCTTTAAACAAACATTTATCTTTTACATAAAATAAGAAAAATAAAAGATCTATTTTATCTTCATTTATTTCTTCCCTGATATTATTCCTCTTCTTATGAAAATTTGAGTTTCTGACTTACATTCTTTTATTTCTCCCTGAAGAACTTCTAACATTTCCTTCTTGACTGTCTGTGCTCTATGAGTTCTAGATTTTGTTTGTCTGAGAAAATCTATTCTCCTTCAGTCTTGAAGGGAAATTCTCCTTGACATAGAATTCTAGGTTGGTATTTTTGGTTTTGTTTTTTTGTTTGTTTTTCTAACAATTTAAGTATATTTGGGTTTTTTTCTATCATTGCTTGCATAGTTGCATAGCTTCTGATGACAGGACCATTGTAATTCTTACCTTTGTTCCCCTTTACCTATGGTTTTGTTGGTTTTGTTTCTCTCTGATTTCCAAGATTTTCTCTTTGTCATTGGTTTTCTGCATCTGAAAACCTACGATATGTTTTGGTTTCTGTTTCTGAATTTATTTTGCTTGATGTTCTCTGAGCTACCTAAATCTGTACTTTGATGTCTGTCTCTAATTTTAAAAAGTTCATGACCATCAATACTTCAAATATTTCTTCTGGTCCACTCCTTTTATTCTCTTTTAAGTAAACCAATTATATGTTACACGTTTTAAAATTGCCCTGCATATCTTGTATGCTCTCTAATGTTCTCCCCCTACCGCCACCATTATCTTTATCTTCTATTTCAGTTTAGGAAGTTTCATTGACCTATCTTCAAGTTCACTGATTCTTCCATTAGCTATGTCGGGGCTCCTGATAAGTCTAACCCAAACATTTTTCAATCTGTTATAGTGTTTGTAATTTCCAGAATGTATGTCTGGTTCTTTCTTACTTTATATCTCTCTGCTGGTATTATCCATAGTGGGGGAATGTTTCCTATTATTTCCATCAGAACCCTTAACATATTAATCATAGTTACTTTAAATTCCTTGCCTGATAATTTCAACATCTGTGTCATATTCAAGTCTAGTTCTGATACTTGCTCTGTGTCTTCAGATTGTATTTTTTTCTTGCCTTTTGGCATGCTTTCTAATAATTTTTGAAAGCCAGATATGTTCAAAGGGTTCTAGAACCTGAAGGAAATAGGTTTTTAATGTTTTGCCCGAATCACGAGTCCCCTGAGACCTTCAAGGAGCTGACACCCATGCAAGTACATAAGGGTCTTTATTACAAGCCCGAACAGGGGCTCACCCGTCTACTGGCACAGCGGCAGCAAGAAGAAGCCCTGAACAATGGTGAGGAGGGTTTTTATGGAGTCAGGGATGGGGGTGTTACAGTGCACACGTTGTACGTATAGCATCATCACATAAGCACCGATTACAATTGTACAACACCCATGGTTACTTTTTTGACAATTCAGTATCCGAGAGGCCTCAGTTACTTTTGGCGGGACCCAATCATGACCTTTGAGAATCCTTTGAAAATGACCAAGTATAAGGTGAGCTCAAAGGGCCCACGTGGGGTTTAGGCAAGTGGTGAGTGATTGGCTAGTTTGTACAGAGTAACTACCTGCAGTTCCCAGCCCCTGACTCAGACCACAGGAATGTTACACATTTCTTTTGACTGGATGATCCGAGGGTGGTTTCAGCTGAAGCTTTTTCTGGAATGGGGTTACATGCAGCCCGAGGTTGCTCTTAATGGAGCACTTAATTTCAGGCTCCTCAGTATTCTGGCTCAGAGTTAGGCCCCAGTTTAATGTTTGCTGAAGGTGTAGGTGCCAGAAGCTTCAAATTCCTCTTTTTTTTTTTTTTTTTGCCAGCTTAATGTTGGGTTTCCCTCAGACAGTGTTTGCTTTTGCCCATGTTTAAGCTGTAATGCATTATTGTTATGCTGACTCCCTGTTGGTATGGGGGAAGGGAAACATTTTAAAATCTTATGACTATATTGCAGTCTTTTAGCGGGCCTCTGTCTCTGGGCTTTAATTTTCACAACTGCTTTTGTTGAAGTGGTATTGTCTCTCCCCTTTATCTGAAATAGGAAGGCTGTGGGAGATGAAAGGGGAGGAAATCTCTTCTCTCACTGGGATAAGGCTTTTGTAGAATATTGTTACCCTGGAGAGTAGGTCTTTGTAATGGAGAAACCTTTAAGTACATTTCACAATGATTAATCTTTATCCACTGTCGAAGACTTGAGGGAATCTTCCAGAACCTGGTGACTTTTTTGAAGATAAAGTTCACAACTTACAGAGCACTCCCAACCCCAAGGCCATACCTTCAGGAGTTTTTCACTCTAGCTAGTCCATATTCAAACTCCAAAAAGTTTATCAAAATTACCTTTAAATGGTCTTCAAGTTTATGGCTCTTGTATCTGTGTTTTCCAGGTAAGCACCTCTCAGCTTTGAATCTCAGGATTCCCCTCTTTCCAGATATCAGAGTGGATGCTTTGCTTTGCAACCTCATTTCTCTGATAGGATCAAAAACGTAACTTATTTTCAGTTTGTTAATTCAATTATTGATGTAAATACAGATGTAATAACTTATAAGCTCTTTCCATATTTGACTGAAACCCAAAGTCTAAATATTTTAAGTTTGATAAAATCAAATCAATACTATACATTTTTTCTTTTATGTTTTTTTTTTCTGTTTCATTATTTCTAAGAAATATTTATCTATCACAAGGTCATGAAGATTGTTTCCTACATTTTCTTTTGGAAGTTTTATAGTTTTAACACTTATATTTAGGATTGCCATCCATCTCAAATTAATTGTTGTCTGTGGAATTAAGGAGGATTTAGGAGCTTTTTCCCCTTACATTTATCTAGTTGATGCTGCACCATTTGTTGAAAAGACATTCCCTGTGGCATAAGTCATGGAAATAAAATGTACTGCAGAGGGAATATAGTCTATGGTATTGTAATAGCGTTGTATGGTGACAGATGGTAGCTACAGTTGTGGTGAACACAGCATAACGTATAGAGAAGTGGAATCACTACGTTGTACACCTGAAACTAATATAGAATTGTGTGTCAACTATAGTCCAATTAATATTTTAAAAGAAAAGACATTTATTCAGAATTTCTTGCACTTTTGTTCAAAATCAATTGTCTAAATAAATGTGGGCTATTTCCAGTCTCTTTCTTCTGCTTCATTGATCAAGTTTATGAAACTTAGGTCAATACTACAGTGTCTTATTACTGAATCTTTATATTTTAATGCTTGTATTAAAGAGTCATTTATTTTTTAAAGTGATATAAAAGAAGCACAAGTATTACCTTTTATATTTCCCTGTACATTTACTTTTTAAGTGTCTTTCATTTCATTCTATAGATTCAAGCTCCTATCTTGTGCGATTTCCCCTTTATTATGAAGAATTTTCTTTAGCATTGCTTGTAGTTCAGAAATTTCAGTATTTTTTTTCTAAATTGTTTTTATTTTGAGTTCTTTTCTGATTGATGTCTTCATTGGATATTGAATTCTGGAAAGACAGTTACTATTTTGTTTTGTTCTATCATATACTGGTTTATTAATGATAAAGATATACTAATCTTTCCTATCACTGTTTCCTGTATTTTTAAGGCAACTTTAAGAATTTTTCTACCTCTGATTTTCATTGGTTTACTCATATGATCCTTTGTTCTTCCTATACATGTCTTTTGCTGAGCTTCTTAGATTTCTAATATAACATTTTCACCAAATTTCTAAGACTTTTAGTAACTATTTTTTCCAATAAGATTTTTTCTTTCTCATTCTTTTTATCTACTTATCTTGTTATTTCAATTAGGTATGTGCTAGTCTGGTTGAATGTCCTTGTAACTCACTAAGGTTCTGTGTCTTTTTCTTTTTTTCTTTTTTGGTTTAATTTTATCTTTTTATTAATTTTGGATCTTCATTGCATTTTATATTACTTAATTGTGGTATCTCCAATATGCTATTAAGTCTGTAATTTAAAAAAATATTAGATATTATATTAATTATATTAATTATGTTTACTTAATATAATTAATGTAATTAATTATATTAATATTAGATATTATAGCTTTCACATAGAATTTTTATTTGATTCTTTAGTATAGTTTCTACTTCTTTTTTGAGATAATCTGTTTGTCTATTATGACCACATGTTTTGTTTAAGTTCACATAGTTAAGAATTTATAATACCTACTAAGGGGCCCCTGGCTGGCTCAGTTGGAAGAGCATGTGACTCTTGATCTTGGGTTTGTAAGTTCAAATTCTACGTTTGGTATAGAGATTACTTACAAATATAATGTAAAAAAAATATAATACCTGCTTTGTATTTTTTTTCATTACTCCATAGCAAATTACCACACACTGAGCTGCTTAAAATAATAGCCATTCATTATCTCACAGTTTTCAAGGTCATTAATCTAGGTGCACTCTATTCGTGCCCGCTAGATGCATCGACTCCCTCAAGTCTGAAATCAAGTCTGAAATCAAGTCCGAAATCAAGTCCAAGCTGGACTGGACTGTTATTCCCTGGTTCCAGGAAAGAATCCATTTCCAAGTTCATTCTTGTCTTTGGCAGTTAAATTTATTTGTGGTTGTACCAAACTAAGGACTGTCTTTCTAGCTCATGGCCTAGGGCAACTTTCAGCTTTTAAAGTCCTTTCTACATCCTAGAAGCCACTTCAGGCTTTGCATTTGGCCTCCCCATCTTAAAAGCCAGCACTAGTGTTTCAAAATTTTTTGGCAATCCAAATCAAGCAGACGGAAGACTATATGTTTACTGACATAAATATTAATCTTATCCAAACGTATTTTCCAAGTTGTCAAGATTGTTAACTACAAGTAGTAACCTTAATTTTTTCTGCATCATCTCTTTCCTCATGTTACATATGATCATTGTTGTGATAGTTCATCATATTACAATTCCAAGAATTAGGACAGAAAATCTTGGTAGGCCATTTTAGACTTCTGATTAACATGTTCTAAAGTTCTTGTCTGTTCATTTGACACACATGTTAACTTAATTATTGACTGCGTTTTCTCTTTACCTTTGATCACACTTCCTGTTATTTCATGTCTAGTCACTTTTCACTATAAGCTGGATAGTGTATATGATGATGTGTAGAGACTGAATTCTGTTATCTCTCTAGAAATATATTTATCATTTTTTTCTAGTAAGCAATCTAATTACTGTCTGTCAACTTAAATTTATGGAAGGTTAGTGTCATGCTTTCTCTTTTTCAAGGACAATTTCTTTAGTGTTGCAATGTAGTCTTAATTTTAAGGCATGGCAATTGTTAAGTATTAAATGATAAATCTGAAATGTTTGCTATATCCCTGCCTATGTTTTTTTTTTTTTTTACAAATAGTTTATTGTCAAATTAGTTTCCACATAACACCCAGTGCTCATCCCCACAAGTGCCCTCCTCTGTGCCCCTCCCCTCTCCCCCCTACATCCATCAGTTCTCAGTTTTTGTCAGCATTCAAGAGTCTCTCATGGTTTGTCTCTCTTCCTTTCCCCCACCATTTCCCCCCATCTTCTCCCCCTTGGTCCTCTGTTAAGTTCCTCCTAATCCTCCTATACGTGCAAACATGATATTTGTCCTTCTCTGCTTGACTTATTTCACTCAGCATAACACCCTCAAGGTCCATCCATGTTGCTACACATTCCCTGCCTATGTTTTGACACTCACACTTCATACTTTATTTCTTCTTTAGCTCAGTAGCTTTAGTTTTCCAATGGTTATTTCTTGACAGGCTTCTTGAAGGCTCCCTTTCAGGTGTGCAAGTCAAGATTCATTCAAGGATTTAAAGGGACTTGTATGCAAATTGTAGAATTGCCTCTTTTGGGTGGCTCCCTTCATTACAGGCTTCCTTCCTCAATGCCCAGCCAGTCTGGCAGGCAGAACTCTTCTAACAGCCTAAATGAATAAATCTGCATCTTTCTTCTTGAATTCTAGTCAATTTATTCCCCACAGACTAAGAATTTCACTCAAATTAAAGTATTATAAGAATTTCCCTTAGTATACTTTCTTTAAAAGAAAAAAAAGTTTGCATGTACTCAAATTTCTACCTGATTTTCTTTCCTTGTGGTTTCCTTTTAGTGGTTTTCTATTTCTTTTCTTCAAATAGTTAAGTTTTGTTTATTTATTTAGTTAATTTTATATTTTGTCCATAGGTTATAACTCTTCTTTATAAGGTGACATCTGATATCAGCTGACACTGAGCTGTGTATTACTGACCTTGAATCTCCTATTGACATTTTACTTACAATGGTAGCACATATTTAGATAATGATGATAATAATAGTAATGGCAATCACTCCTTAAATTTGCCCATATATTTGGAAATTCATTGCAAATTTATTTAATTTAGTATGCAAACTATACATACATATAAATTTACACATGTGTATATATATACATACACAGACATACACACATATATCTTTAGGAGAAGTGGAATTTATACAACTGCATTCAGAGGATGTATTCACATCATTATGTGACATTTAATTTGCACTATTCAAAATACGCAGAGCTGGTCCTTGCCTAATCATGTGTGCTATTCAAATTGTTTATTTCTTTAAGATCTTATTCAATTTCTATCTGCCAAATAAAGAGTTCTTCAACAACCGTTAACACTCACTGATATTTAAAACATGATTTAGCACTACTTTTCATACTGACTTGGCTTTCTCACTTTTTGAGTCATATACATTACTCATGACACCTCAACTTGAAAGCAAAATTCTTCCAGATAAGTACAAAGTTAACGGCTATTTTTTAAATGGTTCATAGTGGAATTGAAAGAACCTAAGATCTATATTCAAATTGAAGTAACTTGGAACTCTGACCTAACACTTGGTTGTGTGACTTGATATATTTCTTAATTTTCTGGCCTCATTTTCACCCTCTGAAAACTGTACTTGAGAGTGTTCTATAAATTGTAACATGGTCTGTTATTCTTTTTCTAGCATCATATACTAATATTTCAAATATATTTTGTTTTCTTTTTTTAAAATATAATTTGTTGTCAAGTTAGCTAACCTACAGTGTACTCTTGGTTTCTGGTATAGATCCCTGTGATTCATTGCTTTTGTACAGCACCCAGTGCTCATCCCAACAAATGTCCTCCTCGATTACATTCCCCAATTTCCCCTCTACCCTGCTACCACCATCAACCCTAAGTTTGTTCTCTATATTTAAGAGTCTCTTAAGGTTTGCCTCCTTCTCTGTTTGACACTATTTTTCCCCTTCCTTTCCCCAATGGTCTTCTGTAAAGTTTCTCAACTTCCACATATGAGTGAAAACATATATCTGTGTTTCTCTGACTGACTTATTTCACTTAGCATAATACTCTCCAGTTCCATTAATGTTGTTGCAAATGGCAGGATTTCACTCTTTCTCATTGCCAATATTTACCCAAATATACTTAGTTTTCATTAATCTTTGCTGATTGAATGATAATTCTATTCTGTTATTTGACACAGTAGGCTGTACACTAAAGTCTAATTAGATCTGTGTGTTTCTGCCTATTGCAACACTTTTGACAAGCAAAATTTAACACTTTTTGAGAATAATCCTAAATGATATATCCCTGATATCAACTATAAAGATTGCATAGCTATTTTAAAACATGCAGAAGACATCTAATTGGATACACCATTATGGCTGAAAATTTTCAATGTGAAATGAGTAAGATGGGAGAAACAAAATTTCTAAAACTTAAAATTGGATTTGAAATAATACCAGGCTTTATCCATTTTGTGCTTTGCCTCAACTATCTGGATGAAATGCTTGTCTTTTAGTAAACAGATTTAGCACGGGAAAATTTAGAAATTTTTCCTTGGGGTATGAGGGGAGATTACTAGGCCTCTTTTATTTTCCCAAAGAATAATTATCATGCAAATCTTATTTTTAAATGTGATCTCTAATAGCTATAATAATTAGATTGAAATCAGGAAAAAATCAAGTGGGTCTTTATTTAGGTTACTCTAATAAATAAGCTTATATATAATATGTTTTATCCCTAGATGCTGACTTACTCAACATCTGAAAAGTGTGAAGTAATTTGTACAAACAGCATATCATAGTTAGCCTATGATTTAGATAAGAAGTTTAAGATACTCAGTTGGGGGCGCCTGGGTGGCTTAGTCGGTTGGGCATCCGACTTTCGCTTGGGTCATGATCTTGCAGTTTGTGGGTTTGAGCCACACGTCAGGCTCTGTGCTGACTGCCAACTCAGAGCCTGGAGCCTGTTTCAGTCTGTGACTCCCTCTCTCTCTGACCCTCCCCTGCTCACGCACTCTCTCTCTCTCTCTCTCCTAGAAATAAATAAAACATTAAAAAAAAATTTAAAAAAAGACACTCAATTGATTTACTTATGTTTTTAATAATCTTCTACATTTTACCATAACTCTAATAACTGCAGCCAGTGAAATAGATCCTATCGATCTATTTTTAGGTGAAAACAAATCTGGAAAAATTTGTAGGCCATATCTTGATAATTATGAAAGATAAAACAGATTTTTCATAGTCATATCTGTGTTTATCATAATGGGATAATGAAATTATATTTTTTGGATTAGTGCATCTTTAATTCTGTGAGATTTTAATCAAACAGATTTGTAAGGATTCAGAATAAAACTTCAGGTAGATAAACTAGTTTTGATCAATGCATTTTTAATTTCTGAAAAACATGCAGGGGACAGTTGAAAGTGTTACAACTAGTAATAATTTGAAGTTGTTAAATATTATAAGTTTTCTTTATTTTCTTTTTAAAGGAAAAGGTGTACTGAGTGTGAAAAATTGACTGGATGTTTTTAAATTGTCTACTTACATTTTGTTCCCATTTTTTCTTTCCTCTAAGCTCAGAAACAGCTTAGTGGGTTTTTCTAAGGATGACGATGATGATAAACAAGGTTTTTAACAGGTAAAGTATTTGAGGACTGCTCTATTATGCTATATTATAGGTGGGGAACTGTATAAAGAAAGGGCCATTTTCCCTTTGCCATTGATCACTGGGCAGTAGATTATTAAAGTTGCATTTGATAAAGAAAGAAGATAAAACATGTTGATGACATTATTAATAGAAAAAAAATTATAATTATTAAAACTTTATTATATATATGCTAAGTTTTAACTTTTGGTTTTGTAATACTGGTAACTTTCACATTTTATTTATGATAAAAATGGCTTTACATATTTCTCTTCTATTTCCATTAATTATCTCATTCTGAAGTATTAATTAACTCTTTTAATTCATAAAACAAAGCTAAGAAGTAGGCCTATTCTGTTCTTCATTTTGCAGGTGAGGAAAATGAGTTACAGACAGAATAAATGACATTCCTAGCATCTCACAGCTAGTTAGTGTCAAAGCCAATATTTGGGCTCAGAAATTTTGCATGCGGGATCCACCTTTTAACCTCTTCACTATGGTTCCTAAGAGTTAATGAGCCTTTCATAAAAGTGCAGATAGGAAGTGCAGACAGGAAGCTGATGAAATGGCCAACATACAAATACAAAACTGGTATATTTTAATGCAGCAAAACATAGTTTTGTATTGCATAACACTTTATACGCGCTGTGCTCTTTTATATATTCTCTTCAGTCCCCTAAAAGTGTCATTGAGTTGGTGAATGATTGTTTGGCAGTTTTATATTTATAATTGACCAATAATGAAAATGTAAATGAGAGGAAAAATATAAGGTGCTGTCAGACGGTGATCAATTTATAGTACAAAATTTCCCTGTAATGTTCTATAATTGAAACAATACTTGGAAGACATTATCTTAGATGAAATTTTTCCTGAAGGCACACAGATGGAGCATTTTCCAAATTGCCTTTGTTCAAATTTTATTGAAAACAAATTATTTAAAAATTTTATTAATATTAACCCTTCAGAACAATGGGTAGCATTTTTATGATGATAATAATATTGAGTATAATAAAATCGATAATAATATCAAGCAACTAGAAATAACCCTATGCTTGAATACAGTTTTCTGTAAGAATGTGGTAGTGAACAAAAGTTTTACGTGAGTCTCTTTCATTCTTAACTCTGTGTGGGTTTTAAAAACTGAAACATAGGCAAAACAAACAAACAAAAACAAACATCCGCAAGCCTATAGAGCTAATAATCTCCCACAGGTCTTCATTATAGCTCCTTCATTCATTCAGTACAACAGATTAGAAACTTTTAGAACCAAGATTTAGATGAGGTTTCTCCGGAAAGTCGTAGACATGAAAACTGGAATCAAAAATCTGCAGCTGCTTTCTAGTTTACACATGAAAAATAAAGACCATTGGCCTCCTAAACTCTTCATTTGCTTTTGTTGTTTGTGTATTCGGTTTTGAAAAAGATAGATATTACCTTAAGCTAAAACTCGATATTATTTTTGCTTCTTTATGGACTTATTATAAGTCCATACTGTGCTCTACTGTACTTTTTGTAGATAAGGAGATAAACATTTCTTTGGGGAGTTGAAACATACCCTGGACCAAAAGTAATAATATTTCAAAACTCTATTTCAGAGAAAATTATCATGATGAAAGCTTCTCTCTAGTCTACATTGACCCATGTGCCTTAACCTTTGTCAAATAAGTTACAGCCTGCAGAGCCGCTGTAATTCTACATAGGACATAAAAACTGGTTTTTCAATTGGTGAGGTCACAGTAAATCAAAACAAAACAGCTGAGGTCATTGGTTTGTTTTTCCTTGTCCCATCAATTCCATCCATCAGCCATCGGTTGGTACCCTAACCTTGGAAAGTGATCTTGAAAATGTGAATATTTATTTTCTTACATCTGGGGAGAGGGATAAGACAGTATAAATGGAAATGTGAAAACAGATCATTAGTCTTTCATTAAGGAAAAAAAAATTAAAACTCCAGAGACTACAAAGGGGTTTGATGAGCAGTATTGCCCAAAGGAGACTACATAAAGGTGCATTATTTGCCCAAACAGTTCTTCAACATTTAATCATCTACTTCAAACATACAAGACCAAGGTAACAAGTGCCTTTGTCCCCAAAGGACATGTGATTCAGTGTGCTTCTAATTCTGTGGCAGCATGCACAAGAATAAATAAATGCTTAAGTATTTATTTGTTTGACAGGCCCCAATTTTGCTAAAAACCAGCATGTTAATCCTGAGCAAGGATTAATATTTTTCTGACTCATTTTATTCAACTTTCAGACAATGATTTTAGAAGTGCTTACTTCTAAGGTTCCAATGAGACCTAAGATTTTATGATTTAGTGAGTTAGTTAACAATCAACGTGTTATAGAGGAGGTCACATAATGTCACAAACTAACAGAAGAAAGGTAAACATGCAGGAATCAGAGAACACTGCTAAATATCACAATTCATCCTTTCTGAAATGTTTGTTATAGGGCATTAGAAAATTTGTGTTGAGTTAAAGTGATAGAGAAATACTAAAACATAAAAACTGGTATTCTGTATTAGTAATTTTTAGATAGTTTCAATAAATCAGCATAATAATAATTTAATACTATTATTTTCAAAATTCTGAATTTTGTAGAATGTACATGTTTTATTGTGAAACAGAATGGGGCACTATTTTAACTTTAAATGATTTTTTAAATATTTAGACAAAAATTAGTGAGCAAATTTTATTATTATAGTATTAATTCAGTATCCTAGGTCATGGCTCAGTTGGTACTAATATTTATTATTTACTGTTTACTATATAAAACAACACCCCTCCTTTTTTTAAATCTATGTGGTGCTCTTCCCACTATGTGCTTCTAAGAATTCGCTCAGATGTGCGTGCCTACATGACAGCACCAAAGGTCAACATTAATACAGTCGATCTTATAAGAACACACATTATCCTGCAGAAAGCTCACATGGCCAGGAAGGAAAAAAAAATTTTTTTTACGCTTTAAGAATTTCTAAACTTGTGGTAATACTTCCGATATTTGATGATAACCTACCAAATACATGATCAAATAATTTCATTACTTGCCATTAAACTTAGTTTCTCAACTGATGTTTTAATGGGGGCTTATGCGAATCAGTAAATGTTTAAAAATACTACTTTGCTATAATATAGTAAGAGATATACACATTTAAGTTGCATTAAACTAAACATTATTTTATTTACAATTTTTAAATTTATGATAAATTAAATTTATTTTTTTAATGTTTTATTTATTTCTGAGAGAGAGAGAGAGAGACAGCATGATCAGGGGAGGGTCAGAGAGAGAGAGGGAGACACAGAATCTGAAACAGGCTCCTGGCTCTGAGCTAGCTGTTAGCACAGAGCCCGATAGGGCTCGAACCCACAAACCATGAGATCATGACCTGAGAAGAAGTTGGATGCTTAACCGACTGGCCACCCAGGCGCCCCTGATAAATTAAATTTAAATTTATAGACTTCATATGAGTTTGGAGAGTTTATTATTGAGACCTACTTTCCAACAAGATGGCCATTATTGTAAATGTATTAATTAAATACAATTTATCTTCGACTTTATTCTGATTAATTCACTTTTCAGTTTAATTTTAAGTATACAAAACTAGGCCATCTCATTCCTAATACAATGTTTTTCTAAAATACTTCTAAATACTCCTAAAATGATGCTGTCATTTTTTAATTAATGAAAACAAGAGTAGTCATTTTTAATGTTTGAAACCTGTCACTTAACAGGCCAAAAGTCCTCATTCCACTTAACATCACCTGGACACCAATTGCCATTGCTAAGAAAACCGAAGAACGGAACTTTATAGTATGGAAATCTCCTCTCGATCAATTTGCATATGCCTTCAAAATATCATTCTTATTTCGATTTTCAAATTAAGTTTATCTAAAAAAAATCATTAACTCAAAATTACCCAAGGGAAAAATGTATAGTTTGCCAGATGGTTAAGAAGAGAGGTAAACAGAAAACACTGAAAATAGGAGTTACTGGGTGAGCACACAGAAGTGGGGCATCAAGCATGAAAATGAAAATGGTCTCTTTTAAAGTATTATTCTGAAATTTTTCAATCAATGAAAACAATAATAGTCCTGTGTGATGCTAAAGGCAGGGTAAAAGATAAATTCAACATAGGTGAGGTGTGGAAAAGTAAGAAATGTTTAAAAATCACAAATGGAATCCATTCCTTTGTGTCTTCTAGCTATTAGACTGACCACATCCTTGGCTCATCTTCAAAATCAGTAATAGTGGGTGTTTCTTTTATTTCTCCACCATCCCACTGGGTCTCTTCTTTTGTTTCCATATCTCTCTTTGCGCTGAAAAATGTTCTCTGCTTTTGTTTTTAAAAAGTTTTAATGTTTTTATTTCTGAGAGAGATAGACAGCATGAGCAGCGGAGGGTCAAAGAGAGAGGGAGACACAGAATCCGAAACAGGATCCATGCTCTGAGCTAGCTGTCAGCACAGAACCAGACGCAGGGCTCAAACCCACTAACCGTGAGATCATGACCTGAACCGAAGTCGGACACTTAACTGACTGAGCCACCCAGGCGCCCCTGTTCTCTGTGTTTAAAGACTTATACGATTATATTGAGTATGCCAGAATAATGCAAGATAAACTCTTCATCTCAATATCCTAAACTTAAATACATTTGCAAAGTTTCTCTTACTACGTAAGGCAATATATTCACAGGTTTCAAGGATTGGGGTGAGGATATCTTTGGGGGCCATTCTTCTACCTACAACATACACTTTCTGAACCCTTTATTTTTACACATAGCACTTAGCACCATCTGCAGTATTAAATGCTTGTTCATTTGCTTACTCTCTTTCTCTTAGTTGAATGCAAGCTTCTTGAAAGCAAAGACTTTGTATATTTTCTTTACTAATAAATCCCCAAGATTTAATTAGAATAGTCCCTGGGATATGGGAGGCATTAAAGAAATATTTGTTAAAAGAATAAATAAGTCAGGGGTATTTAATAGCTAAACTAAATATTTATGACTATGAATGATACACTTGGTATTGAAATTAAGAAATATGGCTCAAGAAATTTGTGATTTCATTTGAATATAAGAATAGAATTTGCAGGTGTAATGCAATAATATATGTCATATGTTTTTATTATAGCAATCTGTTTGCAAATTAACACATCCCCCACACCCATCCAAGGAATGGTAGGTTAAGTAAGTGAATATGAAACAAATCCTATATGGAACATTTTGAGCAGACAACATGTTTATTCTTTAAGAAATACAAAGCATACCATAGCACATAGGCTGTTAGGCCAGATCACCTCCCCAAAATTCCAAAGTGTGTGTGACAGGGAGCATCACTGAAGAAAGCAAGTGAAGTCCAAACATTTGATACTGAATAATGTTTATCAATGTCTTCTAATGACATGATAATAACAATTATCATCTGAATTTAATTCCTTTAGGCTGTGCTCATAAATCCATCCTTATCTTTATCATTTAATTTTTCATTATACTTTATTTTTAAGGAATTGCGTATAAACAACATTGTATTTTTGAAGGATTCCATACAACAAAAATCTACATATTCATTTTTATTAACTTTAAAAATGGGCACATGTAATGTTGTCTGCACTATGGACTATAAGCTAACAAGGCTAAAAGGCTAAGAAGGCACAGAGGCTAAATGGTAATAATAACATGATAAGGATTTTCAAGACTAATAATTCATATCTACAATGTACTTCCCTTGATGATATCACACAAGCCATTTGTGTGTGACTGAATATTATGCTAAATTTAAATATATCCACCCATTGACGCACCTGGGTGGCTCAGTTGGTTAAATGTCTGACTCTTGGTTTCAGTTCAGGTCATGATCTTACCGTTAGTGAGTTTGAGAACCGCATCAGGCTCTATGTTGACAGTGTAGAACCTGCTTGAGATTCTTTCTCTTCCTCTCTCTCTCCCCCTTCCCAACTCATGCTGTCCTTGCCTTTTTCAAAATAAATAAATAAACTATATATATAATACATATACATATATATATGGCCACCTATTACATACAATTCACAAAGCTGTATCAACAGTGCTAATACACTAAAGATTTACATTTTCTGATCCATATGTGGTTATCAATTTCATAAGTTTTTCAATGGCTTTTATTCAGGTATAATTTTCTGCTTTAAGAAGAAAATAGAAAAATTAATTAAATGATACTGACCAGAGGAACAAGGACAGAGACCCTTAAGAATGTATTAAGAACTTTATTAGGATAGTGAATCATAAAGTCATATCTTAGTACAGTGCACTTTGCCCTCCATCCTGGCTTTTTGGCGGGGAAACTGCTCACTGTTGTGGTGACACCACCTATCCCATGTCCACATGCCTCCAGTGGTGAGGCTGAACTTGGAGGCCTCCCTATCCTGGGGCTTTGATTCAAACTCAGGTCTTTCCCACTTCCAAGTGCCTGCATATCCTCCTCAGTAGAGGCCTTTCTCCTTGCCGTTGCCCTCTCCCAACCCTAGTGTGAGACATACAAAACTGAAAACATGGAAACTGATTAATATTGGAGTGAACATAAATTTATTTAAAAAAAATGTCACTCGTGGAATTTAAGAAACGAAACAGATTAATATAAGGGAAGGGAAAGAAAAATCAAATAAGGTAAAAATAGAGAGGGAGGCAAAGCATAAGAAACTCAACTACTGAGAACAAACTGTGGATTGCTGGAGGGGAGGTATGTATAGGGGGGATGGACTAGATGGGTGGTGGGCATTAAGGAGGGCATTTAGGATGAGCATAGGATGTTGTACATAAATGATGAATCACTGAATTCTACCCCTGAAACCATGATTACACTTTATGTTAACTAACTTCAATTTAAATAAAATCTTGGAAGAAAAAAAAAGTGACAAATAAGACTGGAAGACTTACAGAAGAAGACATGAGTGAAAGAGAAAGGCAGGTTAGGGTTAAGATTGAAAAAGGAATTTTTTGGTAAATAAAAAAAAAATAATAATGTTTAAACATACTTTGATGATTGCCATACAGTGAATATCATGTCTATATAAACTCCTCTAAAAGTTTTAGGTTTATTATGTTATTTGATATAAGGTAACATTGAAAGTCACTGAGAGTTTTGCATCTTGTCTTTCCTACTGTTTGGAATTCTATGTTTAGTACTTCTTATTTTGTTAAATGATGTTATACTGCTTTCCTTAAAAATTAATCATTTTCTTTTTTACTTTGGAGGGAATCCATTTTACTGTACTAGAATAAAGGCAAATAACAAGCATAAAGTTAATAAAGAATGCACTAAAAAATGTCCACTCCTAGAGTAATATTTGCAGAAACCAACTTGGGAATTTGACAATTGGTCATTTTTATGCCTTCACTTAATTTTTCCTTAAATTTAAAATTAAATTTAAATTAGGCAGTTATTAGTAATTTTAACAAATCACCTAAAATTTGTGATTGATTGCATATTTTTTTACAAAGACTTTTAATCCATTTGTATTAACTGAGTTAGGATATGAAATGCAAAATGTTAAGTGTTATGCTAAACATACCCTGAGATCTTGTCTGTAGTTGAATAACTACTGTATCAACTAAGTGATGAAATTTATGAAATGTAAATCTATCTAAAAATGAACTTGCAGCGCCTGAGTGACTCAGTCGTTTGAGCATCTGACTTCGGCTCAGGTCATAATCTCATGGTTCATTCGAGACCTGCATCAGGCACTGTGCTGAATGCTTGCTCAGAGCCTGGAGCCTGTTTCAGATTCTGTGTCTCCTTCTCTCTCTGCCCCTCCCCCGCTCATGCTGTATCTTACTCTGTCTCTCAAAAACAAACAAACAAACAAACAAACAAACAAATAAAAACACACCTCTAATCAAAGTAAATTTATTTTGGCCCTTGGTTTAAACAAGGGCTGAATAAGAGTGTGTTTTTTAATAATCTAAATACTTGATAGATCTTGGTGGCTTTTCAGCCAAAGGCTATTTTGAGGCAGGAACCGTGGTATAAAACAATATGATAAATCTTTACATATAAATTAAATAATGGCATAGTTCATCATATAAATGAATTGTTCCAACATAGATTTTTACCCCTATGATTTCCCTAAAATATGGTCTGGTACCAAAGCGTTAACAAATGGTTCAATAGTTGTTATTGTTTTGCCTTTCCTGGTGCTGAAATGTGGCTGAAAAGCTTGCAAAGATTAGAGAACTCTCACAGGGGCTAGACAGACTTAACTTTCAGCTCATCGTAGTAGCTGAGGTATGTTTTCCTGTATTCCCAGAACCAACAGCATGTGTAAGATGATGTGCTCAGGGCAACCAAAGAGATATACAGATGCATAGCATCCCTGGTAAATACGTAGTGGCAGAGCTTACAGATATCTGCGGTAACGGAAGTGCTCCTCCATTTAGGTGCTAGGAGGATATGATTTAAGTACTACCAGGTAAAACACAAAATGGTTTCTTCTAAAAGTTCCTGGAATAAAGGACATTCCATCATGTTTCTAATTTCACCTCCAGACTTACCTCCTCCAGGAAATTTCTCAGACCTCCTTACCAGTCCTGTGTTCTACCTGCCCCTCCAAGTTAGGTTAAGACCTTAAAAGCTACTATTCAATCAAGTGCGTTCCTTCAGTGCACTTACTGCAGTGAATAATAATATAATAATTTGTGAGATTAAATAATTATTCTTGTCTCTGGCTAGAGGGTGAGCTCTATGTGGTTAAAAACTAATTGAGCTGTTGATTACCATCACATCTCAAGACCTAAGCAAAATGTTTGGCACATTGTAGCAGCTCAGTCAGCAGCCAGGGAATGAATAACTGAATACACGAATGAATGAAATCTTACCTCCTGATTTCATTGAGGCCTTATGCCAATGCCTTGACTCTAGAGATCAAATGTCACAGAGTCAAGCCCAGCTTAGCATGAGTCAAGTACACTTTATTGTCCTTGTTTACTAATGACCGATTTATCGATGTGTTTGTCTGTTAAATGTCAACGTTGATTACTGTTCAAAACTTCATCTATGACAGGACCTTTTTAGTCCATCGGTGACATCATTCTGCCTCAGCATTGTCAGCTGGTTAAAAAGCAGATCAGCTACAAAATCATGTGCCCCCACGCAAAATGAAACATGGAGCCCCTTTGTTCAAAAATTGTAAGATATTCAAGAATGCACCAGCAGTGCATTAAATCAAGAGCAAGCCCCTTCTTAAGCACAGAGTTGTGTGTGACTATGCAGAATGCATACCCATGAAGTAAGCCTTGTCAATAAGGAGAAAGATGGTTTTTGGTTTTCTTTAGGTTTGGACTCTGAGTTTTTGAAACTGCCCCCTTCCTGTTTCCTCTCATTTTTTATCCCCAGTTCCTCATCACTTCCAATAATGTCATCACATGAAGGATTACACAGAGATGAGTACAATCACAAGAAGGACCCGGGTCAGGACAGACATTTGTATGCAAAGCCAGCTAGCACCACCACTGGAGATTGCAAGAAAGGAGTTCAGAACTCCTCCTCCTTCTGGTCTCTTGGCAACTGTGGTAGGACTTTGTTTAATCAACACGTTGCTGGGATGAAGCATCATGGCCAGGAGTTTTCACTGCCATTCTTCCCCAGCATGTTGACTGCGAAATGAAAACCCAAACTGACATTCATCAGAGTTGTAATATTGTATTTTGAAATCTTGAAAGTAACTACTTCTACATTCATGACACACTTGGAAAAATTCCCTTCTTTCTCCCCCTTCATTTACTTTCATGTATACCCACTCTTCATTTCTGTCTCTCTTATTAGATGGTTAAATCTTTATTTAGCCAGGACCATGCTTATGGGTCTCTCCCTCAATTTCATAAATAGCATATGTTTTGCAGTAATTCTATATATTTAAGTGTGTGTGTTAAAAATAATAAGTGATTGCATAAACAATTCTCTTATTTGTAAACCATGAGTTTTAAGTCAGGGTTTCTTTCTTTTTCTAGATTACTTTAAAGCAACTGAAGCCCAGTGATTCTCAGATTTTTGCTCTCAGAATCATCTTAAAACATTTGAAAACAAGGAATACTGACCACTCCCAAATTTTGGAACTGACCCTCTGATTCAGTAAGTCTGAGAGTCTGCATTTGTAACAAAGTCCCTTGTGATGCTATCATTGTTGACTCATAGTCTGTATTTTGAGAACCATTGTTCCAGGCAGTAAAGAAAAAAATTATTCAATGACACAATAAGGATGACTTCGTTCAAGGAGACCATTTTGATTGGTGCAGGGACCACCCGAACAGGATCCTGCAATGGGAAAGAGAGATTGGGCTCAACTCAGAACATAGCATGGGCAAGTGGGAATTTACAGCCAAGGAGCAGGGGGAGGTCAGCGGATGGAAAATTACTAAGAGGAAACATCAGACGTCAGATGGGGGTGGGGGTTGGGAGGGATTCTTGCTGAAGGCAGAAAACAGTGATCAGACATCCTGTCAGAGATGGTGGAACAAGAGGAACCTGATCAAAAATTGAGGATGATCAGATTTGTTCACAGTCTGTTGTATAAAATGTGGGCTTCCTAAGCTCGGTTTCCTTCAGCCGTTAGGTGGAGCCACCACATGTGCCACATCCACCTGAGCCCATCTCAGGTATTGTCCCAATGAGATGTGGGAGACAAAGGAAATTGACATAAATATGACAGCCATGCTGCTTCTTGTGCCTTTTGGCTCTGACTTAGAAGTCTTATATTTTTTTTGCCGAGCATCCATGAAGCTGACAAACTAATATGCTATCTTAGAAGTAGATTAGATATCACAAAATTAAGTTATTGACAAAAATTAAGGAAAGAAAGGAAGAGGAGGAATGAAATGATATATTTTTAATGTTTATTTATTTTGAGAGAGGCAAAGAGAGAAAGAATCTGAGCAGGGGAGAGATAGAGAGATAGGGTGAGGGAGAGTTCTAAGTAGGTTCCATGCTGTCAGTGCAGACTCCAACTTGGGGCTTGATACAAAAGATCTGTGAGACCATGACCTAAGCGGAAATCAAGAGTCAGATGCTTAACTGACTGAGCCACCCAGGCCCCCAGAAAGATATTTCAAAAACAAATACATGAAACAATAGTTAACCTTTGTCTAATTTTTTTATAATAGATACTTAATATATTTAAAAATATTGCCTTAGAAAGATTCTAAGTATCCTTAGAAATTTTTCAGTGATGATCTTAATTAAAATACTGCTTGGACCATTCAGACCTAGTCTTTGCATTAAGAATACAGCTTAAAATATAAAATTAAAAATTATATTTCTGTTCATTAAATGCAATTGCAGACATCACACTTGATTTATTTTTGCCACTATTTTTTTTTTTATTTGAAAGATATTTCTTGCATTCACTTTCTTAGGCATAAGCTGAAATCACAACCAGACAATGGGAAATTCATTCCTGATTACTTTCACTTCACCAATGTTTCAAAATTTAAAATAGGCCGCTAACCTTATTCGGGTATGGATGCAAGCAGTCAGATTGAGTAAGAATTTACTTTTCAATCAAACATGAGAAGTATTCAATCTATTTTGTTTCTGTCTTGCTAAGAAGATGGGATTCAATTTATTTGTAAATCTTTTCATATGTAACCAAAAATTTTTACGCAAAAAACTCAAGCAGTGTGATTCAGGTTTGATCTGAGAAAATTAGGAGAAAACCAACTGCTGACTTTTAACCTGAAGAACACAGAAAACATGGCTTATAAAGGGAGGTGGCAGGAAGATCAAAATAAATTTAAGATCACACGTTCTTTCATTAGCTCTTGATTGTTTTTCCAAAATAATTACATTTTTGAAAATATAACTGGCTATTTGATACTCTAACTTTTCTCTGGCTCTGCCTTCCCTCCTTTTCCAAGTTTGAAATGTGATTAAAGAGTAACAGTAACAGAAGTTACTCATAGCTTTCAGTGACAGTTTATTTGCAGATAACAGAAACCACAGATAACTGCATTAGATGATGATGATGATGACGATGGTGATGATGGTGATAATTGCATTTTGAATGTAGTTGGGAGCTTACAGCATAATCAGAAAGAGAACAACCAGGCAATTAGCAAGTGTACTTCCTGTCCCACAATCACACATCCTGCGCTTTGGTGCAAACAGCTGCCAACACTGTCTCAGGTAAGGGGGAGCACAAAACCATGCGTCCTCAGTGGGGGCCAGATCAATGTCTTCCCCCTTCTTTCTCCTTATTTGACTCTATTTCTAATTTAAGGATCATGAGGACATCTGAAAAACAGCATATGAATCACCCCCCACCCCCACCCTGAGTGCTCACTGCCAGGGGGAAGTAATTTTTAGTTTTCCAGACTCTACAGTCCATAAGGCAGACTGGAAGGAAATTAGGAAAAAAAATGTGTCAAAAAACTACGCAAAATTATTCTTCCTCCAATGTGTTTGTGGAGAAGGAAGCCATGTAGACAATCTCTACATTCATCTCATAATCACAAATAGAGAATTAGGTTTGGTTAATTTTCTTTTATAATGGAAACTGATATTATCTCTAATATTAGAGATTAAAAGGAATCTAGGAAAGGGTGGCTGAGAAGCTACTGATTTTAACAAGCGTGTAGCTCTTAAGTGACACCTTAAATATTGACACGTTATTTAGCAACACCATGACAACTTTTAGGCATATAATTCCACATGAAATAGAAGGTTGTATAATTTAATCATTATTTTTATAAATAGTAAATAATTTAATTTAGTTATTAAAACTCAAGGTTTCAACAACATTGAGTATTTTACATTTGCTGAAGGGGATCATCCTTGAGAAGTTCCCATTATTATAATGACAGAATGCTTTTCAATTTTTTGAGTGTTTTATGATTATAGTAAGGCATCTTTTGTGTTACTTCTCATTTAGTTTTAAAAGTATAGAAAACAGAGTGCCTAGGTAGCTCAGTGGGTTAAGTATCTGATTTTAGCTCAGGTCATGATCTCATGGTTTGTGAGTTCAAGCCCCACATCAGGCCATCAGCACAGAGCCTGCTTCAGATCCTCTGTTCTCTTCTCTCTCTGCCCCTCTCTGGCTCATGGTCTCTTTCTCTCTCTCTCTCAAAAATAAGGAAACATTAAAAACATTAAAAAATAAAAATAAAGAAAATAAAAGTATAGAAATATTTTTTCAAGTTTTCATCAGCTTTTAATTTCTTATAATGGACATGTGGCCTCTCCTTACAATGGAGGACACTTCTGAGGCACTGACTCATTCATCTCATTCATACAGACTTTACTGTCTCTTTTTCTGACTTCGTGGGCTACAAAGAATTAATGTTTATTTAGTTGTGAGAGAGACAAAGAGTGAGTGGGGGAGGAGCAGAGAGAGAGGGAGACACAGAGTCCAAAGCCAGTTCCAGGCCCCAGGGCTGTCAGCACAGAGCTCAAGGCAGGGCTCCATCCCACCAACCTTGAGATGTTGACCTGAGCTGAAGTCAGACACTTAATCAACTGAGCTACCCAGGCACCCTTGTGGGCTAACATTTCTTAACACTGGGGACTCTAAAGAACTTTTATCGAATTCACAGAACTAGTTTACATAATATTTCTACAGAAAACTCAAAAGAAATAGAAAGAATTGCAGAATCCCATGAATGCATTTACAGAGTGAAAAAAAGAAGGAATTGGTAATGATATTGTTTAATAAAACTAAGCTCCTTATCAGAGGTTTTAATTTTTAAGTAATGTTTTATTTGTTCTGTGTTTTAGTTTTTATTACTAAAGCTTATGTTCAATAACATAGCATATGAGTCTCTCCTTTAAAAGGAGGGCATTAAGGAGAATGGGATAAGTATTAATACATTCATTGCTCAAATGCTCTGTCTCTTTCCTATATCTGTATCTGTATTTCCTGAACTTTAAAATACATAGATGTTTTTATTATTTACTATACATATTACCTGATCATAAAACAAAATGCAGTAACAGGCAAAACCATTGTCTCATACTTTGAAGTTTTAAAATATTACAATCATTTTGCATGGGCACCATTCTCCAACATCATGACCAATTTTAATTTTAGACAAAAACAATTTTTTCCTCTAAAAAGCTAAAAAACATACTACTACATGATACATTGATAAGACAGCACTACTGCTATTTGTATCCAATTCTGTGATCTCCTAATAGTATCAACGGCCTTAGCTGGGCAAATGTCTTTCCAGAATAAATATTACATTTCCAAGTCTCTCTCACAACAAATTTGTGGCCAAATATCTTGTTTCCAGCCAATGAAATCCCTTCTAGTGGAAGGGAGCATCCTTTCGTTTTTCATTTTATTCTTCTTTATAAAAAGCAGATGTGGGGGTGATCTCTCTTGGGTCTTATATATGAATTCAACTCATTAAGAATGGTTGAGCATGAAGACAGAAGAAGCCAGAGTTTCTAACGACTGCACAGAGCATGGCAATGATACCAACTCAGAAATTTTTGTGAGAGAAGAACAAACTTCTATCTTGTTGAGAAACTATTATTTTAGGAATACAGCATCACATCATATATTTTCATGAATAAAATAGCATTTCACATCTGATGATTTCAGCCCTTGGTTATTTTTTAAACTGGACCCATTTAAATATAATCCAAATAACTCCTCATGTTATGCAGCCATTTATTCTGAAACTAACAACAACCAAACATACAAAGATAGTTGATCTAACAAGAGGCCATCGTGTGTGCCCATTAGCCCTCCTGGACTTAATTAAATACTGCATTACATATAGACAATATGAGATGCTACAATTTCTCTTGACAAGCAACTTTAATATGTCAATGGCAGTATTATATTGAAGACACACATGTATATTAATGTATATTAGCAAATACATTACAGGAAAAAATTAGAACACTTATTTTTACCTGGTCTAAAGTTAAAAAGTATTCTGTTGAGAAAAACTATGGGTAAGCAATCTAGAGATAAGTTTAAGGATTCTAGCTTGATTATCACACACATTACAATTTTCCAGATTTTAGTGCCCTCATCCATGACGTCAAGAGTTTCAAAAAGTCTCTTCTTCCTCTAAATATCACTTTCTTGAGCAGAAATATTTGCTATATTTTAAAGTGTATTTATGTATTTTGAGATTGAGAGAGTGATAGAGAGTGCATAGGTGGGGGAGGGGAGAGAGAGAGAGACAGAGAGAGAGAGAGAGAGAGAGAGAGAGAGAAAGAGAGAATCTCAAGCAGGCTCCAGTATTGTCAGCTTGGAGAACTATTCCTAACTCAAACTCACAAATCTTGAGATCATGACCTAATCTGAAATGAAGCAATGGACACTTATCCCACCCATGCACCCAGGTGCCCCAGAAATATTTGGTATTTTAAAATAGAAAACTAGTAAGTAACATTGGTCATATAATAACATTTGGTATATTAAAACTTTTTTGCAATCTGATTTAACATCTCTTTCTCCCTCTTTTTTTCCTCCCAAATTAAATTTCTTTCCTTTCTCATTATGCTTACTGTATAAAGGACCTACTGATGCTGTAATAATCAGATATGTACCCAGGAGATGGTATGACATCTCAGCCACAGTACTAAAGTGGAATTATAAATATCTGTAATATATGTTATATACTTACATGAACATAGTTATATAAATATTCAATATCCAGTCATCATATCACTAGAAAGCTCTGTGACCTTAAGCAAGTCATTTGACATTTCTTTTTTTAATTTTTTTTAAATATTTTTTTAAATGTTTTATTTATTTCTAGGAGAGAGAGAGAGAGAGACAGTGTGAGCAGGGGAAGGTCAGAGAGAGAGGGAGTCACAGACTGAAACAGGCTCCAGGCTCTGAGCTGGCAGTCAGCACAGAGCCCGACGCGGGGCTCGAACCCACGAACCACGAGATCATGACCTAAGCGAAAGTCGGACGCTTAACCGACTAAGCCACCCAGGCGCCCCTCATTTGACATTTCTGAGCAGTACTATTTTTATAAAAGTCATAGCTAGACAAGATTATCTTCACAATCCCTCCTCCAGCTTTAAAATCATTTTATAGTACATTATTATTTCATAGAATGTTTATAAAATTTATTTACTTTAAAAAGAAACCTATATATAGCCAGAAAAATATAAAGGTGTTCAATATTTTATGGAGCTATACTGACATCCTTTGGTAAGGTTTCAATCAAATACAACTTAATGTAGAGATAGATGACTAGAGAGATGGACAATCAGATGGTTGATAAATAAATAGAACCACCCAGATGTATTTACATCTGCCCACACTCACATTTGGGCGTGAAACTCAAATTTCTGAGAAAAAAAAAAAAAGTAAAAAGAAAAAAAATAGGAGATTGTGTTAAGTCCAAAGTCTAAACATTTTAATAGTATTAATTGCATATTTAAATTATGAATAAGATATTTTAGCTGTAAAATATAAAAATACAAAGCAGATATCAGATTAAGGAGACCAGACTGGCTCACCGGAGGTACCAAAATGATCAGCCAGGTTACGTTCTCGTATGAGAGGAATTAACAAAAATAAGGTATCTGGAGAATCAAAAATGAAAGTTCACTGCAAGCAAAAATCAATAAAAATAAACCTCAACCAAAATCACTCTGGTAACGTATCAGATCTGGTTGCAACGTGACTTGGCACTCGACTAATACTTGTATTTCAGGAGTCTGGTGTAGGGATGGTGCAGGAATATATATGTCAGAAGAAGTATCTATTAAAGAAGAATTGCAAGAAGCAGCCCTGTTCCTGAGATTGCGTTATGGACACCGCCGGATTAGATTGGGCTGATTACTTTAGCCTTGAAACAGAGAGCCTTTCTGCCCTGCGGGGGAGGGGAAGCCTTTCATCCACAGCTCTCGTCTCGGATGCGCCCTCCCCTCGCATTCACTTGCAAATCGCTGTGTGCTAGCAAAAGCCAGCACTTCCCCAGTCTCTAACCTTCCCATGGCGAGGACTGCCGCTCCATCAGCAGAACCTTTCTCTCCGCGTGAGGAAGGGCTTTTTTCCCCTCCTCTCCTTTTTTTTTCTTCCTCTTAATCAGAAGCACTGAATGAAAGCCAATCAGAGAGAGCTCGCCCCCGTTTTCTTCGGTTCCCTGCCGTCCAGAGTTGAAAGTAATGCTGAGAGAAAGCTTGAGTTAGATGAAGTAGCATCAGTGATAGAAAATAACAGCCGAAAACAAACAAAAAGGGGACCCAGTGACAATTTCTCCAGGGTTATTTTGGCTGGGACCAACTTGTGTTATCCAGAAGCTGCTAAAAAAAAGGTAGGAAGACTTCGCCTCTCCCCCTCCTCATTTTTTTTTTCTTCCTTACCCCCTTAAGGTCTTTTATTTTCTTTCCCTGGGGGTGGGGGGATAATGTATGTTTTTAAGTTGTATTTAGCAATTATTTCCAAATACTTATCTTTAACACATGAAGAAATTAATAAGCATAAAACTCTATATTAGATTCTGGAAACAATTGCTTTGAATATGAATAGAGGTAATGTAAAACTAGATTAAATTATATATTATGCTCAACAGTGGGTCATGATACTAGAGTTTGTGAATTCATTCACTCTGAACAAATGCTAAAAACAGATCACAGAATATAATTTGTCATGCTCATACTTGTTTATCTTTATTTTAAAATCAGTTGAAGAGATAACCTTGTTGCTGTAAACTCTAACATCATCCAACATTACTTTGCATTCCATACGAATGAATTCACTCTGCGCTTATTCATAGTCATAGTTCATTGTACGTTCAGTATAAAGAGAAATGACAGGCAGTCAGTCTACAGAATCCTTGAAACTGTCAATGGTCACTAAGCATCTACATAAATAAAATAGATTGGCATTCATCAGAAATAGAAGAGGCAGAATTCCTACATTCACATTTCATATCTGAATCAGAAGTACAAGGGGAGAGATGAAGAAGGGAGACTAAATGCGTGTAGTCAGCAGCATTTATTGTCTCTGCTGCAATAAAATCCATATTTTATGTGGTGTTAAATTAATGCAGCACATTGCGAGTCTAAATGCATGTCCCCAACAAGTAACTATTGATAGCACTGTAAGTATGGGCAAAAGCGGGAGTCCGAAAGTGTTTTTATGTTACTACAATAGAAACCTACCATCTCCTTATCATTAAAAGGGGGGAGGGGGGGGAGTACAGGTGCAATCAAAGACAAACATCATTTTGAAACTGCCCTATCATCTTTTGCTTCAAAAAACCAGAAATCTCTTTATAATAGTGGTGCTTCATCCCAGTAAAAGCCGCTGTTATCCAAAACTGCACATCCATTCCTCTCAGCTGTTTGGAGATGCATTATTTCTTCTTCTTTCTTAAAGGATCTATATTAAAAATCATCTGTCCCTCTGACACTGACAACAGTTATACTTCACTGCATATGTTGGTAGACTTTCTTCCTCCACACCATCCCCCTCTGTATCCTTCTTTAAAATGTAGCTACAAGAGCTTCTCTGTGGTGAATAACACTTGGCAAGAGTGTGCTCATTTTTTAGGTCTGGTATGGTGGGGATTTTTAATTAGTAGAACTTTCATGAAAACATTATGTCATTGACAAGAGCTCTAGGTTCTTTTTTAGTTAAAGTGATGAGGAAAACAGGAAGAGGTTGAGTCAGAGAGAAATAGGTGAATAAGTTGCATAGTCCATCTAGCTTGTCCCTATTGCCTGCAGTGTAGGAAATGTGGCACAAATGTATTCAATGTGTAATGCATAAGTAGTTTATGGTGGGGGGAGATCCAGGAGTATACAAATATAAGTAAAATGTGTCTTGTCTTTGAGATCCATCGAATACAAATCCATCCTGATGATAAAAACATAAAGAAATGCTTCCTTCATTTGCTTTCACTTTTTTCCCCAGCTGTTTTGAAAGTATGAGTCGATGTCTGTTTTCAGGAAATCAGACACTTTTTTTGGTTTCAAATACTTGCTGCTAACAAATTGACTTTCCTGGTGAATGCATATGCCTTCCCTGACTCTAGTCAAAGAATAGGATCCCATACAGTTATATGTCTTGGGGAAAAAATAGGAAAATAGGAAAGCAACATGTAATGTGTATGGCGTCCGTGTGTGTGTGTGTGTGTGTGTGTGTGTGTGTGTGTGTATGAGGTCCGTGGTTAAATTGCCTGGTACCTGATCAAGGTTTCAGGTGATATTCCTAGATGTTTATAAAAACTAGCTATTTGGTGATACCAGTACTATACAGGTATTCAGCTTAATATCATACAATTAGATTTTTACTACCCATGGATTTTCTTTAAAAGAGAAAAGGGAAAAAAGGAGAGAAAATTGATTTCCTATCAAGGGAGATACATTTCTTGCACATTATTAAAGTAGTATAATCTGAAAGAGGAATGGCTTTTTTCTTGTTGAAAAAGAGTATATTTGAAATCGAAAGGTTAATTCCAAAATACGTGAACCCTGTCCAGACTCTAAGATTCATTTCATGGTCTTCATACTTAATTTCCCATATAAACAAAAAACTGAGGCAGAGAATTTATTATCTAGAGGATTTCTGGACATACGACTTATTTCCTATGTTTCTTAACCTACTTTGCAGCAAGTGATAACACACTGTCCTCCTGGAATATGTCATTTTTATACCAAATCATTCCGCTAGGCTGCAGCACAGGAATATCATTAGCACCAATGATGCTGATTCAGCAGCAAAGTGAACCATATTTTTGTTAAGTGTTATTATCAGGAAGAGTGTTGCATAGTAAGCAATTAATACAAATCATGGATATAAACCCAACTATCTCTAGTCTAGCCCTTGGGTTTGAAAACTATTAGCCATAATATATCGTTATTTCTACTGCACAAATTGCATTCTAATACTGTTACCCCGTTAGAAGTGCTTGTAAAATACTGAAATAAAGTAACAAAGTATAAGCAGAGAAATATAAACATTATTTATATCAATTATAAGTAATTTTATGCAGATATTTGATCTCCAAATTTCAGGTCTATGCTTGAAAACTCTACTTTTGATTAACCTAAAATATTATCTGATGAGGGTCTCAGAAAAGTCACTTTACTGACCGTATTATATTTAGCAGTCCTGTCTGAAATAGGCTGAAGTTAAAAGCCAAGTAGCAAGAACGGTGCCTTCATTCTTATTAGGCTTATACTGACCAATGGTGATATTGACGAAGCATTATACCAAGTATATGTGGACCTTGTTATAAATATTTTGAAGAAAAAAAAGAGCCCAAGGAATATCATTATGAACACATATTTGAGAAATGAAAGTCAACATAGGGCAATCTTTTCCTTTTCTTGATGCTTTATTCAGATCAATGAGTTCACTGAGAAAATTTTATTTGGTCATAATTAAAATAATTTGAAATATGCAGGTAGAAAGAAATGTCCTAAATTTAAATATTTTTAAACCTGCCCTCTTTTCTTCCCCTGGTTAAAGCATTTCGATTATGTTCACAGAGCACTAATATAACATTCCCTGCTTTTATCTCTAATAAGTTCAACACTCAAAATTACAGATTTTTTTTCACGCATGAAGAACGAGAAAATTTCAATCAACAAGAAGTGCCTGTTTTCTAAGATAACAATATCAGCTCAGGGTCACCTCTCTTTTCTTCTTCCTTCTTGCTATACAGCAGCTTCACTTCACTTGACATTTTAGTATGAGACTTGGAGCCCTTTCAAATCCAGTCATGGTGTCTTTCATAAGGGTATCTAAAGCATGAGGACATTTTTACCTTTGCCATAACCTCCTTTGTCACTGCTTAGTTCACCTAACTCAAGAGCCAAACACTATAAGAAAACACTTATCACATTAAAGTTGTAGATTGCTGGAAATGCACTCTCCTTAACATTATGTGAACATTGATCAGTTAAATAATCTGACAGCTTTATAAAAACTGTTTCAGAAGAACTTTTGTTTAACTCTTTATTATCAATGCAACTTCTTACAAAAAAAAAGTAATATGATTTTTTAAAGAAAAGAGATGCTTTGTTTTCACAAATGTCTTTTTATTTTTAAACTATTGCAAGAGCAATGTATGTGATGGTCTATCCTCTGTATTACCAAGAGACATTTGTTAAACATTACCACATGGGTGGTGGATTTAAAGAAAGAGAAAACTGGAAATTGAGTAAGAATGAATACAATGAAATTACCTGTCACCTCATTTTAAGAAATAAAATGTAGCATTACTTACAAATGGGGACTGTCTTTGAGAGTTGAAACGCCTTCATATAACAATCCCTTATAGTAGAGGAATGTAGTAGAGAGTTTGTTAGTAACATTATAAAGCACTTTACCAAACCATGTGATCTCAATATCCTTCCCCCTTCTTTTATAAAGCAGCCTAGATTCTCCATATTCTACATTATGCAAAAATATACAAAGTTAAATAACATTTGACTTCAGGACAGAATTAAGCAATAGGCTGTAAGGTATAATACAACACTGCTTCACAAAGGACATTCAGCATTAAATGACATGTCTCAACACTTCAGAGTCCTGCTGATGCTCAGAAATTTTGCAGTGTGAACTCATTCTCTCTCTCTCATCGCCCCCCCTCCCTTTCCCTCCCTCTGTCCCTCTCTCTGCCTCTCTCCTTTGCTCCACCCTCATTTATGGCAATTACAAAGGTCCTTGGATGAGTCTTCCATGTGCTTTTTAAAAATATCACCCTATATGAAATAATGTTTCTGTAAATCTTGTGATTTTTATAGCCAGTACTCTATCATCTGCCACATTATACACTTAATTTATTACATTATCCTTTGCATGATAGCATAAAGTCTATGGCAGTTCAGTTGGCTAGTTCATGTCCTTTAAAATGAAAGCAGTTCTTTTAGATATTATAACACCTAGGCTTTTAAGGAATTGAAATTGGCACCAATGTAGTTTACTGCACTAGTGAGCAAAGTATGGGAACTGCAGCATTTCTTAATGAAATGACTTCTCCAAAATATCAGAATGTAGAATGCATACACATGAGTTATTATATTCAGCACATTCGTTTATTGATTGGGAATCTTTGTTGATTTACTGTAACAGAGGATATTGAAGTAGTTTGACAGTCCTGGTTTTAAAAATAAATTAAACATAAATTGCATTTTCAGGAAGCAGTCTTTCATTAGACATGTTGATTCTTCTTTGTTGCAAGACACGAATATTACCAGTTTGTAATGTAAGAGTGTAAACTGATATATAATGAGCAAATGTCTTTTATAGATATCGGAAAGAACTGTCATTGCTCCTTTTTGTTTTCGGTAGAAAATCTGGGAAACATAAACTGTAACCATAATCAAGTAAAGCAGAATCTATGGAAATTAAAATAATCAATAAACCGAGTAAAGGAAATGTTTTAACTTGGGTTATTCTGGTAATTCTCTGCAATGTTCATGTAGAATTTATACATGCGAGAATCAAAGTTGAAATTTGGCATAGTTATATGAATAGATCAAAGGAAATCAATATGTTTGCCTAGGCTATTTGGCACATTTTTTGCATAATTCTAA
Organism: Hyaena hyaena; assembly: GCF_003009895.1. Classification (NCBI taxonomy): domain Eukaryota; kingdom Metazoa; phylum Chordata; class Mammalia; order Carnivora; family Hyaenidae; genus Hyaena; species Hyaena hyaena. The sequence continues at coordinate 140,822 of NW_024081837.1, forward strand.
TATAAGTTTTAAAAATGTGGCCAACTCTCCTTTTGTATATAATTCTACTCCCAATGAAACCATGTTAAATCAACTCAATTTGAAAACCATCGTAACTTTTGGAATTTCTAAAATTATAAATGTTTCCATAATTCTTGAATCAGTATTCAAACGTAGATCAAGCACCATAATCTTTCTGGATAATCTGACTTTAAATTAATGGTCTTTTATTTAGGTAGATTTGAAATATTGTACCATCTGCAGGACTTTAATGATTTTGTATCTACCATGTAAATCTAAATGTGGAATATATTTATTATTTTATTTAAAATATTTGCTTTAAATAACTAAAATTTTACTAGCTGTAACTCATCGCTTTAAATCTTTTGCCGATAAAATAAATAATAGGAGTTAGTATACTTTTAATACTGGCAGTATAGTATTTTATTTGCTTTGGCAAATACATAAAGAAAATAAACCATTGGAATAAAATAACATATATGTCAACTTATTAAATCAAATAAGCAAAACCGAGTACACAATGACTAACATTAGCCTCGTCAAGTATATTTTTTTCTTTTCTTTCTTTTGTTTTTTTTTATTTTTTGGGCTTCTTCCTAAATCACGTTAAGTTAGGGGTTATTCCTACTCTGTAGTCTTGAGCAGTATTTTGTTGCCAGAGTGACTTTTTGATGTTTACTCTCTGGAGAGTGAAACCCGCCAACATGCACATTTACCCTGTGTACATCTAGCTACTTAAATTTGAGTACAGTATCCACCCCCCCACCCCCCACCCCCCGCTTTATGTACAGTTTTGCTGTCCAGAGCTTCAGTTACTCACAGCCAGGTGTTATTTGAAAACAGATGACCCTCAAGACATATCCTCAGTCACAGACGAATGCTATGTCACGGTGCCTACGTCATTCACTTCATTTCCTTTCATCATGTGGGCCTTTTATCAGCTCACATTATCCTATGAAGAAGGATGAGTACAGATATTTTAAGAGGGAGAGAGAGACCACATTCATGTAACTTTTATTATAGTGTATTGTTATAATTGTGCTATTTGATTATTTATTGTCTATCTCTTAATGTGCCCATATCAATTAAACTTTATCACAAATATGTATAGGTAGAAACATAGTTTGGTACTATCTGCAGTTCCTGGCATCCACCAGGGGTCTTGGAATGTATTCCCAGCAGTTATAAAGCAGAGTATAAAAGCCTTTGCCTATTAATAGAAACCTATGGAAAGTCTTCATTTCTTGATCAACTCCTTCACCCAGGCTTCAGCAATTCTTTTGGGGATTTGTTCAACATCACATCCTAAATACAGGCATGGACCTAGAAACATTCTTCCATCTTTCTACATTTTCGTGTGTGTGTTTGTGTGTGTGTGTGTGTGTGTGTGTGTGTGTGTTCATGCTGAATTGAAGAGTGGAAATTTTCTGTAGAATTTCTCTATGAAACAAAGGATTTTTTTTTTCCTACTGGACATAAAGCTTTTTCGTTGGATGAAAGTAAAAAATAATGAGAACTCTCCATATTGTCAAAGAATCTCTTCCGCTCTAGCTACTATGCCTTTTAAAATATATGCCCTAATTTTTTAAGGTTTAATAATGAGATAGTTCTACATTTTAAAAATTTAATTCATAAAACTTTACTATCTTGGCAATAGGCACAAGTATTTATTTCAATACCAAATTAAATAATTAAATAAATGCTGGGGAATGAAGTAACACTAACTTTTATGTTATAACAAATCATTTCTGTACTAATTTTTTTCTTAGAATTGTATTAGCCTCTATCATAATATAAAATCTAAACAAATTGAGGGGAAAACATGTTTTCTTTATTAGGGCAAAGGCATGTGATTGTTATGTGTACAATCTCTATTGAATATCCAACCCGGTAGAGAAGTTAGAGAAATGACAACCATAGTCTTGACCACAGAGCAAAAACATTATTTCACTTCACTTGATAAGTAGTGTCTAGATGCAACCATTTCTGGGTAGGACCAAGGTTAAAAAAAAAAAAAAGTGTGGATGAGAAGAGTTCTGTCCTTTCTAGAAGCAAAGTGTGATGTCCCATATGAACCATTGTTGTCAAAATTTTTCAATTTTTAATAGAGGCAGTAGACTAAGCGCTATGATGATGTCAACTTCACAATAATTAATTTAACTCCCTATGGTTTAAGGTTATCATATTCTTTTGCATGTATTGCATTTTTCACTTTTATTTTGTTTTATAAATTTATATAGTTTCTTGGAACCTAAACAATGACTCGTTCAATTTTCTCTCAGCTTCTAATTGATTTTATTTATTCTGGGGGAGTTTCCATGAGCCATTCCCTTAGTGCCATATGCGGAGATATTACAGATAAACCCAATGCAAATATTGTGCTTGAGGAGAGATGATTCTAATGTAAGACAGTCACAATAAATACATTCACAGCAAATATTCACCGTAAATATTACATAAGCTATAATAGAAATATTAGGTAGTGTTTTTTGTTTGTTTGTTTTACTTTTTGAGGGAGACAAAGAGAGAGTGCACAAGCAGGGGAGGGGCAGGGAGACACAGAATCCAAAGCAGGCTTCAGCCTCAGAGCTGTCAGCACACAGCCAGATGCGGGTCTCCAACCCACCAACCATGAGATCATGACCTGAGCTGAAGTCGGACACTTAACCAACTGGGCCATGCAGGCACCTGGAAAGTTATGTTTTAAATGTTTCAGTTTCCATGGAATAGCAGTGAATGAGATAACAGAATATCAGTTAGACAGTCACCTATTTCTCCACCTGACACCACATCTTCAGTTTTGATTTTCTGTTATTTAAACCACCGAAGGAACCTCTCAGTACCTTGTTTCAGTCATTCATTCTTTCATTCCTCCATTTGGCACATATTCTTAAAGTGCCTATTGTAAGCCATATCCTGTGTGAGCATCCAAAAGTCCACAGAGAGAGAGAGAGAAAAGCAAAATAAAACCTGACCTCTGCTACACTGAGACATTAAATAAATAATCACATGATTTGTTATTATCACCCAGTTTGGGTAAGAAAGATGAGTGCTAGGTACTTTTAAAACGAACGACATGGGGCTCTAATTCACCTGTTTAAAAATATATATATTCAGGAGCACCTAGGTGGGAGAGTTGGTTAAGTGTCTGATTTTGGCTCAGGTCATGATCTTGAAGTTTGTGAGTTTGAGCCCTACGATGGGCTCTGTGCTGATAGCTTGGAGCCTAGAGCCTGCTTTGGATTCTGTGTCTCCTCTCTCTGCCCCTCCTCTGCTTGCACGTGTGCTCTCTCAGAAATGAGCAAACATTAAAATATTTAAAAATAAAATAAAGTAAAATAACAATATTCAAAGCCATGTGACATCTTTCAAGAAAATATCACAATGCGTTAGCAGATTAGTTCATGTTACACATTTGTGTAACCTCAGATTCATTCCGTGGCCTCTTGAAAGTGGGTTCTCAATCCGTGCTTCAGTTAGGGGCCACCATCTTGGTTGGTGTCTTTGTTATACTTCTCATTTGCAGTAGCCAATTGTCACCTTTTAGCAAGGGCTCAAATTTGAGACTAATATACTCATCTCAGACAAGATGCCTAAATCTGAAGACCACGTGGACCCCCAAATTCCATTGTTAAAAACCATTAACAGAAGGTCTCTCAAACCCACAAGTAATTAAAATATTCACTGCCATAGAAGCCATTGTGTTTGAAACTTGGTCACTCTGTGAAAAAGTTTCTCTGAAACGATATTCTGCTTTTGTAAGGATACCTGATGAAGGTCATGTTGAATAGGGAGGCTCCACAGTGATAAGGCTACATGCCAGAAGCACTGAGGTTGGCTTTCTTGGAATGGTAAGATTGGCAAGATTGCCTTTCTTAGAATTTCTTTGACGGATAAAAGCCTGGACCGTGGCACCAAGCTGTCTGGCTTCAAACCCTATGTCACTTACTGTATATTTAATATTTAATATTCCTGATACTTTTTCATCTGCAAAATGAGGTTAATAATTATACTTGCATAATAGTGCAATTGTTATTATTTTTAAAACTTATAGATGTAAAATGTAATAGTTGACAATAGCTGTTCTAGTGTTATATATTATTGTTGCCTGTTATTTTTATTGGTACTATTATTACTATATGTAAATTCATGTGATCTATGCTCCTTTTTTCTTTTTTTTATAAATGTTGAGTGTGCTTTATTTTAACCATAGCATCCAGTACGAGTTGGACTACGACGTTAAGATTTTGGACAATTTTAACTTGTATCCTATAATCGTAATTTTGTGCTTGAGTTAGAATGAAAAATCCTTGGTGTTTTAAGTCAGATTTTGTCACTAATTCTACTGATAACATCATACTTTTTTCCAATTATTTTTTGTTTGTGAAATGGAAGTTTGAATCATATAATTTCCAAACGTGGTTTATCTATTGCTATAATTAGAAAGGGCTCATACAATATGCTATGGTAGTATCTGGCAAGGGCTCAATATATAACTGCTATAAATATATTCATTCCCTAATGATTGTGGAAATGTGAGTTGCATAAAGAGAGAATGTAACCTGAAAACTTAAATTACATTCTCAGAATCATATATAGTAATTGGATGAACTAGGGAATTGATGGACATGAATTTTGAAAATGTTATAAGGACCCAAAAAGGGGACAGGGGAGGGAGAAAGCATTAGAAAGATAGAGACTTACTGTTGTGAGTTCCATAAGCCACATAAACTCACTCAGGTGAAGCATGAACCATTTCTGAATACAGGCAGTAATGGTTCTTTTAACAGATTCTCCTTCTTGAGGTCAGAGTAATGAGAATTAGAACAAGAATGATGAACAGAGGCAGTGCATTACAGAAATAATCCCATTAAAGTTTGGATACTCATAAATCTCAAGAATAATTCTGCAGTCTGTATTACAAGCTGAAAGGTCAGTGGACTACTGCTTTCTTAGACTAGGTTCCCGAAACTGTCTGATGAAGACATAGGATCTGCTGTGAAATGTGAAAATTTTAACAGGTTTTATTTAGATAATTCTTTCTTTTCATCCTTCATATTTAAGGTGATATGAAGATCAATTTAAAATCACTTTTTCTTCTTCCTGGCTTGGGGCTGTATATGGTAATTTCAAAGGCATGTGGAATGAATTTTATGGCTTATAAAAACAAACCAAAACATTAAGGTCATAAAATATACATTTCTGTGAGTCCATAAATATCATTCTCCTTTTAACTTTATTTTTGAAATCTAGAATAATATCACAGTTTTCATCTCTCAGTTTCATTTATAACCCAGTACTAATTAATGTACTTATTTTAGAAGTTCACATATTGAAAGAATATACTTAGTAGTTTATTATTCATCCACATGTAAAGGTAAAATAAGTCATACTAGAGATCACTAAACCTAGCTACCAGATGTATTTTTGTGAACATAATAAAAATAATCCTCATTTTTTATCACAGCTATATATTTAATATGTATTATACATATATATTTATTATTTATTTAACCAAATTCACTGTCTTCTTATATCATCTTTATTAAATAAATGCTGTGATTATTTAATAACATTCATTTTCCCCCTGACTTCACTATACTTGGATAAATGTTTTCAGTTTTTGCTGATTAAGATGTCTAACTTAAAATACTGTGTTAATGTTATATATTTTAGTTTAGTAGACTTTCTCAAAGTGTGTACTTTTAGAATTAAGTCTTCCAAAGATTGAAAACAATTAGACATGCTTTCTCTTTAGTTTTGAACTTCTTTATGCTAGAGGAAAAGTTCATTAACTTGCAGGTATTTTCCTTTCATTTAGTTGGAACTCAATTGAGAATCAAATGGTGCAAAATTAGAAGAGATTCATTGTAAAAACCTAGACAAAAAATATTCTTGAATAATTAATTATACAGGCTAAATACTCATTTCCCTTCAAAATCCTTCATATTCCTTAAGGTTTTCAACCATTTGACATGTTGTTTTGAATATCTGCATTATAAGATAATATAAATTTTACTTAAAAACTTAATTTTAAGATTGAAATGAGTTTATTTTTCTGAAGTATTGTCCCATTTATAGGGTAAATTACTGCTAATATTCCTGGTAAAATTCTAGTCTCAAGAAGTAAAATAACAACATACTTAGGTCTTTGGAGCCACCTTGTGGCCATATCATAGTATATTTGGGAATGCTCTCTGGTTTCAGATTCTTTAAAAAAAGGTTTTTTAATGTTTATTTTTGAGAGAGAGAGAAAGATAGCATGAGTAGGGGAGGGGCAGAGAGAGCAAGAGGGAGAAACAGAATCCATAACAGGCACCAGACTCTGAGGTGTCAGCACAGAGCCCAATGTGGGGCTCGAACTCTGAACAGTGAGATTATGACCCTAGCCAAAGTCAGACCATAACCCACTTAGCCACCCAGGCACCCCCAGATTTTTTTTCTAACTAATCATTACTCCTGGAAGCATTGAAGCCAGTGCAAGAGGTGCCTGCATAGCTCAGTAGGTAGAGCATGTGACTATAATTCAGGGTTGTGGGTTCAAGCCCCACGTCATTTGTGGAGTCTACTTTACAAAGTAAGATAGAAATATTAAAAGAAAAAAGAAACCAATGTGGACATAAGGGATATTTATTAGCACTAAAAATAGATAATTTTACATTAGTTCAATTTAATTTTTATATACCAAGTGAAGTTATAAAAAATATTGTTTTGAAAAAGTCTAAATAAAACCTTTTAAACAACACTTTTGAGGAAACAAATATTTTTTAAAACTTTTAAAAAATTTCTTTATTTATTTTGAGAGAGACAGAGAGAGAGAGAGGGGGAGGGAGGGAGAGAGGGAGAGAGAGAGAGAGAGAGAGAGAGAATGAGAGAGAGAGAGAGAATGAGAGAGAGAGAGAGAATGCGGAGCAGGTTATGCGATGCCAGCACATGGGCTAGAATTTCCAGCCAGGCGCAAGGCTGAAACTCACAAACTGTGAGATCATGACCAGAGCTGAAATCAAGAGCTGGATGGTTAATCAACTGAGCCACCCAGATGCCCCAAAGCAAGATATAATATTAATCTAAATATATTTCACTGTGTAGCTGAAAGTCAACTCAAATGACTCCTTAAATGTTTAACTTTCTCAAGCAGAATTTCTTCCAGCATCCTCTGGTGTACAGCACAAAGGAACCAGGAGCTACATTATTGTTACTCTTGAGTTTTGTAAAACGTCAGTGTAAATATGTAGCCTGCATGGAAAGCAAATAAATGATTGTGATTGAATGTGTTTTTGAATTGAGCTCGTTGGAAGTTTAGGGAGACAAATTTGTTTGCTTTCATTTTTCCATAAACACTAGAATAATTTGTAGTTTGTGTGGCATGAGGTACATATCCGCAAAACATGAAACCTCTTTCACTGGTTTTTTGTAACCTAACAACACACTTGCATGAGAGTAACCCAGAGTTCCTGCTTCTCTTGTAATTTTAAAAGAGAATACCCGCACTTAAAAACAAAACAATACAATTATTTTCTAGAAGCACTTCTAGATTTTAAAATCTGCATCAGGCATGGATGTCTTATATGGTCTTATTCCCCATTGTTTACCTTATTCTCTACAGGTAAAAATTAAGAAGTTGGATTAGAATAAATTTTCTTCCCACGTTTCCCATAACAAAAGATGAGAAAAAAATTTTTCCTTTCATTATTACTCCCATGTCTAGAGCTGTATCTAGAGTTTTCTCTATTTCTATTTGTCTGTCTCTCTCGACACATTTATGCTAGCATACTAAAATAACACTGTTCATCATCATCTTCATCATCATCATCATCACCCGAGTAAGACTTCAATTCCCACACCGGACATGCAATAGCTTAGTCACATTTACAGCCCAGTGTGAACTGATCCTGATTGGGTCACTGAGATGATTAACTTTAATTTAAAGAATAAAGCTCAGTGGGAACTGAAGACAAACTCATAAAATCACAGAATATCTTATGAAGGTTATGTGTTAAAGCCCTCAGTTATCCATCTTTATTTTTAGTTTTTACTTTTTAAACATGTTTGTTTTTGAGAGAAAGTGAGAGAGAGCACACAAGCAGGAGAGGGGCAGAGAGACAGAAAGAGAGGATCCAAAGCAGGCTCTGCATTGCCAGCACATAGCCCAATGCTGGGCTCAAACTCATGAACCGTGAGATCATAGCCTGAGCCAAAGTTGGACGTTCATCTGACTGAGCCACTCAGGTGCCCCTAAATTGTCCATCTTTATAGAGCAAATCATTTTCAGTCTCTATTTTGAACATGTCAGGTTGCCTCTTAATGTAAAACAAGTGGTCAGAGCATAACGTTTCTCATGCACAGCCCAATAGTCTGATTGAAAACAAAGATTACTTTGCTTCCCATTAAGCTATGTTCCCTCTGTCAACAAAAGTGCTTCTATTCTAAGAGATATTACTATTGATTTGCTTTTATTCTCAAAAGACTGCTAGTTTTTTCTTCCTGTGCAATGCTACACACTGTATTATTTCAAATAAGCCTATAAAGCATTTACTATAATCCAAAAAGGAGATAGAAATTGAAGTTGTGTTTAAGAGTTTAGAAATGTTTAAAATTTAGATGAAGTTTTTTGATGATGTCATATTCATATTTTGTGCTATTGGTTTGGACAAAGTTTTTTTACAGAATGGATAGCAAATGGATAATCATAAATATAGAAAAAATGTATAAAAACATCTCCCCTGGTGAGTAAAAACCAAGAAACAACCCCAAACACTTCTAGCTAAAAATTTCTAGTTCCTTCTCAATTTTAGTCTAACACATACCGTGTTACACTTACCGTGAACATACCATACCTATTTACCCAAGATAATTGGGGTTTATCATTAATCATTATTCTTGAGACCATTTTTAAACTTTTTGAATCATTTTTACTTAGGGCAAATGCATTGTTTGTAAATCTTAACTCTTCCTCCCTCAAATATGTTTATTTGATGAATCTTTTTAATTTGCACTCTATGAAAATTACAAAATTGATCCTTTTTCTGATTCCAACTTAATAATACAGAAGAAATGCAAATTAATCTTTTCTTCTCAGTTTAACCATGTTTTTTAGAGTTCTTAATATGTTTTATGGAATTTGCTAGGAACCTAGGATACAGTTATACATACTTTGGTCTCTTAATGTGATGAAAGTATAGTAGAAAAAAAGTAACATTTAAAGGTAAATACAGCTATTTTATTTAGTGTTTGGCTTGAAGGATGAATGAGGTTTTAAGGGAATGTAGATAAGGGAACGTAACAATTGAATCATAGAGGAGATGAAGGGGAATTTGAAAGGTATTATTTGATCTTTGTTATTCATTATTTAATTGGTTATTGAAGATGAACCTAATGAAACAAGAGACATGACTTTGTGCAAATCCTAAATTCCCTAAGTGATCTTCTCTCTCCCTGTTCTAGTACTTCCTAAAATATATTTTTCTTAATCCATTTTTTGTGTAATTATTCTTTTACTAATACTCATTGATTTTTCATTATGAAGAAGGCAGGATATTAGATACCGAGATGTGATGGACAATAAATAATATTCAAACTTTCTTACCGTGAATGCCTTCTGGTATTTTCCAGGAGACAATCAAAACAAAAATTACAGGGGTGCCTGGGTGGCTTAGTCGGTTGAGCATCCAACTTTCGCTTAGGTCATGATCTCGTGGTTCGTGGGTTCGAGCCCCGCGTCGGGCTCTGTGCTGACTGCCAGCTCAGAGCCTAGAGCCTATTTCGGAGTCTGTATCTCCCTCTCTCTCTGACCCTCCCCTGCTCATGCTCTCTCTCTCTCTCTCTCTCTCCTAGAAATAAATAAAAATATTTAAAAAAAATTACAATATCGTCTGATGACTGTAAGGAACAGTATAAGCACAAGTTACTATGAAGTTAAAGATGAGGGCATATGCCAATGTTAAATGCTAAGAAAGCGTTCCTGTAGAGATGGAATTAAAGCGATACCCATAAAGCTGTGTCTCTCATTTAGTGCAAAAGTTCTGCTTTTCTCCTTTTTAAAATTTTTTAAAAAATGTTTTATTTATTTTTGAGAGAGAGACAGAGACAGCGTGAGCAAGGTAGGGTCAGAGAGAGAGGGAGACACAGAATCCGAAACAGGCTTCAGGCTCTGAGCTAGCTGTCAGCTTAGAGCCCGATGCGGGGCTCAAACCCACAAACCGTGAGATCATGACCTGAGCCAAAGTCGGTTGGTTAACCGACTGAACCACCCAGGCACCCTTGCTTATCTCCATTTTGACAGATGCTACTATGTAGTGGTAAAATTATTCTCACTCCAGAGTTGAGTGGATGAATCAACATAGTTTTACTTCCCCCACCAAGAAGCACGGAAATCTTGGCCACGGTGTTTAATCTAGCTAAGGCTTGTTTCCTCATCTGGAAGATGGGATAATGATGGCTACTTCTTAAACCTGTTGAAAAAATTAAATGAAGCTATGCTTATATGACACTTAGAGATTTATTTTGCAATTATAAATTCCTAATAAATATTACCAGCATTATTACCGCTTGTTGTGTAAAATTCAAATTCTTTAACCTAATCTGATCTGTTTCTTTTTTCTCTTAAATTATTGTAGATCCTTCTGCATTCCCCCCACCCTGCCCACACCTAGTGATTTGCCTCATCAATACAGACAAATTGACCAGCTCTCAGTTCTAGGAGAATTCTTTGTTCTCTGTATTATTTAATTGTTATTATTTAGCATCTCCCCAGATTTGTTTATATTGGTCACTCCATCCCCAGGTTCTACTTTTGAAACCCATTGCCATTCAGACGGGCTTCAAATGTTACTTTTTTTCTTGAGATAGTCTTTGATTTCTCCTGCTAGAAGGACTCCCTAGTTTTAGAAAAGTCTTACCTCTGTATTTACATCTCTCATTTACTGTGCGTCATCATCTGTCTTGAATTATTTTTTTGTATATGCCTTATTTCCATTTTATATATAATTACTTTCTTAAAACCAGGATTGTTTTCATTTTTACCTACAACACAATGCTTAGCTCAATAATTCCCACATAGTAGCAAATGTATGTTACAGAAATTCACGCATCAGACAAGTTGAATATATACAATGGATTATAATTTAAAGATACCTATACTACCATAGAGTAATTCAAAAATTAACTCATTGAAGACACAAATGGTGTTTCCTTTTCCAGTGGACAGTATTTACTATCTCTCCTTTCACAAAAGGCAATTTTCATTTTAGAAGTATAAACTCTAAAGCAGTTTTTTTCCCTCAAATTGATTGATTTATTACCTTATTCATTTAATATACATAAATGACCCCACCCTGGAATTCTTAGAGTTATAATATGACCTTACATATTTAAGTTTTTAAACATTTATTTATTTTTGAGAGACAGGGAGAGACTGAGTGTGAATGGGGGAGGGGCAGAGAGAGAGGGAGACAGAATCCAAAGCAGGCTACAGGCTTGGATCTGTCAGCACAGAGCCTGTTGTGGGGCTCGAACTCATGGATGGGGAGATCATGACCTGAGCTAAAGTTGGTGCTTAATCTACTGAGCCACCCAGGCACCCTTGACCTTACATATTTTAAAATTTTTGCTGGTGACACCATATAAATAATTGTAACTAGAAAATACTGTGATGTTTTTATGTCTGGGCCCATAAATTGATCACAAACCAGTTTTAAAAGGTAAAGTTTCATAATGAAAATAACTAGTATTTTTTCTTGAAAGTAACCTCAGTGAAGGAGACATTAGTTATTTTAAGATATGAAAATTCTTATTTGATTCTTTTTTAGTTGACTCTTGCTTTATAGTCATTTTTGTTTTCAGCACCTGCTATGTACAGAGCTTTGTGTTATATACTGGGGTAAATATAATGGAAAAAATAAGAGACATATTATGTTCCTGAGAAACAAGGTAGCACAGTCAGTACTTGGTGGTGTATGATTAAACACTAAAATGACTCTAAAGCAGTTGGCTTTAGGAATCATTAGTGTAAGTTCAAAAGGTGAAGTAATGGGGAAGATGGAATTTTTATTTGACCTTTGCTTGGAGGATGTATAGAATGTTTGCAAACAGCAGTCATTTCACTATTTTTATCACTATGAGAAAAAACAAGAATGAACATGGAAGATTGGTTGGTCGCTAAGGAACAAAGCTGTGTTTAATCTGAGAATACTATTATTTATGAAGAAACTTGCCAAGAAGGTAAGGGGTTCAGACATGATTAAAACATTCGCAAAAGATGTACTAATTTAAAGCTCTTAAAAAAATATATATTATTTAGGGCACTTGGTGCCTTAGTAGGTTGAGTATCTGACTCTTGATTTCAGCTCAGCTCATGATCTCAGGGTCATAGGAATGAGCCCGGAGCTGGGCTCTTTGCTAAGCATGGAGCCTGCTTAATAATCTCTCTCTTTCTCCCTCTGCCCCTCTCCCCTGCTCATGCACATAGTCTTACTCTCTCTCTCTTTAATAAGTAAGGAAATATTATTTTACCTTGAATTCATTGGAACAAATAAGGGTAAAAAGTAATCAACCTTGGGGTGTCTGGGTGGCTCAATTGTTCAGTAGCCAGCTCTTCGTTTCCTCTCGGGTCATTAATTCACGGTTCCTGGTTCAAGCTGACAGCACGAAGCCTGCTCTGGATTCTGTTTCCTTCTCTGCCCCTCCCCCACTCACACTCTCTGTCTCTCTCTTTCTCTCAAAATAAATAAACTTAAAAAAGATAATCAAGCATGATGCTTGACATTTTAGTCTCAAATGGTGGTGTTACTATAAAACCAACTTCTTCAAAGTGAACCAAAACTATTTCCCCAAGGTTAGCCAACCTGAGAGTGCTAATGGAATTATGCTAATAAATAGTATGTCTGAATCTTTCCCTCTCTACCACCATCCGTTTTCTTGTCTGTGCTCTCAAACACTGGTGTACTCTGAGTCACCCTATCATGTCTGTGATTTTCTTCCACTCCATACATCGTTCCTAATGGCTTGGTTGCTATTTCGTACCTTCTACCACTGATGGAAGTGTAGTTTCTCTAGTCTGTGTTTGCTGATGGGATGTCATACCCCAAAGCTATTAAAACTACTGATGGTGACACTAATGAATTAGCATCTTTGATGTGTCACATAGCTTTGTAAAAATTCTGCTTCAATTGAGGCCCGTTTGTGTGTGTGTATGTGTTTTTAAGAAAATAACTTGTTCTGGGGCGCCTGGGTGGCTTAGTCGGTTAAGCGTCCGACTTTCGCTTGGGTCATGATCTCGCGGTTCGTGGGTTCGAGCCCCGTGTCGGGCTCTGTGCTGACTGCCAGCTCAGAGCCTGGAGCGTATTTCAGAGTCTGTGTCTCCCTCTCTCTCTGACCCTCCCCTGCTCACGCTGTCTCTCTCTCTCTCCTAGAAATAAATAAAAAAATATTTAAAAAAAAGAAAACAACTTGTTCTTAATTTCATAGTCATTTATTGGCAACATACAAAGTAGAACTTATGTCTTAAAATTCCCATCCCTGTGTTATTTCTACCATGCTATAAAAGTCGTAAAGGTTTTCTTCACTATAAAATGGAAAGTCGGGCAATATCAATTGCATAAATTTATTTTTTTATAACCAACTGAGGTAATGCATGTAATATACTACTGTTGTATGGCATACACTGCATATTCTTTATATAATAATTGAAGCTATCATAGTTCTTTCACTAAGACTGATTATTTGAAGATAGTAGGTCTGTTATTAAAAAGTTTTGAAGCAAATAGCTAAATATTAATAAGCCTCGTAATAACGATAACTGTCACTTATTTTCTAAGTGCCACGCACTGCTCAGAGAGATTTACATCTAGGATTTTTCTTAATCATCATCAGATAAGGTGGATTTCTTTCTTTTTTTTTTTTTTTTAAATATTTTTATTTATTTCTAGGAGAGAGAGAGAGACAGCGTGAGCAGGGGAGGGTCAGAGAGAGAGGGAGAAACAGACTCTGAAAAAGGCTCCAGGCTCTGAGCTGGCAGTCAGCACGCAGCCCGATGCGGGGCTCGAACCCACGAACCGCGAGATCATGACCCAAGCGAAAGTCGGACGCTTAACCGACTAAGCCACCCAGGCGCCCCAGATAAGGTGGATTTCTTAGTGAATAGTGTTATTATCTCATTTTTGAAATGAGAGAACCAAGGCGCAGAGAGGTTACATACCTTTCACAAAGCACAAGGCTAGTACGTGAGAGAACCAGAATGCAAATGCTAGTGTGGCCCCTGCTCCTCTTTTCTTATCATCTCCCCCATGTTTACTGAAGTCACGTATGCATTCCTGAAAGGAGAAAATATATGACTCAACTCCTCTTCTCCTTTTTGTAAAGTTTCTATTTGTCAATGCCTATTTTTATTGTTTCTTTTTCAATGAGAACTTTGTCTTAAAAATAAGTGGGGTTTAGCATGTAAAAGTACAACAAATGTGCCATATTTTAAGCACTATTTTATTAATATGTACAATTGAGTTACCAAAATTTGTTCATAAATTTGGTCATTCGTGGCAAAGAGAAGACTTGTATTGTACATAGAACAAGTTTTACTTAAACATCTAATTTAAAAAGTAGCCATAAATTCCTCATGGATGTCCTATTGTTCTCTTAACATTATATTGTAGTTTTTTTAAGGCCTCCAATTAGAGAAATAAGGCATATAATGATATTTTTAAGCATACATAGGATATTTCTGTAGTAGACATAGAAAAATAGCCACACTGGTTGCCTCTGGGTATGGGGCAAGAGATTCGTGTGTCTACATTTAGAAAATCATCTTCACTGTACATTGTACATTAACTAATACATCGTGCATTATCAGAAAGTTTTATGAATATGAACTAATTTTTCAAAACTATATTTAATTTAGAAAAGCTTGTCAATCATCATGAAACCTACTGAGCATATGAAAAATGAAACATTCCAAACTCTTAAATTGACCTTTATAGCATAAATTAACTCACTCATTGTCTCTTTATATAGGGAGAAAAAACTAATAAGTGAATATACATTTAAGCACCACTTACTGAGCTTTAGTAAATTGAATAGTTATTACCGAGAAAACTCTCAATAACATTGTTTTGCCCATGTGGCTCTAACCATAAGAGGAATTTTATATAGTTTTAAGAATTAATTATTAGAAAGCCATGTTGATTTTTTTTTTAATGTTTTTACTTATTTCTGAGAGAGAGAGGCAGTATGATCAGGGGAGGGTCATAGAGAGAGGGGGGTACAGAATCTGAAGCAGGCTTCAGGCTCTGAGCTAGCTCTCAGCACAGAGTCCTACATGGGGCTTGAACCCACGAACCATGAGATCATGACCTGAGCTGAAGTCGGACGCCTAACCGACTGAGCCACTCAGACACCCCTAGAAAGCCATGTTGAGACTGTGATATAAATCAGTGTTCCTCAAACCTGATTCAGGCTATATGAATTTTGAAAACTGTGAGCTTTCATGCGACAGTATGGATATATCTAATATAATCATATACTTAGGTGAATAACAGTCTTGTAACAAATTGCTCTTATGTTATTCCAGGACCCACTTTTACACTGTGATCATTGTTACTGTCAAGCGTTGCTTAGGTTTCTGAAGCAAGAACAGAGGTAGAAATATGTATCTTATGAGTTTTGCCAAGTGAGCTTTAAACGATATTGTGATGAATTATCTGAATTAATTGAAAAGTTTGCCACATAGAGAAAAGTGAATCAATAATTTACTATGTTCTTTTAAAAAATATTTATTTATATTTGAGAGAGGATACAGAGAGATAGCAAGAGAACAAGGAGGCAGAGAGAGGGAGACAGAGAATTCCAGGCAAGCTGTGTGCTGACAGCGCAGAGTTCAGGGTGGGGCTTGAATCTATGAACAATGAGATCATGACCTGAGCCAAAATCAAGAGTCATGCTTAGGAGCATGAGGGTGGCTCATTCAGTTAAGCATCCAACTTGGTTTTGGCTCAGGTCATGATCTCATGATTCATGAGATCAAGCCCTGTGTCAAGCTCAGTGCTGACAGCATGGAGCCTGCTTGAGACTCTCTCTCTTCTCTCTGTGCTCCTCCCGCTCTCCCATGTACTTACGCTTATGTGCGCTCTCTGTCTCTCTGTCTCTCTCAAAATAAACAAACACTTAAAAAAGAGTAGGATGCTTAACCAACTGAGCCACCCAGGTGCCCTACTTTGTTCTATATGTTTTAATCTCTAAATAATTTCCATTTTAATTCTCAGTGCCATGTTCACACTCAACAATTAGTTTTTGTGAACCAAAATAGTCCTTTACATAAAATTAGTATGAATTTGAATACTATTAATTTTGTCATTTTTCCTTGTAATTACTACTTTTTGTGTTATATTCTAAGTACAAATGTTTGTCATTTTACCAAAAAACTCTCATGCTTAATTTATATGTGTTCCAGTAACATTATTCTACAAATTATTCACATCAATGCAACAACAGAAATAATGATAAGAGAACAAGATTCAACATAAAAGCCCATGATAAATCTGAAATTATCTCTCAGTATTTAGTAGTTGCAAATCATAATTACAAGTGAGAGTAATATATCACGGTATTATTATTATTATTTTTTTTTTGCAGCTAAGCTTAACATTTTAAAATGTGATGGATCTCATTATATTAGAGATGTTTATAGATTTCTGATACCAAGAGACTAACATGCTTCACTATAGAGCTTTCTGTGACTGCATATCTGGTAGAAAAATAGCCTTTGATATGTTTTCATGTTTGTGATTTTTGTGAATATATGTATATGTATATATGTATATATTTACATATATATGTTAAATACATATATGTATATATTCTAGAATTAACCAGATCTTGCTGCTAAATGTAAGATTTAATCCAAACACTTGGAAAGAATGTACCCTCAGAGAGAGTTCAGTATATCAAATCACATTTTCATAATGATCCCATTTGGAAATTTTATCATGACTGCAGGAAATTAATTCATTCAACAGTAAACTATTGAGAATTTGTTAGGTGTAGAGTTCTGCATCTTGTAACTTACTGTTTAGCTAATGTTGCCAAGACACCTGGTTCTTTAATTTCAGTGTGAAAATGTTCAAGCTTGATCACTTCAAATATCACTAAAGACAAGAAGAGTCCTGTACTTTGACAAAGATAAAAGCAGGTTTAATGGTATATTGGGCCACTTCCCTTAAATAGTCTAGAATTGATTTATTGTATGTTTTTTATCTAAACCTTTTATGAACCTATTATATTTTCAGCCCGTGTTACTTCCATAAGCACTCTATCTAATAAATAAAGTAGTTTGGCACTTCCCATTATTTGTCCTAAATTTATCTCTTTTAAACTTCAAAGGATGCCCTTAGACCTTGTATAATTGAAGTTTGTGGATAGCCTGGCTTTCACACTATCAACCTTCTTCATGATTTAATAGATGTCAGAGTATCCAGATTGAAGATTCTAATCTTTAAGGTCTTCCTATACAAAGCTGCTCCATTTCCTTAACAAAAGTTTAGTTGTCTTTCTGTGAGCATTTTCTAGCTTTACTATATTTCTTTGAGATAATGCAGTCAGTATTGTGTGAGAACCTTCAGGCAAGTGGATCATAGAAGTTCATAATACACAGAGTGAGTTTCAGAGCCCTTTCCACCAGTCAAGGGATCTTTAACACATGCTTTTATACCTCTTCAGTTTATATTGTTTCTGCCTAAAGTTGGGCATTTAGAAGAGTTGACTTCTAAGTTTCTTTCTGAATTTAGAATCTCAGAAATGAAATTACAAAATTATTTTTAAAAAAGGAAAAAATATTTTTGGATGTGGTTAATGAGACCAAGAATAACGATGCAATAATTTAGATTTCACCGTTGCATGGTTATTAATACAGTAGCCACATAATTTTATATACTCACATAGAAACCTTCTCATACCTCCCTGACCACTATTTCTAGTCTTGTGTCACCTCACTATAGCTTTCTTTAAATCCCTCAGAAATAATTATGCTTTCCTCCCTCTTTGTTTGTGTTGTTTACCTGCAATTTGATTAAATAATTTTCAATAATAGTTGGTAACTTTATGTTGATTCATTTATATATTGATTGAAGCAGTGGGACAGAAATCCATATATGAAAATTTATGACCTCATGGAATTCTAGGATTGAGATCACACAATAAAAATATAAATAACAAAGACATTTGATATGGCTGATGGTAATAAGTACTATGGAGGAAGCAATGCAGAGGAGGGGTGTTACTGGTCTACAGGTGGTTCCTTCCTCTCAACAGATTACTGCTTCTTTGATGGCTGGGTTTTGGTCCCCACTGTATCTTGGAGCACCTAGCGAACTCTCTGAAAAACAGTTGTTGTGTGGGTATCTGGCTATGTCCTGTTTTTTCTTTCAACCTGCTGTTCTACTTGATCGTGAAGAAATGTTATAGAAATGTATTTTGTAGGGGAGAAAAAGAGAGAGAACGTTCATTTCTCACTAGATAAGGTAGAGTTCAGAAAATGCAAAAAATAGTTTTGAGTGATACATTTTTCATTTTCATCACTGATATAGTTGACAGTTTTGTGAAGGGAAAAGAAGGCACATGCTGTGAGACAAATCCCTAAAAACATATATGCGGTTATTTAAAAGTACAGCTCACCCTGCACTTGCATTTGGAATGCAGCATTGCCTTCTGCTTACTTTGTTTTTGATAGCTTTCCTTTTCTGCAGGGTAAGAGATACTCTGGCCAGAGGGTTGTTTGATTTCATAAATATTTTTGTTCACATGATGCTTAAATGCTATTGAAACAGCTCCTGCCAGACCTGTAAATCTCTCTGTTTGGGGTTTTCTTATTCTCTGTTGCTATCTTCGCATCATTTTCCTTTCACGTAGCTTTGAGGTATTTGAAAAGAGAAATTCTCTGATTGCTTACATTATTTCTGATTTGAAAGAAATACTCTACTGTAAGAAGGCACATTACAGTGACAGTCTCTTTTAAAATTTGTTATGCAATTTACATGTTGTGGCCTGTCACTGCACATTTGTTCTGTTATATATTGTTATTACATTTTATCCTTATCGCGTGACATATTTTATATGCAGTCCTCAGATACTTTCATGCTCAAGCGGTCATTAGCTGTGTGCTCTCCTGCTGTTCAAGACTGTTAAATAAAACTAGTCCCTCCATCAGGATCGTGCCTGACTTGCTTCCTGCATCTGCAGGAGCCTCTGGCATGGAATTGGCTATGAATGGACATAGCAAGGCTGCCCTGATTCGGTAGCTTCATTTCCCAATCCTCTCTCTCCTTCCTGCGTGACACAAAAGAAAGGGGAAATAGTACTCATGTCTGGAAGAGCCATACCATTTTTCTTCTTCTTTTCCACATACTTGGCATTATGAGCACAGCACTCTTTGAAGCTACCTCACGTTTTTATATGTCCTAGAAAGTGCCAGAACTAAGGTCAAGTATGCAAGTGGCAAAGCTTTATTTGGTTTCAAAATGAAAGAAATGAATTAATTGATTTCTATCTTTTTTATTTGAGTTTCATAAAATGGATCATTCTAAGTAAAGATTTATTTTTAAAATATGCAGATGTAGGTCAATTATAAATGTGACTTTAGAGGGTTCCCCACCCCAACTACCTGTATTTTTATGTCTTTGTAATGAAAATACATGAAGCAATGTTTGGTATCTCATAAATATTGAGAGCTGCCATACTACCACCACAAATGAATGCCTCCTCTGTCTTAGAGATTTCAAGTGCTGGGGACCTGAAGATGAGTAAGACATGCTGTATATCCAGAAGCTTATATTAGCAGATTTAAATTACATCATGGTCATCACTTTCAAAACTAACAGGGATTAAGAATAGTGATTTATTTTCTCATTAGAAGTAAGAGTGATTTGGCTAAAACTTAACACATCTGATTCTGCACACTCTCATCCTTCCTAATGCGTTCCAAATTTTGCAGCCTACCAGAATAGATCTTTTAATGTCAACAGAACTGAGTCTGTTATGGCTAGCTAGAATGTCCCTTTTTGCCTCGTGTTCTTGTCTTCTTCTTTCTTGCAAATTCTCACAGCCCACATATGGTGTGTGTGTGTGTGTGTGTGTGTGTGTGTATTCTTCATCCACCAAGTGTACTCTTGCCGACAACATTCTAAAGCTGAAAAAACTTCACCACATTAGATGAATGTTTTGTTAAAAATCAGCTGTATCTTGTGAAATTGTGCTGACATTTTTCTGGAGTCTTCATACTAACTGAATTGAATAGCCTTCACTTGGATCTCCTTGTTCCCATGCCTACCCTACCTCAAACTAATCTCAGCCCAAGTAGGTGAGATTATGTCACCCATCTGTGAAAATGCCTCATTTGGCCTAAAAGCCAAAGACTTTGAAAGAGCTGGCAAGGCCCCTCTGTGGTCTCGTCCCCATTCCCTCTCTAAGCACATTTCTTGCTTTCTCAGGGCTGACACTACCTCTGCCATCTTGGTTTCTAGCTGAGAATATAACATTCTGTTATGCTCCTGCTTTGGGTGGAGGTTTTGAATTTTTATGTACCTTCTGTATGGAAATAGTTCCATGTATATATATATGTACATATATATATGTGTATTTTATACATATATATTTTATATGTTTGATTTTTACATAAGTATATTTTACATACATATATCTATGTATGTATAGACCAGGCCAGATCTACTCTCCTTTCTTTTGAGTCTTTACTCAAACATCACCCCTTCAGAATCGCTCTCCCTGACATCCCTATTTAAAATGGAAATCCTTGGGGGCACCTAAGAGGCTCAGTCAGTTAAGTGTCTGACTATTATTTTCAGCCGAGGTCGTGATTTCATGGCAGTAAGATCGAGCTCCATATTGGCTCCACGCTGGGCATGGAACCTGCTTAAGTTTCTCTCTCTCTCTCTCTCTCTCTCTCTCCCTCTCTTTCTCTCTCCCTCTCTTTCTCTCTCTCTCCCTTTCTCTCTCAAAATGACTGACTGACTAAATAAATAAATAAAATTTAAAATAGAAATCCTTCAACACTTCCATTTTCCTATTTTGGTGTTTGCTCAGCATTTCTCATATCCAACATACTATGTATTTTACTTAGTCCATTTGTTTATTGCTGGTATCCTCCCAATGAAATCAAGCTTCTTCATGACAGTGAATTTGTCTGTTTTGCTTCTGCTGTATTACTTATTTATTATGCTTTTTTTGTTTGTTTGTTTGAATACTTCCAATAAAAATGTAAGCTCGGTGCTGGCTGGTAATATTGTTCGATTTGTTTAGCTGAGTCCTCTCAGTTCATATGCATTGTTTGAATGTTTAAATAAGTCAATGAATATGGGAATTCTGTAGGGTTTCTAGATGGTGACCAATTCTGGAGATTGCAAGGAGACTTAGAGCACTTCTTTGGTTTTCTTTCTCCCTGCTGATGCTCTGACATCCTTCAGTATTGTGGGCAAGAGGTGAGAGGTAAGGGCAGTTGTGGACTCCTAGGCATGGCTCCCCTGACTGGGCAGTTCTGACTGTCCTTGAGTAGACAGCTGATGAAGGTGATTCCTTTCTGAATTAAACTGCATCCCAATATTTGCTGCATGTTGGCAGGTAAACCTCAGTTTCAAACTTCAAAATATGAAGTCAGATGCTGATAGGTCCAAATGTCTTGTATATTATGCTGACAGCTAGACCTTGACGATAAGATGAAACTAAAAAGAATTTTCCTTAAACCTTCAAAAGTTAAAACAAACTGTCCAGAGCTAGTCTGTCAGCTAAATTGATTGCTGTTTTCTGGAAATTGTTTATTTTGTCTGTACCTCTTCTGTCAACATTTTTTATGTCTAATATGAATACTGACTGGTACGAGCCCACTTACAAAGCTGTGGCAATGAGAGGAGGAAAAACTTTGCTTTGCCCATTATTGTGGTCATTTATAACTGGCATATTCAGAGCTGATGGTTGAGAGTAATTTTAAACAATATATAAAGGTCAGAAAAGTACACCCTTGACAGGGATATGTCCTGTCCTTACCGCCCGCCTAGAGAAATAGTTAGATTTATATGATTTTAAATCAAATGCAATGTTAATGTGCTGCTTCATTTTTAGAGAACTTCCTTTATTCAAAGGACAGATTTTGAGAACAAAAAGCACTCGATCACATTTTATATGTCTTATGCAAGTTTTTTTTTTCCTCATCTTAATTGATTCTAATGAAGCCTTGTTAATTTTAGACAAAATGAACAACTTTGCTTCTTAGAACTCCTCTTTCTCAGTGTATTTGGAGGCCTGATTGTTGAGGAAGATTATTTACATCTTAAAAACAATATGGAGTCTTCTTTTAACATCTATAATTTTGTCAAAATGTACTAAGTGTAAATAATAATTGTTTCATTTTGAGCTGTCTGACAAAGAAAACAGGGAAAAATCTAACTTCAGGAATATTAGAAAACCTTATGGTATGTTTATTGTGTTAAAAAATGAATATATTAACATCTGTGAGAGATTAGAGTTTTATGTCTGAGGACAGTAAGGTATAATTGAAAAGGAAGAAATTTACACATTTTTATAGAGAAGTGTCTAGACTGATGGATGTAAGAATACTGCATTCATTTTACTGCTAACAATATTCCTTTTTTATGAGCAAATCTCAGTTATAACAAAAATTATTTTTTAAAAAAGTCCAGTGTGGTCCTATATAAATAGAAACAATACAAATTAAATTATATGTTATTTTTGGATATATATATTTTGGCAAAAATATAAAAAAATGTGCATGAAAACACACACACACTAATTTTATGGTAGTGTTATGCTTGCAGAAGGAGAAGACAGGGAAGAGCTCTTATTTTGATTTTTAAAAGAGAGACATCTGAAGCATATGTGATGCTTATTGACATGCTAAAATCTGAATTTTGGTTATTTGATTTCTCTTACAATATTTGTTATATTTTAAAATATAGGCATTAATATAAAATATTAAAATGTGTGGACAGATAATATCAAATTGCATTTGTAGAACCTGCACTATTTTCAAACATTCCCATTTGTATTTAACTTTCTTTTCATGAATACTACTGAGAAGAAATAAAATGGCTGCTCCACCTTTTCCCAAAGCGCTGATGGTTCCACATTCAAATACAGGAAAACCTTGACTTGCAAGTAACTTGTTCTGAGAGTGTTCCGCAAAATGAGCGAACATTTCTAATACATTTTAACTTGATGACCAAGTGACGTCTTGCCATACAAGTAGAATGTGACACTGAACATCACATGATCATAACCGAGCCAGTGGTTCTCTCTCTCGCTCACCGCGGGATTGTAGGGGATTGTTTCCCGTGTTGGGATGCTCCGTCTCAGGTCACGGTGTTTGGCAGAAATCAGTGATTTTTCAGAATGTTGGAAGGTGCCCGCAACTGGTACTAGGGTATTTTTTGTCACTTTAAAGCACCTATCGACAGTCCTGCTTTCCATTCAAGAGTGAACGTAGGAATTCTTTGCTTTGTTCTAGGTAATTGGATAAGTTCCTTTTTAAAGTTGCACTAGAAGAAAAAGATTCTATGGAGCCAATACATAGCAGTGATTGTTAGTGATAGTGAAAGTTGTCCTACACAATAACACTTCTCTCTCTTGTCTCCCTCACACCAGCCATGAAGATTTTCAAAGGTAAGGGCAGGTTAATTTGTTTATTTTCCTTTATTTTGTACATGCTTTATTATTTTGTATTATATTACATTACTATAATTTTTACATGAATATTTTTGGGTTTTGGAACAAATATTCTGAGTTTCCATTATTTCTTATGGGGAAATTCCCCTTGATATACACATGCTTTGGAATCTAAGCATCAAACATGTTTCCTGAACAAATTATGCTCGCAAACCAAGGTTTTTCTGTATATTATGTATATTATAAAATTTTATTTCAACATGAAACATGACATAATTTGTTTCTATATGTCAATGAACATCCCATGTATCAATGTGCAATATTATCAATATGTAACCTTTATATTCTCATAGACTTTCTAATAAATATTTTTTCCTATTTAAAGACATAAAGGGAGAAATATTTACAATTTTTAAGATCCTGCAAAATTTTTGTTTAGGAGGAATTCCTGATACTTGAAAATATCAGTCCTTTTAGTGAATAGTACTTTGGGGGATTAAAAGTTAAAGTAATTGATAGTGGAAGATTATACCCTTTGTATTTAGTGAAATTTATTTGAATTTAACATACTCAGGCTTTTCTCTTTGGGTGTGGGAGGAAGGAATAATATCAAAATGGCTGTGAGTATATGTGAAAACTTCTCCAAGATGCTGAATGCTTCACTATACATTGTATAGATGCTATACAATGAATTTATAAGCTAGATAGAATTTATATGCTAGATAAATTTTAGAAACATATATATAGATAAATAAAATATATGTGTATATATACATATGTATATATATGCATATATACATATGTGTGTATATATATAAATTATAAAGATTTCTATAATTTGGTACCAAATGTATGACTCAGACCATAGCAGATTTAGAACTTTTTGAAGAGATTCATTAGGGCATTATTTTATCATCATCAATATACCTACAAACCTAGTTAGCCACCTTTAAATTAGGTTCTTGGTCATAGAGCCATGAACTATATTATAAGAGATTATTATAAGAGAATTATGACGTATCTGCTATAATTTTCAGGTGGGGCCTTTAAAAGGTGATTATTTAAGGAAGTCATAGCCTTATGAATGGTATTAGTGCCCTTATAAGGGAGATCCCAGGGAATTCCCTTGGCCCTTTCACCAAATTATGACATAGCAAGAAAACAGTGACTTATGAACCAGAAGGTGGATTCTCTGTAGACATGGAATCTCCTGGCACCTTGATCTTGGACTTGCCAGCACCCAGGACTATGAAAAGTAAATGTTTGTTATTTAAGTCACCCAATCTATGGTATTTTTACACCATACCGGTCTAAAAAGACTAAGACAGGATCTTAGCAATCAGTGTGTCTCCATCCCCTATTTTATATACCATCATCAAAATTGATCTGTGATTTTTTCCTGTATCTCCTGCTACTGCTTCTAGGGTAGGTTATTACCCCATTTCATCAGTGTCCAATCTCAGTGTTTGTTTGCTAGGAGTTTGTTCCCCTCCTCAACCATTTTATGTAGATCATGAGGTGATTTTTCATATGTTCATTCAAGAGCCCATCTCAGAAAAAAACAATGAACTATTATTATAAGCATAATTTTGGGTAATTTTGAGTTAAAATAATTTAACACTGGCATGAGGGCTATAATTTTCTGGTCTCTGGAAACTGCACTGTTTGGAATGTTACTGAAGGCTGATTATAGTTATGAAGCAAAAGTTCAAACAGTTAAGGAGACAACTGTGGTTGAACATGCAAATTCTGTAAAGCTAGTTGCTGAGTGCTTTATTCCCACTTACATTTTATATATTTTCAATATTTACTTAATTTAAATGTCACTGTTAAGATTCATATGATTATACTATTTTATGCACAAATACTAAATGTGCAAGCATGAAACGCTTTTTCGTTTTTGAATTTTATGTTTTTATTGAGGTTCTAAATTTGTATTAGCTATATCTTTTAAACACTGACCTTAATTTTATTCTGACTTAGGGATTTCAAAGAAGTACTCATGTCATCTGAGAACCATTTAACTGTTTACACAAGTGGCCCATTAGCCAATGCTGACCACTTTATGGAATTATAGATGGAAAAAAAAGTTACATTGTATAACTATCTAAGCAATGCTTGAGCATTATAACAGTTTAATCGAATGTTTATTCATGAGCATGAAACTCAGTATCTATAGGAACATCTTATGTTCTCTATTTAGACTTTTTTCTCTTTTGTAGAGGTTATTTTATATTGAAATCAAACAATATATTAAGAAGTATCTAGAGGCATGTCATAGGATCTGTAATAAAGTTCCTATATTCTTAATCATCCTCAATATGTATTTAAAAATGTTTTCTTGATTTTTAAATTTTGAGTTATTCACAGATGTCAAGAGCCTCTGTCAAAATATTACTTTTTGTAATTGCTATTCATTCTTGTTTTAGTGTGTTCTGTAGGATTGTTCGGTAATCTGGTAAAACATTCAAGCTTAAAACTAACCCAAAACATGAGATTTTTTTTTGAATGAGTAAGAGCATATACAGTAGTTATGTGAATTTCCTAATCCTTAAGTATTTACAAATGTTAACTTATGTCTTTAAAGAGCAAGAACACATAAAGGATAACTGTAAACACCCGTTTATACATTTCAGCAAGATGCAAATTAGATCCTCTTTTATGAAATTGAATATAAATTATTTGTGAGCATCTCAATTTTAGAAAGAAAATATAGGCATAAATTATTTAACTTAAAATACCTGACATTGTATACTATCTTTATGAATGATATTAATGAGTTTATAAACTATTCGCTGGGTAAATTTGTGGTTTAGATTTAAGATTCTGATATTCAAAATTTCAAACTCTTATGCCTTTTTAAAAACTATTTTTAAAACCTTTAAATAACAAATAAAATCTGTGACAGAATATTAATAGGTAAGTCCACTGATAAATTTTAAAACCCTCATGAAATGTCTTAGTGGTTCTAATGAATAAGATATTACCTGTAACAAAACTCACCCTTAGAGATTCAAATTGTAAATTCTAAGGAAGTATAAATTACACTGAAATGATCATTAAAAACCTTAGCTGGAAATTTATTTAAAAATATCTCACATTTGCCAAGTGAGTAATGGTATCATGATGTTTTTTTCACATTTAATATGCTAACGTGGCCAGAATTCTTTTTCTTTAATAAAAATTAACTTTCTCATCAAGAAAAAAATTAAACACCTGTGCTAGAAAAAAAATGTCATAAATGACATAATTATAATACCTTATCCTGTATAGAGAGTTAAACCAACAAATACCATTTTATTTACAGTTATACATCCACAGCTTGTCTCAGAAAGGGTGATTTTGTTTGCAAATTTTAGTGAACTAACAGCTAGTGAATCTAGTCCTATCTCTAAAATAACTTACTGGTTTAGTTAACTAGAAGGCCACAGATGGGTCAACCTTATAGTTGACTGATATAGGAATTCTATGCTGTTCAAGAACTTGGTTCCTCCTGGCTCTATTTACTTTCATTTAGGGTTTTAAATTTTTCCAGAGATAAGGCCCCTTATGGTTGCAGAAAGTAGCCATAGTAACCTAGGTTACATGCTTTCTCCTTTTGACTAGCAGGTGGAAAAGAGAGAAAAGGAGAATGAGATGAATCTATCATAAGAATAACTAAAGACGGCCTCTCAGAATTCTATCCTTGGGTCAGTCAGGATCAAGGGACATGGAATTACTGGAACTTGTAAAGGTGGATGTGGTTAAATCTTTCCTTGAGGTACATGAGCTGACAAGGTGGGAGTGGAGTATAAAAAATCTGAATATGAAATTAAATATTTAAGAAGGAGGAAAAAAAGAATGAAAGCTAGCTAGCTTTTGGAGATTTTCTTCTAGTTTCTGAGTATGTTCATTTTAATAATATGTCCAGAAACTGTGTACATTGATATTGGATAGGTTTGAGGCTTCACTGAGTTGACCATGAGATGAAATCAGATCAGAAGTCCATTTTTATACTCATTTGTCCTCATTCTGGGTAGTGGATCAAAAAAAATTTAGGTCCCTAAGTACTTTCATAAACTTGGATATTTTATCAAACGTCTCAAAATGTCTAGCTATTTCTGTCCACCCAGTTCACGGTTAGCCCAGAAAGTCTCATTTGGAAAATCTAGGTAGAAGCTTTTTGTGCTGTTACCATGGTTGTTATCTAGGTGTGGCCAAATAATCATTCTGAGTCTTTGAAGTGACTCAGTTCTGGAATTTGGCTGAAGAGACAAATCTCTGTTGTGATTGGAGCATTCTTTTTCTGCCTCACCAACTGAAAGGATTCTCAGTTACATAATTCTTGTAGACTGTGGAGTGCTATATGTCTATTTCAGTCCTAGAGACTGAATCATTTAGTCACTGAAAAATGCTCTCTTGCACCACTATTAATTACAGAAATTACATCTTGCATCTGATAGTCCATTGACATTATTTGGTCTCAACACTCAAGGGTCTCATCGTGCCCATGGAAATAGGGAAGCTTTTTTTTTAAACTGCAAAATCCTTTAGCAGCATTCCTTGCTAACAGAAAACAACATCTACAGGGTTTTTGGAAGATGTTAATATGCCATAATCTATGTATTTCTTAGCACCCAAGTTAGAAAGCATTTTTAATCATCTTTTAAGAGATGTAAGGATTAAGTTGAGTGAATTACACATGATAAAACTACTTTACCATTCTCATTTCCTTAATTAAATGAATCTTTTTTATACACAAAATAGCAAAGAGTTTTGGGCATCTCATAGCCTTCATTAAGTCTATACTTTAATTAGCTAATAAAGCAACAAAGCATACCACATTATCATGTGCTGAGGATAGCACTATAATTCTAAGGTTTATAGGAAGGGGAACCATATTAGTAAATGTTGCATTATAAAATTATGTTCTGCAATACTGAGTTTAGTACTTTCAAAGTTTAATCCTATAAATATTTTCTAGATTTTTGCTAATAGAAATCAAACAGTTCTTTCAATGTTTTCCTGATTAATCATGTCTTCTAAAGTCTGAATTTGTAATTGTCTTCCTTGGACACATTGGGGTCTGATTCTAAATTAGATCAGGGGGTAATTAGACATGGTGGAAGATGGACATAAAAGGAATAGTTTTGCCTTGTAAAGTACTCTCAAATGAGGTCCTTACTGGATTTTAAGCAAAAGCAAAAAGGGCTTTATTGTAGCTGGAAGGAAGGATTGCTTTTGCTAACCATGATCAGGGATGTTTGGAGTTTGGGGAACGCTGAACAACCTGCATCCTACCACGTTTCTCAACTCCAATATTCATTATACTACCATTATACAGTGGTAGTAATGAGACAGTGTACACAACCAACTTTATATAATTGACATCATCAGACCTTTGAGTTTGGTGCTCTGCCTTAGGTCTACAGTTGTAGATGATACAAGGTTATTTTATTAGTCATAAAATTCCCATGGTTTCTTTCTGTGCCTTGAGCCAAGATCAGAGCTTTGAGCTTGTTATTCTTTAAGCTGTCAGTACAATTTGAAACAATCAACTCTTTTACAGTTCACACATTCCTCATGCCTTTTATATTGTTCTCTTGGAACAGCCACCTGATTCCTCAAAGCCTTGTGCTCAGAGAGCATTTTTTCTAGGTTACCATAGGTCATGGTTTAATTAGCTATTTTGCGACTGCAGACCATGGGGTGATAAAATTTCATCTGTATTTTTTTTTTAGAGCCATCAGCTATACCAGGCCTGTTAACAAAGTCAACATTTATTTTACTGCCCTGTGGTTCTGTTGCCTGCAACCACTTCTACCAATTTATGTATCATTTCAATTTGTGATGAGTCAAGTTTGTGGAGTCAAATTCACATGTGGGTTTTCTAATTGCAAAGGGAGCTAAGAAATCTATTCTTTGGAATTCTTTCTTAGTATATGAGAATTAAAAGGCAGGACATTCAATCAACATTGAAAAGGTGTTTGAAATAGAGTGGTCAGCAAAAATAGTGACAAACATATAATACAATGATTCTTATATTTTGGGAAAGCATTGCCTATTCATTTTTTTACTCATTTTTTTTATTGTGGTTCTCAGTTTTAAATTAATTGGTCAGAGTACGTTGTCCTTTAGAGGTATTAAATCCTTTATAATATATGTTGCATGTATTATTCTAAATATGCACATTGTCCATAAAATTTATAGATTTGTTATTATTATAGCTCTTACATTGACTGTATTTTTGCTTTATTTAATGTATTCCATTTTTCTTTAAAGACTTTTTAAAAGGTCACGTCTATAATGGCAATGTGACATTTTTATAATACCTTTCAATTTATTTTGATTTACATTCCATCAGTATCCTAAATTGTTATTTTATTTTATTTTATTCAATTTTATCTGTCAAAGGTACCAAAATTATCTTTTTCCTACCGATATGAAATTAATATATATTTGGAAATATAGCCAAAGCTTATATTTGTCAGCTATTTCTTTGATGTTACTAAATAAGCAAAACAAAGTGTTAGCAGTTCTCTTGCTGCCTGTCAGCTGGCCTAAACAGGTTACATGGCCAAGATGGAGTGGAGATATGGGTGTCATTAACTCGACAAGGAGGCTGTCCTCTTTGTAGGTACATGGTAGAGAGTACAGATACATAACCCTAACAGAAGAAGCAAATGAAGACTTAGAAGTGGTTGTTTTATTATTCCTTAGTAACATCTTCCATTAATCTTTGGCTGGATATTTCTCTAGTTTTTTGTTTTCCTTATAAGATTTGAAAAATATTAAAGGATAACTTCAATTTTACATTTACACTTTAAATCCTTTGGAAATTATGTTGACATACCTATGCTATAAAAATCCAATTTTATTTTAAATAATCAATTAGTTTTATCAGTAACTTTAGATAAATATATGTATTTTTCCATATTTTAAATTAGTGCTATTTCTTTTTTAATGTGGGGCAGTAATATACCTCTTGAAAAAATGTCAAATAAGCTAAGATCACTAATTCACCAAAAATATCACAAATATTTTATTGTTATTATTGCTTCCAAACCAAAAATGGTGGTTTTCTTTCAAAAAGCTATGTTGAATTAATGCATTCTAATGAAAAACAAGGTAAGAATACAGAGATGGTCAGACAGATTCTTAGGCTAAAAACTCTAACAAATATATGCTGTATATTGTTCCTTACAGAAAGTGACTTCTTGAGCTTCTCAGAACCGACACATTCTTGCCTCTACTAATCTCCCACATTCCACAATTGCCAAATTTTCCAGCTAGTCTCAATGCCAATTATTATAGAACTTACTAAGTCATATCATTCACATTACTTTGGTGTAAAGGAGCTTTTAAAATATTTTCCTGAATTTTGGTTCAGTGTGTTCGCAGAGAAAGCCTAAGTGTATTCCTGAGTGTATATGGAAAGTTTTAGGGAATTTGGTGTGACTGGACTCTAGAGTTTTGGATTATTGGATTGGCTGGGCTAGTATAAACCCTTGGAGAACTAATTTACCTGTATGATGACTTATTTTTTGCATTTATAAGTTACTGATTTGGATTAGATTAACTCTGAAGTCATTTGAACTTCAAGCTTTTATGAAAATAGTTTAGAAAGGGAAAACCGAATGATATTCTATAAAAGAAAAATAAAACTTGACTTACATTCTAAATTTGCATACAGAGTAATTAGAAAACATATGCCCAGTGCTTACCTCTTTTCAGGACTTTAGTCAGCTCCTAATTTCAGTCTTCCTTTTCCTTTATACTTGTATATATTTTTAAAAAAAATTTAATGTTTTTATTTATTTGTGTGAGAGAGACAGCGTGAGCAGGGGAGGGTCAGAGAGAGAGGGAGATACAGAATCTGAAGCAGGCTCTAGACTCTGAGCTGTCAGCACAGAGCCTGATGCGGGGCTCGAACCCACGAACTGTGAGATCATGACCTGAGCCAAAGTCGGACGCCCAACCAACTGAGCTACCCAGGCACCCCTAAACTTGTACATTTTTTAGGGTTTGCTTTCAGTACTTAATTTATTCATCTAAATATAAATATAGGTGATGTTACAATTTTGTGGTTCTTAATTGGGGACCATTGTGCTGCTACTTCCCCAGGGAACATTTGGCAGTATCAGGAGACATTTTTGTCTGTGTCCACTGAGCAGGGTGTCATTGTTACTGGTGCTGGGTGAATAGAGGGCAGGGTTGCTGCTAATCATCCTACCTGGCACAAGATGGGCCCTCACAACAAAGAATTATCCAGTCCAAAATATCAGTAATGCTGCTGTCAAGAAACTCTGATATAAATGCATTATGAATTCAACTTGATGTATTTGCAAGACGCTGGACTTGGCATTCCTTTACAGTGATAACCTTGCAAAGAGTTTTGACTAAAGGGATAAGTGTTTTAAAAGGATGAGATATTAAATTCAATGGAGTTATTATAATGAGAGATGTGTGTTTTTCTAAAATAACCATATTGCTTGGATGTTCTTGAAAAAGAGAAGAAAAATTTTATAAATAGCTGGTAGAGAAAAAATAACGCATGCACTCTGAAGACCAATTTAGTCTATGGTCATGCCATAGAGTGAACTTAGCTGACATGCAAACTGATAAACACAAGACTTTGGCCTTAGTCCAGTGTTTTAATAGATATGAATTTGATACTCCAGCTTATCTAAGATTAATGAATGCATCTGAATGCCTACTAAAACATTCTTGAGAAGAAATTTCATTTTGTTCCACATCTAAATTTTCACAGAACAGGAACGATTGGTTGTATGATACTTTTTTTTTTTTTTAATATAGAGAGTGTTAGTTATGTCTAGAGTTTCCAAATAATTGCAATCTAGGAATAACCCCTACTTTGTACAAACTTCATTCACCTTTATCAATGCTACCATTTATTTTATATCTATTTATTTTATATTTTCTTCTTTTTTCTTGTTTTTTAGTTTTAAGAAATCCCAAAATGTAGAAGCCATACTCAGTTATTTCCTAAAAATACAAGAAATCTTGAAAACCATAATGCTAATTATAATCCATGTTTATTGCTTAAAAACCAATTCCTTTTTTTTTTTTTAATGTTTTATTTATTTCTAGGAGAGAGAGAGAGAGCGTGAGCAGGGGAGGGTCAGAGAGAGAGGGAGTAACAGACTGAAACAGGCTTCAGGCCCTGAGCTGGCAGTCAGCACAGAACCCGTCGCGGGGCTCGAACCCACGAACCGCGAGATCATGACCTAAGCGAAAGTCGGACGCTTAACCGACTAATCCACCCAGGCGCCCCAACTTAAAAACCAATTCCTAATTCTCATTAGCCTTGGGAAACACACACACACACACACACACTATTCTTCTTTTAATGAGTTAAGTGGTGAACATTTAAATATTACTTGGTCTTTGCGATAGAAAACTAGATAACTAAAATCTACTTTTCTTTTCTTTTCTTTTTTTTTTTTTTTTTTGGTAAACCTGCAAATCTCTTGAAAATTAGTACACATACACCCCTCTCTTCTTTTTACCCTGCTGCAAAGAACTAAACCCATGCAATGTCATGGCATATATATTTTCTTTCAAAAAAGCATAACAGATAAAATAATTATAGGTAACATTGCATAAAAATAGTGTGGTTCTAACTGAAATAACTTAAAGTAACAGAAGGCATACTAGCTTGGAAATGTGGAAAGATAAATTACAAATGCTATAGCCAAAATCATAATCCCTAACTGGCAGCAGATTTGGGTAATAAACATCTGCTATGGCTAATCACGGTGAGGACCACTTCATGTTTCAAGGCACATTTTCCAAAAGACATGGCATGCTCACCCTGATTCTTTGTTGAATTTCATATATGGATTAATTTATGGCATCATCAGGATAAAAAAAAGTCAGTCTAATGGATAAGCCTGAAAATGAGAATCTAAACTTTACTTGGAAGTCAAGTGAAAGTTAGTGAGGTTTTAAATTATTTGGAGCATGACATTCACCAGGAGAAGCACAATCCATGATAGGTACAGGATTTAGGTAAGCTCTCTAGTCTTAGAAAGGACTTAAGTTACTCATTCATTCTTTGTTTCATTTGATTTGTTGCTAACAGAATATTGTCCTACAGTGAGCTCCGTACTGCTCTGTGTTTGTCGCTGCAACAATGAACAATAAATACTAGTTTCCTACACATTCATGTAGAATGTGTTTAAGGAATAGATGACAGTTAAACAGTAGATAGAAATAGCAATAATATCACGGTGTGATATAGTCTACGAAAGAAATGAGTGAGGTGAAGTGAACGAGAATGTCTCTGAGGCCCAGTTTTAAGTAAGATAGTCAGAAATTTCTGAGGAGGTGATATTTAAGTTGAGACTTGAGAAATGTTGAAATGTGAAACATGCAGAATGTGCACAAAGCACTTTGCACGTGGAGGGAGCAGCAGCTGTAAAAATCCTGATGCAGAAGTGAGCTTGAATATATTGGTGGAGATAAATGGAGGGAAGAAAACAAACCAAGAGGAATAGATGAGAGATGAGTTAAGAAAATAGGCACAGTACTATAATGCATTTTGAGTAACTGGCAACTTCAGAAGATATGGGGAAGAGAAATGTGGGAGTTTATATCAAGGGATATAAAGTTACAGTTATAGGAAATGAATAAGTTCTAGAGATCTGAGGTGCAGCATAGAGTTTATAGTTAAGAATACTGTGTTACACATTAAAAAGTTTTAAAGGGTTGATTTCATGCTAAGAGTTTTTATCACACACACACGTGCATGCACACATGCACACACACATGCACACATGTGCACTCGCGCACACACACACAAAGACAAGGAATGCATGAAATCTTTTGGAGGTGACAGACATGTTTATTACCTTGTTTGTAGGAATGACATCACAGGTGTATGCATGTATCCAAACTCATCAAAATGCATACATAAATATGTGCATTTTTTGTATATAATATGTACCTCAATTTAATTTAAAAAGAAGAAATAAACATAGTCAAGAGTGTATGTAAGTAGACTGGGGCAGTGGCCATACTCACTGGAGACGGCGGAACATGAGAATGTCTCTAGGTGCTGAATTTCTGCAGTTGAAGATGGCATGATGATTGAAGCCAAAGCCTGGATATCTTCGTCAGCTACTATTCTAGGCAAAAGAAAAGCAAGGGGACTACATTAAAAAAAATAAATAAGCCCTGTTCTCAGGGATGTGACTGGTAAACAATGAGCAAGCAGGTGGTAAAATGAAGAATGAAAGCTGAGATAAATACAGATCTTGGTCTATGCCTCGGTTTAAATAGTGCCCAGAATGAATCCCCAAATATCAGTCTGGTTGGAACATAGAATTATTGCAGACACCAGTAGTCTGAGAGTTGTGCCTGTCTCTCTCTTTACCGTGTCTGACAAACAAAACAAAACTAGCTTCAGCTCAGGTGCAGGGGACCAGCCTCTGCAAGCTAGGGTTGACCCGGAGAGTGAGGGTTGGAGTCGGCGAAGAAGACACGGAGCCAGCCTCTTCAGGTGGACAGCTCACATTTGTTTTTCAGCTTAGGGTTTTTATATAGCAAATCCAAACAATTATGCTTAAACAATTTATATTTTTTGAATATAGTCATAGGACTTAACATTTCTAAGTTTGCTTGGCAACAGTGGTTTCATGGTACATAATTTCCACTTCAACCAATAAAATTTAACCAGGTAGTCATAACAAAGTTCTACATATTCTTTACTACATATGACAGGGTATCTAAGGATAAGTGAAGCATATTCCCAGAATACATGAGATCTCAGTGCCCTTTAATTGTTTAAATTCAGTGGGCATGCAAAAACAGGATATACTTGTACCCGCGGTTGTAAGTAACAGACTCTCACAACCCCTTACTAAGAAAGAACAATGTCAACATTTATCATAGATGACGTATGGAAATGTTTTACGTGGATCAAGTAGAATTTGGTCTCTGCATTTACCAATCTCATTCTTTGGCCAGAACAATCCATAAGGTGCCTCACAGGCTTCAGGTCAGCAGGCAAATATTTCTCTAACACTTTTCCGAGAAAGTCCTCCACAACTAGTAAGTCCTGTTTTTGTCTCTGCTTATGGCATATATGTATTCTTCCTGGCCATTAGACCCATACAAGGAAAATGAATTCTAGGTCTCTCATAGACCCCATGCATAGCGGACTGTCTCCAATTTTGCTAATTGCTACAATATTCATTAGACAACATCTGATTGAAGGGGTGGACATGATATTTAGGTACATTCCACTTTGGAGGAAGGGGGGAATTTTGGGCAATTCTGGTTTCATATTAACCCTAGAATAGACTCACAGCAGAAGTGACAGTAAAAGGCACAGACTAAG
The DNA here is from genome assembly GCF_003009895.1 of Hyaena hyaena. NCBI lineage: Eukaryota > Metazoa > Chordata > Mammalia > Carnivora > Hyaenidae > Hyaena > Hyaena hyaena. Next base: position 176,835 of record NW_024081837.1, read on the forward strand.
TAAAGAAGAAGAATTCTCCAGGGGGTTCTTCTGACTGCCTTGCAGTCTTTTCCCACAGGATTTTCCCTGGGCATTGCCATCAGGGATGACCTGTGAAGTCCTTTCCCACAGGTGTTTCCCTGGGCCTTGCCAGCAGGGATGACCTGAGCAGTTTCAGTCTCTGGCACACAGGGTGGGAAATGAGAAAGTTGTGAGAGGCAATGGCAGAGAAAACATAGTGGAATTGATTCCTCACCCATTTCACTGGCTTTCTGCAATGCCATGCTGGATCCTTTATCAAATACTTAATTTATCAACCCTCTATTATTTATTTATTTGTTTATTTATTTTAAGTTCATTATTTTGACAGAGAGAAGGAGAAAGCATGAGCGAGTAAGGTAGAGGCACAGAGAGAGGGAGGTAGAGAATCCCAAACAGGCTTTGTGCTATCAGAGCAGAGCCCAACGCAGGGCTCAATCTCATGAACCATGAGATTGTGACCTGAGCAAAAGTCTAAAGTTGGATGCTTAACTGACTGAGCCATCCAGGCGTCCCCAACCCTCTATTATTTAGAATTTTTAAAATTATTGTGTACATCCTCAATTACACTGAGATCAGCAACTAGAGGTTCATGATCTTTATTTTTTCTGTTCCAAATTTATGGTGTCTAAATCCTATACCATATAATCAGGAAGAAGTGTGGCTACCATTGAAAGGGTGCAAGCTAGAATTAATTTCATGGAAGTAAAAGATATTTTTCTATTTCTCTTTGGTTTTAGAAAGGGAATGTATTGCATGTTGTGATATGCCAGGTCCCATTATTTGAACATGCCTTGTAAGTATACTTGTTTATATTTTCCTACTTCATAAATTATTATTGCAGTGATATGGTCTCTCCTTAGAATTCTGAGTTTGCTCCATGAGTAGTGAGTAATTATTTTGTTAACACTGTCAGATCCACCATGTCTGTATTGTAGCCGTATAGTAACATCAGCCATACAATAGAACCAGAAAACACCCTATCACCGTTATAAGAATATGTTCCTTAGCTGTGCGATCTGACTTCAGTCATACTCTTCTAGAATGCATAGTTTTACTTTCAAGAGACCCTGTGCTAGTTTCAGTGTTTAAGTATCCCTACAAAAGAATAATTCCTCGGGTTTCAAGTTACATTTGTAATTTATCTATTTATAAGCAAATGTTTCACTCAACAAACATCTACTTATTGAATAGTTGAGTCAAAGTATTTTCAACAGTGAAGGGAAAGCAATAGATGCCCAATTCCAAAACACATTTCTATAAAGTCTTTCTATTCAAAAGATAGCCAAAACATTCCATCTGTATCATGAATGGTATCTTTGTAAGGGACTGGTTCCTTAATGACCAGTAAATTATGTGCCCCAAAATTAGTTTATGTAAAGTATGAAACAATTGCCAGAATGTACTATGTTGCAACCCTGTCCCAATTCCTACTTACTGCGAATGTCTTCACAAGCTGCCTCAAATACTTCCAAGGACTTCCTTTCATTTTTATGCTAAACGAAAGCTTCACTTTTTTTTTTCTGTGAAGAGGATGCTTCCAAGCCAAAGAATACATCAAAGAGTACAATGAAAACAATGAACAAAATTTTGAAAACTACTATATAGGAAAGTAAGAGGATACATAGAAAATAAAGATGATTTAATCTCTCCCTCTTTTTTTTTTTTTGCTAGGAAGGCTGTAAAAGTGAATCATACTGCTGTAAAAATGAGTCGCATCAACCACCTATTTATACTTGCTCATAGATATATTTACAGCAGAGAATACAAATGCATTGTTTTTCCTGAGTTTTTATTTTTAAGGTAATTTTGCTCACCACAGCTATAGTCAAAATATGAAATAATAACAGTTCAATGCTGATACCTATGCCACTTTCCACACATTCTCTAGAGCTGATGAGCACCTCAATTATTCTTTTTCAATTTCAAGAAACAAATACCTCTACTAAAGATAGAATGAAAACCATTACACTGTACTCCTTTACTTTTTTTTTTCCTGTATGTAAGTGCTCTAGGATTATCTTAGATGATGACAATGATATCCAGTCACTTCTTGCAGCCTGTCTCAGAAATAGTAGATGTGACTTAAATCTCTAAGAGGGTGTTCTTATGTCTGCAAATAAGGTACTGCATGATCCTAATTCAAGCATCCTTTTAAAATGACTCAAAATATAATGTAATGTTCCATCAAAGGATGTCATAACCATATACATATTTGATGAGTAAGAAAATGCCCTGCATTCCCAAAGTTCAATTAGTGTCACACCAGTTTTGCTATATTGATTAAAAGGAACCACACCAATACACTTGAACAAATGAAAAAGGTAACTTTGTAAACTACCATAAAAAACACATATACAAATTTGAAGGCTGTATATTTTCTTAGATGACTTCTGAATTTTTATTTTTAAAAAAATTTTTAATGTTTATTTTTGAGAGAGATAGAGTGTGAGCAGGGAAGGGGCAGAGAGAGGAGGAGACACAGAATCTGAAGCAGCCTCCAGGCTCTGAGCTGTCAGCACACAGCCCAACACAGGGCTCAAACCCACAAACCATGAGATAGATCATGACCTGATCTAAAGTCGGGAGCTCAACCAACTGAGCTATCCGGGTGTCCCATGAGTTCTGAATTTTTAAAAACCACTGTATTCATGAACCTTGATTTTTGTTTCAATATTACAGAACAATAACAACAAAAAAGAATATTGAAAATGTATTAACACATTTATAAATTATTGTGGTTCATCAATTGTATGAGCATTGCTATTTTATGTCAATAAGAGGATAAACTCTTTTTATTTTTTTATGAATTTTTAAAATATTTATTTTTGAGAGAGAAAGACAGAGACAGAGTATGAGCATGGGAGAGGCAGAGAGAGAGGGAGACACAGAATCCGAAGCGGGTGCCAGGCTCTGAGCTATTGGCCCAGGGCCTGATTTGAGGCTCAAACTCATGAGCAGTGCAATAATCACCTGAACCGAAATCGGACACTTAACCGACTAAGCCATGCAGGTGCCCCTAAACTACTTTTAATTCAACTATGTCATTTATTGAAGGATGTTTTCTACATCAAAGATGGTAAAATGAAAAAAACCCTGCATCTTTGAATTGATGAGTTAAGGTCATAGGAAAACGAGGCATATACAAAACAAATTAAACCTTTTGAAAATTTTTCTTTTTGTAGTACCACACTGCAATTGGAACCATATAAAACACGGCACTTATTGTGGTTCAAGTAACTATTACTTCCAGTGGGTCTTTAGGACACTCTGTCCCTTTACTACATACCTTTGCATGATCAGAATTACCTGATACTTTTTTCTAGAATATATGATCCTTTTTAAAAATTAACGTATTTGAATATCATTGTATTAGTTATATATTAACATGTAACAAGTTTTCAGAAAATTTTCCTGCTTAAAACAACATGCTTTCATTATATTTCAGTGTTGGTGGGTCATGAATTCAGGCATAACCTAGCTGGGTCTACTGCTTTAGGATCCTTCACAGGTTAAAAAGATGCCATGAGGGGCGCCTGGGTGGCTTAGTCGGTTAAGCGTCCGACTTTCGCTTAGGTCATGATCTCGCGGTTTGTGGGTTCGAGCCCCGCGTCGGGCTCTGTGCTGACTGCCAGCTCGGAGCCTGGAGCCTGTTTCAGTCTGTGACTCCCTCTCTCTCTGACCCTCCCCTGCTCACGCTGTCTCTCTCTCTCTCTCTCCTAGAAATAAATAAAAATATAAAAAAAAAAAAAAAAAAAAAAAAGATGCCATGAGAGGTAGTGAATAGATGGTGTTGGCAGAATTCAGTTCCTCACAGGTTGTTGGACAGAGGGCTTCAGTTCTTTGATGGCTCTTGGCCATGGGCCAGCCTCAGTTCCTTGTCACATGATCGTCTCCAACATGGCAGATTGTCTTGCGCGCACGTAAACAGACAAGGCGATGGAGAGAGTCTGCTAACAAGATGTAAATCAAAATCTTTGGAATTAATATTTCTTCACCTTTCCTGTATTCTGTTGGTTAGAACCAAGTCTCCAAGCCAGCTCAGCGTTCAAGTGAAAGGGATTATACATGTTTGTGAATGCCAGGAGGAAGGGATCACTGGGGATCATCTTAGATGTATACCTACCACAATTAATGAAAATCTATGCTGAAAAATAGGAGACAGGAATTTTTAAATGTTTCTAGTGATCTTGTTATACTCTTCCATAACTAGGCTTATTACTGTTTTACTAGTTAGGAACAGTCTATTGTTAGAAGATCATGTAATAAAGTTGAAAGGGACTGTTCTAAAATCTCAGTTTAGTCATTTACTAGCTATGTCACCTGAGACATGATACTTAATACCTCAGACTTGTGTGATTTATCAGTTAAATGGGATTAATAGTTCATATGATCTAACTCTGGGTATCCTGTCAAGGAAAAATAATAGCTTACTCTTCAATAATTTATTGAGTGACTATGTATACAAGGATCCACGCTAGGTCCTAGAGATTAAAAACAGAGTAATTAATCCATTCCCAGAACAGTAAATAATCTAAAATGGGATACAGTATTTAAACATATAGAAATGTGTCTGACCCATAATAGTCACTCAGCCAATATTGGCCCTTCAGTGGTTTTTTTATTCTTTTTAAATTTTCTCTTAATAAATATTGGTTGTTGATCTTCAGTGAGGACAAAAGGGGCAATTACTGTATTCTCAGGAAATCAGTGAAAGGGACAGCATCCCTATTTTCTTTAGTACACTCATCTGTTTACATTTCTACAACTCTTTATCATTTCCCACCTTTTTTCCCTACCCTAAATGCACAGAAGCCCATGCCCTTACAATCTTCCTGAGGATTTGGACAGAGGAAAATAAAATTAAGGATGAGAATATTGCCAGGAAGTATTTATTGATGCTAGTATGAAGATTTCACCAGCAATAAATTAAATCAATATATAATCTCTATATTCAGGGATCATAATTCCATTTGGTAGAGCTATTTAACATTGCCATTCAGAGAAAATGTAATGTTTTATTCATAAGTGTTTTTTTGAAATAGAGGCCAAACATTCATATTTATAATATGAAAAAAACCATTAATATTTAAATATCTACCTCTAAATTTAATCAACTGCAATTAGCATAGTGGAAGCAAAAATAAAGATGACCCTAGTCAGTGCAGTTTTTAAATGGACTATTTTTAAAATGGAGTGTATATTGAAATTAAGATTAAAGAATTCAATTTCTATTTAGGAACTTTTTAATATGATGTTATTTTCTATATCTGTACACAGGCATCTTAAGTATTTTTGCCTTATTTTTCTCGCTTATGTAATTATAAATCTAATTCACAGTATTTTAAGAATTAACAGCATGTGAAAGTACCTTGCTCAGTGGTTGGAATGTAGTAATTGGCCATATTTGAAATTTGATTTTCCAGCACTGTCTCCAGATAAAATTAGGTCCTACAAAGAAAGATCAGCAAGCTAAAAATGTCCAGTGTATGTGTATCAATATGGAATGTTTCTGAGTCCAAGACCCCTTAAAATATGCTAATGACTTTTTATGTTTATTTATTTTTGAGAGAAAGAGCAAGCAGGGGAGGGTCAGAGAGAGAGGGAGACACAGGATCCAAAGCAGGCTCTATATGGGTCACCCAGGCCCCCTTCCCCCCCGATAAATTAATGGGTTCATTTCCCTGCTCCCCTGCTCCACACCACTGTCTTGCATTGTAGTGCCTATCAGATGTTGTGGCCTAAATTCTGGACTAGTAGGGGAAGAGATGAACAGACATCTGACAGCTAGCGGCATGATTAGTAATTCTGATGGGTGCCTGAACACGGAGGCAAAGCCAGATGACTAGAGGAATTAGGAGACGGTCAGCAGCGGTGAGGATAACTCAAGCCATGTTGAGAAATGTGTATGCAGGGAAGAATCTAGTAGGGAAGACCAGAAAGCAGAACATTGTAGGGATTGTGCCATGGTCTTGTGGAGGCAGTGCCTGGTCTAGAATACCTGTTGGTCTCTGGAGCAAAGTAGCTGGTCCTTATAAACTACACTGTAATTATTTGAGGGATGATCCTTTTGGTGGATAATCCCAGGGTTGTGCTGTTCTCTGATGTAGTATGGTTGGCTTATTATTTTCTGGTAGGATCCTATCATAATCTTGTGGCTGAAGTCTCTGGTCTCGCTTCCTTGTCTTTTCCTAGTCTCCCTTCTAATGTTTGTTCCGGTTCATGAGTTACTTCCTCAGAACACACTCGATTGTATGAGACTCTCTCACATTGGCTTCCCACTCACCCACCTAGGCACATTCATCGGTCATTTCTATCTACCACCCAGTCTGTGCCTCTAACTCTTCCTCCGCACCCCTCAGCCAAGCCTTAAGGATGGAGGCTAAGGAGAGGAAGAAATTATTAGGAGTCAGGAGCCTAACCCTCTTGACCACTTGCCATTCTGTTTGTTTCCTGAGTGCCCATCTTCAGAATTCAAAGTAGTTTCCTCGTTTCCAGTGGAATGAGAATTCTGCATTTTATCCTCAGTTCTTTCCATACTGAGGGAGGTTCTTAGTAAAGCTTTACAAATTCAACAATTACAGACTTTCAAGGCATTGATTCTAGAGATATACTAAAGAAAATACAATTGGAAACTCACTGCTAAATAACACAACCCTTGGAACCTAACGCCCAAAACCTCCAGCACAAAGAAAGGTGTTAAATGAATTGGGGTATAGCAGTTAGCAATATGTGTCATGAGAAATTCTTTAAATACACAAATCTGAATAACTTTAGAAAAGCTGCTTATTCAGCAGATATATCATTCAGATATATTGTTAATATTTCTTTTTCCCTGTTGAACATTAAGCTTGTTTAAAAGAGTGTTGTACTTTAAATCCTGATTATATATCACAGTATCTGGTTTATACTAGGTGTTAAATAGCTGTCCATTGAATGGATTGATCAAGCGATGGGATAATACAAATTTTTAATATTTTTTACAAATATTGAGACAATGCAATTTGCACTAATATGTTACATTTTGAAATATTTTGCTAAAACATTCAGAATGTAAGTAAATGAAGCCATTAAAGAGCAACATATTGTGTTTACAGGTAGAGTAAGAAAAGTCAAGAAAGATGGCTCATTATGCTAACAGAATCCATTACTATTCCATATCTTTTCTCATTTCCTCTTGTTTAAAATGGGATGATTTTACTTGCAATCTGTTTATTATGTAAGAATATGTCTATGTTATTAAAAAATACAAAATATTGTGTCACATACGCTGTTTAGTGTACTTCTCCCTAATACTAACATTTCATGTCAAGGATATTTCAGTAGCAAACTGAGGATTCAATACATTGTCAGGCAGTTAAAATAGCCAGGTTGATGTTATCAAATAAAAAAAAATAAGTCTTGTTTTAAATATAAAATTACCTTTACAACAGTATTGAGTTGATAATTGTTTATCACAAGAGAATCTTTAATATTTAGGTCAGACTAAGAGATACACTGTTTAAAGTATTAATAAAATACACGAAAATCATCACAGAGTATTTGCTTTTGCTTCAGTGTTAACAAAACTCCCATTTGTATGGTCTCGGATGAAAATTTCTTCCTAGCTCTGTGAATGATACATAATTCAATTCCTTTCAAGAAATTATTAACTTGATTTTTTTTTGGATATAATTTGGAAAGGTATAACTAATAGCATCCCTAGACAGCAAGATGTAAAATACAATATATGGAATTCTAACTCATAGCTCTTGAATTTCTCTGGGATTCACAAGAGTGTTTTAGAAAGCTTAGCATGTAAGTCATAAAAATATTATTCCTTATTTATAATTTATGTTAGAGATTTGTGTGTGAATAAAGTAGGAACAGTAGAAGCCTGGTGGTGCCTTTCATAACTTCCGTTCTTATTTATAATGCAACTCTGTCGAGTTTGTTTCCCTAGTTGGCTTTCCCTAAAATGTGCCCTTTCCTGTTTTAGTTCTGTTCCATCAAATACTTGTAAATCTAAATCCCTTTGAGCATAACTTTCCCACCTTCGCGTCTGTCTCCAAGGGAAATGTCATCTTACTTCCATCTTCTAATTAGCAGAGGGAGTCTCTGTACTATAGGCTCCCGCATGATGGGCCAGTGCGCTGACATCAATGAACATTTTATTAAATTACACACACCCCTAAGCAGGCACAGGCTTTCAGAGCCCTGATATTTTATGCACTATTGCACTGGCTCCCTGTTTTCTGAAACTGTGAGTGTCAGGCCAAGCTAGGGTTATAAAGTCTTGATGACATTATGTAGATTTTAAAAAGATACTTGGCATGCTCTTAGGTGTTAGGTTTAAAGTTTATTTATTTTTGAGAGAGAGAAACAGAGCACAAGCAGGGGAGAGACAGAGAGAGCAGGAGACACAGAATCCAAGGCAACTTCCTGGCTCCAAGCTGTCAGCAGAGAGCTGGATGCTGTACTCGAACTCAAGAACTGTGACATCATGACCTGAGCTGAAGTCAGATGCTTAACTGACTAGGCCACTCAGGCATCCCTTAGGTATTAGGTTTAATCTGTTGTTTTAACAATTGATAACTAGCCATAATTAAAGAATAACAGGAAGAAAGATGGGGCATATAATTTAGGGCATCTTTTCCTTTGGACCTCCAATGTCTCAGAAGAGAATAAAGGATTCACTGATCTGAATAAAATTTCAAAATGATAAACCTTTTCTGGGATATTCCATATTTAGATTTATAAATAATATATAGTTGTTAAGTTTATGGAAAATTTATGAAAGTACACATTCTTAAATGCTTTTAAAATTATTAAAATGTTTAATATTTGATAAAGGTAAGTACAGTGAAGCTAAACATCCTTTTAGAAAAATGACATTTTTCCATTTATCCAGAACAATAATCATTCTGACAGTTGCGAGATGAGATCTCATTGTGGTTTTGATTTACATTTCCCTGATGATTAGTGATGTTGAACATCTTTTCATTACCTATTAGCCATCTGTATGAAGGTATAATTTACATATAGTAAATTGATCCTTTTTAGTGTAAAATTTTATGAAGTTTGACAGATGTATACAGTCATGTAGGCACCACCACAGTAAAGATAGGGAACATTTCCATCTTCCCAAAAAGTTCCCTCATGTCACTTGCAGGACAAAAAGTCCCTGCAACCATTAATCCTTTGTGGTTTGAGTCCCTATACTTCTGTTTTCTTCAAGAATGTCACATAAATGTAGTTATGCACTATCTATGATTTTTAAGTCCACTTAGCATAATGCACTTGTGATTCATCCATGTACCATATCAGAAGTTCCTTACTTTCCTGATGACAAGGAGCATGTCAGTGTATGGTTGCACCAAAACGTCTTTGTCCATCATACATTTGAGGACATTCAGGTTGTTTCCAGTTTTTGATGATAAGGAATAATGAATAACATGGGTATAATCATTTACATATACTGTAATTTCATGTGAACAAATGTTTTATTTCTCCTGGACAAATACCTAGAATGAAAATATTATATCAAATGATAAGTGCATGTGTAATATTTAAGAAACCTCAATTTGTTTCTTTTTAAATTTTATTGGGGCTCCTGGGTGGCTCAGTAGGTTAAGCATCCGACTTCAGCTCAGGTCATGATCTCACAGTTTGTGGGTTTGAGCCCAGCATTGGGCTCTGTGCTGACAGCTAGCTCAGAGCCTGGAGCCTGCTTCAGATTCTGTGTCTCCCTCTCTCTCTGACCCTCCCCTGCTCACGCTGTCTCTCCCTCTCAGAAATAAATAAAAAACATTAAAAAATTAAAAAAATTTTATTATAGCTATTTAATGTAGTGTGGTGGTCAACATTGTGGTTTTACTTCTCAAATTTTTATTAATAGTGACTGACATTGAGCATCTCTGTATGTGATTATTTGTCATATGCATGTTGTAATTGTAGAGTCTGTGCCCATTTTTTTTCTTTCATAGTTTATTGTCAAGTTGGATTCCATATAACACCCAATGCTCATCTCAACAAGTGCCCTCCTCCATGCCCATCACCCCCCTCCCCCTCCCCCCATCCGCATCAGCCCTCAGTTTGTTCTCAGTATTCCAGAGTCTCTCATGGTTTGCCTCTCTCCCTCTCCCCAACCATTTTTCCCCTTCTTCTCCCCCATGGTCCTCTGTTAGGTTCCTCCTAATCCTCCTATACATGCAAACATATGGTAGCTGTCCTTCTCTGCCTGACTTATTTAGCTCTGCATAACACCCTCAAGTTCCATCCATGTTGCTGCAAATGGTCAGATTTAATTCTTTCTCATTGCCATGTATTATTCCATCATATAGATAAACCACATCTTCTTGATCCATTCGTCAGCTGATGGACACTTAGGCTCTTTCCATGTTTTGGCTATTGTTGAGAGTGCTGCTATGAACATTGGGGTACATATGCCCCTATGCATCAGCACTCCTGTATCCCTTGGGTAAATTCCTAGCAGTGCTATTGCTGGGTCCTTGGGGAGTTCTATTGTTAATTTTTTGAGGAATCTCCACACTGTTTTCCAGAGGGGCTACACCAGTTTACATTCCCAGCAACAGTGTAGGACGGTGCCCGTTTCTCCACATCTTCACCAGCATCTAGAGTCTCTTGATTTGCTCATTTTAGCCACTCTGACTGGCGTGAGGTAGTATCTCAGTGTGGTTTTGATTTGTATTTCCCTGATGATAAGTGATGTTGAGCATCATTTCATGTGCCTGTTGGCCATCTGTATGTCCTCTTTGGAGAAATGTCTGTTGATGTCTTCTGCCCATTTCTTCACTGGATTATTTGTTTTTTGGGTGTGGGGTTTGGTGAGTTCCTTATAGATTTTGTGCCCATTTTTAAGTGGGTTGTTTAATTATTGACTTTGATATTCTTAATGTAATATGGAAAATGCTTTATCACATATGTGTTTGCAATTATTTTCCCCAAGTTTATGAATTTTCTTTTCATTTTATTATGTTCCTTATGAAAGACATATTATATGTAATATAATATATCACTATCTTTATTAAATATGTATTTATTACATATATATTGCCTTTGTCTCCATTTAAGATTAATTCTTCTTTTAATAGTATCTTTGAAAAAGCTTAGATAATTGATTTTACATGTTCTCCCTTACTGAAATTGATATGTAATGCTTTACATTTCCCTTTAAATACTTTATTAGTGACATCCTACAAATTTTTAATATTTAAGCCAGTACTGGCTTTTTAAATTTTATTCAATTAAAAAAAAAAAAAAACAGATGCTGACAAGGATGTGGAGAAAGGGGAACCCTCATTCACTGTTGGTAGGAATGCAAACTGGTGCAGCCACTCTGGAAAAGAATATGTAGGTTTTTCAAAAAGTTAAAAATAGAACTACCTATGATCCAGCAACTGCACTACTAGGTATTTAACCAAAGAATACAAAAATTTATAGCAGCAGTATCAACAATACCCAAATTATGGAAATAGCCCAAGTGTCCACAGGCTGATAAATGATTAAATTAGTGGTATGAAAAAGAATGAAGTCTTGCCATTTGCAATGATGTGGATGGAGCTGGAGAGTATCATGCTAAGCAAAAGAAGTCAGTCAGAAAAAGACAAATATTATATGATTTCACTCATATGTAGAATTTAAGAAACAAAACAAGCAAAGGGAAACAAAAGAGAGGCAAACCAAGAAACAAGCTTTTAACTATAAAGAACAAACTGATGGTTACTAGAGAGGAGATAGGTGTGAGGATGGATGAAATAGGTGATGGGGAGTAAGGAGTGTACTTGTGATGAGCACTGGGTGTTGTATAGAATGTTGAATCACTAGATGTACAGCTGAGACTAACATTACACTGTATGTTAACTAACTCGAATTTAAAGAAAAACTTTAAGTAAGATAAGCTAAAATAAAAATCTTATCTAATTTATTATGGTACTTCCTCTGTGACGTAGGTCTAAGAGTTGTTTAATTTTTAAATATTTATGGATATTCAGGTCTCTCTCTCTCTCTCATTAGTTACTAATTTAAATCTGTGTTAGAGGAATATTGTATAATTTCAGCCTTCTTAAATATACTATGACTCATGTAACCGCCCAGAATATGGCCTTCTTACTGCATCTTATATGTGTACTTGAAAAGAAACTCTTTGATGATATTATTGGGAAGAATGTTGAAATTCCCATTTGTAATTGTGTAATTATTGATTTTTAAAAATAAATCAGTGTATAAATGTTTCAGTTTATCTGTTTATAAATTTTTGCTTAGTGTATTTTGAAGTCTGTATACACATTTATTATTATTGCATTTTCTATGTGAATTGGCGCTTTTTCATTATATAGTTCCTTTTTCTCTAGTAATATTCCTTGTTTTTAAGTCTACTTTATCTGATGTTAATTTAGCTAGTCCAGATTTTTTGTAATTAGTGTTTGCATGGTAAAATACTGTGCATTCTTTTACACTCAGCCTATCTCTATCTTACTATTCAAGATGAATTTATTTTATATCACATGTAGTCAGTTTGTATTTTGTTACCCATTCTGGTACACTGTATAGACTGCAAGCAAAGATACTAAGCTTTACAGTGTTTGGAAGTTTACTTATTTGATAATTAACTAAAAACATAATGACATTTATTGCAAGTTTTTATTATCTGTTTTTTTTTTTAAATGTTTTATTTTTATTTTTGAGAGAGAGAGAGAGAGAGACAGGGTGAGCAGGGTAAGGTCAGAGAGAGGGAGACACAGAATCTAAATCAGGCTCCAGGCTCTGGAGCTTCCAGCACAGAGCCTGACATGGGGCTCGAACCCACGAGCTGTGAGATCATGACCTGAGCTGAAGCCAGATGCTCAACCGACTGAGCCACCCAGGCGCCCCTATTATCTGTTTTATTCATGGTGATAAGTCTACCCAATCAAACTAAAAATCAAAATTAAAATTTTGTTCTTTGTGTTTATAGACTTTGTCTGTATTGACGTTAGCAAGTGAAACACCGTGTAAAGTCTACCAAAGCCATTTTTTATTAGTCTCCTATTTTGGTTAATTTCTTCCAATTGCACAGTTTCTTTTCAATTGTGATTTTGCAGTCACACTTTGCAGTTGCAAACTTATAAAGCACATTTGCACTCTATACAATATATACATATTGTATATACACATATACAATATTTGAGGGGATTGGAATTGGAAGGGACCACTACTAGCTATATGATCTTAAATAATATTTTAGTTTTTCTATGTCTTGTTATATAGTTTTATCATCCTTTCCCCAATGCTGTAGATTCTTATTCTTCAGAGCTTTAAGGTAAATTCAGTATTAGATGTATGAGTTCACTGTTGGTGTGTGTGTGTGTGTATGTACCTGATACCCCCTCTTATGCACATTTGCTTCCTACCACACTATGTTCTCTGCTCCTATGGATATGCTAGAGGTGTTTTATTTCTTCCCCTGTAGTTGTCCTACTCCTATTTTAAAAATTGATGGGGCGCCTGGGTGGCTCAGTCGATTAAGCATCCGACATCAGCTCAGGTCATGATGTCACGGTTCATGGGTTCGAGTCCCACGTCAGGCTCGGTGCTGACAGCTCAGAGCCTGGAGGCTGCCTTTGGATTCTGTGTCTCCCTCTCTCTCTGACCCTTCCTTGCTCACGCTGTCTCTCTCTCTCTCTCTCTCTCTCTCTCAGAAATAAATAAAACATTAGAAAAAAATTGAAACCAGCTAGGTTTTAGAGTTTTATCATCAAAGGAAACTGCTATCATCCAAGATAAGTTATGGGAGTGATCAATGTGTTGTGCTTAAAAAGGTGAATATACAGGTTTACAAATGAAAGCAGGAGAAATCTTGAATGAATACAGGAGGCTTCCATTTTAGAAAATTAGAACTGGAGGCATATGCCTTCTTTGTGACCTCTTATTCTCATTCCATAGCTGGCTTACGAGAAAACAAAAGTGAGAAAACTTAATCTCCATTCCACTTCTTTTCTGTATTCCCCACTCACCTCCCCACCCACCAGGTATCTATGATTCTGTCTTTCTTGGTGGCAGTAGGAGACAGGAAAATAAGTTAAAATGTCCTCAAATGGAAATGCAAGCTAGATTATACTTCCTTTGATTAACTCAGTCCATTAAAAGCTATTCACACATAAGAAAACCAAAACACACACAAATACACAAGATGATAAAAATACGTCTTTTTCCAAGATGCAGAATCCATGTTTGGAGGAATAATCAAAAAGTCAGGAAGTAACACCATGTAGAAAGAATCCCCATGTGGAAATTCAGAAAGTGTCATATATACATGGAAGGGGTTATGTACAGAACATGTACTTACTATCCAAGGGAGCTAGGAAATTCTGAACAGCATTCTGTTTGAAATAGTAGTTTGCAGTTATCTGAGGAGATGTCATTTTGTAGATTGTGTCTTAGTGATCCAGAATTTGGATATACTACTTTGTTTCTGGCACTGATATTAACTCACTAAATTCTTATTAAAATGATGCATCTTTGTATTTCCCACAATGATTGTGACTGAATATGGGTCAAGTATATAATTGTTTCAGGGACCAGTGAATAATCTCCTTTATTATCTGAAAGTTTATAAATTTCATTGCTTTCAGTAAGTGAAGATTTTTGTTATATGACTTTTTTTTGGTATTACACTGGGTTTAAGCACTAAGTGATTCAATAAAGTAGACTTATAAACTGTAATATTTTCTAATGGTTAAATACGATTACAGGTGATGATTCTTCCATTGGTGTTTATGGTACAAAAAAAGTCAGATATGCATACATGAAAACCAAAACTTTTAAAAATAGGTGGTCATAAAACTTATCATGTGAAAGACTGAGAGCTGTATTTCAGTTGGAATTCCAAGAGGCATAACAGGGAACTGAATGATACTGACAAGGCCAGGAATATGGTGTAAAGGTAGAGTAGGGGTCAGAAACAACTAAATGTAGCCATACATTTTAAGAAAAATTGTTAATTATTTTTTAAACTAATTTGTAAGCAATTATAACTTTCCTCTAAAGGCACAATTCTTTAAAAAGAAAGATTGCTACTGAACCTTTGTTCTCAAAGGGACCTGAATAGCAAATGTCAAATTAAAATTCAACGTGACAATGATACGTTTTAAGTCCAAAGCAATCTGTGGACTTTACATGTCCAAACACATTTTTGTTAACGTTTTTAATAAATATTCTTTATCCTGAATCTATATATGTCCAACTAGTTTTGTGGTCTGTAATTCAAAACCACTTCCTGTGGTGTCGGATCTCCCCACTCCAGTGGGTTCATCTTTTTTGTGCTCAGTAATCTGGAAGCTAGCCAGGATGTCTTCTCGATAACAGTATTTCAGTGTAAGTTTTAATCATGATAACATCTATTCATTATTAAATTATGCAAGACATTTCAGAACAGTGCAAAGGAAATCCGGTGACCTGAGTTATATTTCTGGTTATGACACTAACTGTTTGAGACTGAGCACATCATATAACATTACTCTTGAAACTGTTTCCATATCTGTCAGATTAAATTATAGGAGAAAAAAATATTTCTGAAGCTCAGCTCAAAAGTACTTCAGACTGGGTTAGTCAGTTGATCAAGCACCTGACTCTTTTCTGGGGTGGCACAATTGAGGTAGGAGCAGAGACGGGGACAGAGGATCTGTAAGGCTCTGAGCTGACAGGCCAGCAGCAGTGAGCTGATACAGGGCTCAAACCCATGAACCACGAGATCATAACCTGAGCCACAGTTGGATGCTCAACCAACTGAGTCACCCATGTGCCCCAAGTGTCTGACTCTTGATTTCAGCTCAGGGCTCCTCTTGATGGGTTCGAGCCCCGTGTCCAGCTCCGCGCTGCCCCTCCCCTGCTATGCATGCTCTCTCTCCAAAAATAGATAAACTTAAAAAAATAGTATTTTCAAAAGTACTTAATCATATGTTTGCTGCCAAGGTCAGGTGCAGTTCTCCCTTAGGCACAATAGGCACAGAGCTTAGAGTCCCCCATACTTTGGGGGAGGAGCCTGTGAAAGTATTTTTATATCTTTTCAAATCAGAGGCAAAATTGAACTTTTATATCAAAGGCAATTCTTTAATATGTAATATTAAAATATGTGCCTTTATATGAATGCCATTGTAAAATATATTTGCCATTATTGTTTTATCGAGGAAAAAGTCCAGAAGGAGCCCATGAAAGTCATAACACAACCCTGGCTAATATAGAGAAAACTGTGGCTGAAGAATTAGATGACTCGGACTCTGCATTTTAACGGGCCTGGACCTGAGTTTAGGTTTGAGCTTAGACATCTTAAGAAATTATGTCATACACTCAAAGTGAAATGATTCCATTTTATCAATGCACATGCTGCTTTTGTTCTCCTGAGCTTTGTACATTCTTTTCCCTGTTTGTGACCCACTGCATATTCATGACCCATCATTCCAATTCATGGAAAACAGTTCCATCCCACTCTGTTGCCAGAACTCAGCTTAACAACTGCACAGGCTTGCAATACAACATGCACATGTGTACACAACATGACACTCCATTTCTTCTTCCCTGTGTGTCATCTAGGATGTGAGTCGCTCCAAAAAGATTTCTCAGATCATCCATGTTTGGATTCAGGGCTCTTTTCACCCATTGACACTGTTCATTCTTAGATGGTGAGAATTGTTTCAGCTTTGTTCACATTTGACAGCTTCCACACATCATAATATGTGGCACACAGACAATGCTCCGTGGGCATTGCTGAGAGAACAGTCCTGAGCCTCAGTGACCCAGCGACATACTGAAACTTCTAAACACAGTCCATTGAGATGTGTGGAAACAAAGCCACATCCACACACAAATATTGGTACAGCTAGTGCCTTGGGATGCTCATTATAATATAGCTTAATATTTTAAGTACCTACAAAATTCATACTATGTTTTACAGTGCATACTTAAGCATCAATACCTTTAAAACTTAAAAACCTGAATACACATGAGAAAATAAAGAAATAAACCTTGTAGTGTCTTTTTAGTTCAGTTTGAAATCTATGATGAAAGTACTATTTAACATTGAGCCAAGCATTATGAAAAATAGAAAATAAATGACAACCTAGCCCCTTTCTGCCCCCAAGAAAATGAAATTTAATGCAACACTATTCCAATTTTATATTTCAGCTACAGATGCATAATTTAGAAGTTAAACCTTTTTTTATGTAATGGGCCTCCACATAGAGATAAGATAGGCTATCTACAAATGGGTTTTTTAGTATTGTGCAAATATTGAAGTATAATTAGAATTAAAAATTAGTGCTGATAAAATTGTCTGCTTCTTTTATTTAAGCCTGACCATCTCATAAATGCATGCCAGAAAGATCTGTCTAATGATGACTGTACTTATCCACATGTAATAACTATATTTATAAATTAAGTATATTTTTATGACTGAGAATATACCTCCACATTTGTATCTTTTATTAATTTTACAAATTAATGTCATGTCTTTTCACACTTTTAGGTTTAATAGAAAGAACACAGACTGCTGTACAGAAAATCCCAATTTAGTGCATATACTACACATTCACATAGTAGGACACTCAAAAGCGAGTTGCGATTGTTTGCACACTATTTATTAGTACATGCACAGGTCTTCACATAAGTAACTTTTGAAGAAAATGATCTTTAAAGGGTTTTTCCTTCTAGCTGCAGAAGTTTTTCCTTGATGTTCTCCCAAGAATGCATTAAATGAGGAATGACACCTTACCTTGGTAAGGAATTCCTAATACAATTCTCAAGCTCTCTCTCCCCATCTCTTCATTCGTTGCTTTTCAGAAGTAGTTCAAGTCCTGGATCAAAGAAAATTGGGTACCAGATAGGTTTTATCCTAACATCCTTAAGTTACCCTGAGAGTATTCTTGCTACCAATTTCCACATAGTGAAATAAATCCTAGCTACAGGAGAATGAGACTTCCAGGAAGCGGCAGGTATAATGTCACAGCTGTATTAGCACTGCTAACTTGATCCAGGATCACATTACATCTGGGACTGTCACACTCGCTAGTGAAGTTAAAAAGGCTGCTGAGAGTGAAGCAAAAACTCTTGGATGCTATTCTTTAGCTTATTAGTGAGAACCTTAGAGAAAATGGCCACACCAGCTTGTGTGTCTCACTCACCAATGCTTCTCTTTACTCCTGCCACATGCATTATCGACCCACTGCACCCAATTTTTGTGTGTTTTGTCTGGTTTTGCTAATTATCATGTTAAAATGTTAGCACATGGTTTAGCTGGAGAAGTAGATTACTGGTTTATGTTCAGGTCACATTCTGGGGGAATAAAATTAATTTCAAATGGCTTTGCTTGAAGGAGAATTTTAATCTGAGAAAAATAGCAAGGATCAGAGCTTCTTGGAATTCTTTCTGCATTGGTAACATTCCTAGCAATGTTTGATAACTTATCTGATACTAGCAAGCAAACCTTTGTGTTACATATTTCATTCAAAAATAATATATTGATTTCCTATTTGATGTTCTGTGTGAGTTCTATGATGTTGTATATAAACAGCATATGCATGAAACAGTATGCAATGGTCCTTGATGCCATGTTGTACTGTTTTAGAAAAATAAACCAAGTTTCCTTTTCATTGAAGTTTTTTAGAAAGAATAATCAGTCCAATTTACAAAATATTTATTGAATATTTTGTGCAATCTGTTCATGTGTAACTTTTCAGTCAAGACATAAGACTGGGCTTTAAACCTACAGTCTAAACAGAGATACATATGCAAACACTTAAAATAGAGTGATAAGTATTCAACTGAGAATTACATATTTCTTATGACATTAGAGCACAGTAGGTAATATGTAATAAACTTTTGGAAAAAATGATTAAACATATAGACCCATATTATTTGAGTCCTAAGTGTAGTGCTTTGATTCAGTTATTTCAGATAGTACTTTCTACTAGATGCATAAAATGGTATTAGATGCATAAAAAGGAAGTATTTAGTATGCACTGGCTCATTGAAATTATATAAACATACCTGAAAAATGTTCCTTTATTTCTCGATGTTGAAATTTCATTAGGCTCTATTGGTGCTATAAACCTCTAAAAAGATTAAAATTGTTCATCCATAGAGGCTTGGATTTGGTCTTAATAATCTTCAGAATTTTCTATTATGGTTATAAATGGTAAAATTAAAGAAAATTTAAGAAACTGGTACATTAAGATCTTAATCAACATAATCAACCAACTGAAGAATGACTAATTCCTTTTATTAGCCAAGAATGGATTGCAGCTTAATTGATCATCTGTGATGTGTGGAGACCTAATTAATAATTGAGATTAGTCAAAATGTTTATTATATTCTGTGATCTGCCATTCTTTGCTTACATATATATGAGTAAAATCAACATGTTTTAGAGAAAAAATGGTTTTGATAAATACTTCAGAAGAATAAATGAAAACTACATGATTATAAAAATGACATGAAATTCAGAACAAGATTTGAAAATGTACATCTAAGGGAAAGACAGTTTGTAATGTGATCAGAATAATTGCTGTAGTGTACTGACTTGAGTCAAACAGATTCTTCTGATAAAAAGAAAATCTGGGGGCACCTGGGTGGCTCAGTCTGTTAAGCATCCGACCTTGGCTCAGGTCATGATCTTATGGTTCATGGGTTTGAGCCCCACATCGGGCTCTGTGCTGACAGCTAGCTCAGAGCCTAGAGCCTGCTTCAGATTCTGTGTCTCCCTCTCTCTCTCTGACTCTCCCCTGCTCACACTGTCTCTCTCTCTCTGAAATAAATTAAAAAAAAAAAGAAAGAAAGAAAATCTGGAACAAACCTGGTTATTTGGAAGTAATAATAATCTTCCTTATATTTTATTTTCCCAAAAGTGTAATAGGCCACATACCTGAGCTGTGAGTCATTAAACAAGGAAAAGTCTTAAACATATTCTGAAGATGATTTAGGTTGAGAGAGAGGCCTTCGATTTTTTTCTATTCATAGTGTGTGGGCCAGCCTCATTGGCCTTACAGGGGAACTTGTTAGAAATGCTGCAGACAATTGTGCCCCACCCAAACCCACTAAATGAGAACACGGACATCTAACAAGAGCCCCAGGAAATATGAAAGTACATTAAGGTTTGCAAAGCACTGGTCTAAAGGAATTATGGGAATGCAGAATGAGTGCTCAGCTATGGTTCAATGATTCTAGTAATACTCATGTTAAATTGTTTTTAAGATTAAAATAAGTTACTGTGGTTTTGAAAAGGTTTCTTGAAAGAAAATTTATTAACTGGAATTAAGATTATAGAATTTCATTAATTTTTAGCATTTTTATGTCAGGAAATAGTTTAACTGTGGTCTCAGCCTACTTGATTCCTTCTAATTATAGTTCAGCTTACAATTTCAAACAAGTATAACTCCCTTAAATAATATTTTCATATTCTAAACTTTAGCCTATATTTTTCACCATAAATAACACAACCGATTCATAAAGATTCTTTTATAAAATATTTGTTACTTAATTCAAGAAATGTTTGAGTGCCTAGGTGGCTCAATTGGTTAAGCATCTGACTTGATTTTGGCTCAGGTCATGATCTCATGGTTTGGGAGATCCGACACCACATCAGCCTCCATGCTGACGGTGTGGAGCCTGCTTGGGACTCTCTCTCTCTCTCTCTCTCTCTCTCTCTCTCTCAAAAATATATAAATAAACTTAAAAAAAGAGAAATGTTTACTTATATACCTGTATATACATAATAAAAATTCACTAGTGAAGAAAATTTAATAAAGTAAAAGTACCTAGACAAGATTCAGAATTATGTATTAGTGAGGGGGTTCCAGACATTGCAATGAACTATGAAGTTCACATATTATCTTCCTAGTAGTTAGATACATTTAAAACTTTTCATTGATTTGGGTCTTGGGTGAAGTGGGTTTTGGAATATTAATTTAGCTGATACCCTATAGGATATATTTTAGGTAAAAAATGAAAGTTAAAGAAACCTGATAGTGTACATTTTTTGCAGGAAATGATGATTACTTAAAATACTGTGTTGGCTAGCTCTCTCTCTCAAAAACTAAAAATAAATTAAAAAAACATAAGGGTTCCTGGGTGGCTGAGTTGGTTAAGCATCACCTCTTGATTTCAACTCAGGACTCTGGTCATGAGCTCAAGGTTGTAAGCTTGAGACCCACCTCAGGCTCCATGCTGAATGTGGAACCCGCTTAAGACTCTCTCCTCTTCCCCTCCCCTGCTCACTCTCAGTCTTTCTCTTCCTCTCTCTTAAATAAATAAACAAGCAAGCAAGCAAGTAAGTAAAATAGTGTGTTGGCACATACAATAGGAAGATCAAAAAGAGCTGACAGCCATGAGGAACAAAACAAAAGCGAGGCTATATATTGACAGACCATGTTGGAGATGGCTTTGATTTAATGGAAGTGTCAAAGCTGCTCCATATTTAAAAAAAAATTTTTTTTAATGTTTTATTTATTTCTAGGAGAGAGAGAGAGACAGCGTGAGCAGGGGAGGGTCAGAGAGAGAGGGAGTGACAGACTCCAAAACAGGCTCCAGGCTCTGAGCTGGCAGTCAGCACAGAGCCTGATGCGGGGCTCGAACCCACGAACCACGAGATCATGACCTAAGCGAAAGTCGGACGCTCAACCGACTAAGCCACCCAGGCACCCCCAAAGCTGTTCCATATTTTAAATCAGATTAGTGAAAGAATAATTATTTGTGGTATTTAAATGAAGGAGTGATATTTTGAAAAGGCTAATCACTGGGCTTCTAGCTGCATAGACCATATCCAGGGAGAATTACCATTGGACAAATTAACTGTTGGTTTGTTTCATACAATTTCCTATTTTTATTTTATTTGTGTGTTTATGAATTGACTGTTTCTGCAGGATTTTTAGGTTTCCAAGAAATTTTAGAGGAAGGAGCAGAGATTTCTCATTCACTGCCCCCCCACATGTATAGCCTCTCCCGTTATCAATATCACTTACCAAAATGGTGTGTGTGTGTATATATCTATCGATCTATCTATATCTATCTATATCTATCTATCTATATTTTTTACTCAGGATAGACCTACTTGATATATCATAATTGCTCAAAGTCTGTAGTTTACCTTATGCTTTACTCTTGGTGTTATACATTCTATGGGTCTGAACAAATATATAAGGATGAATGTGTAAGGTTTTGGAGAATGGTACTGATATGTCCTCTTGATCAGAGACTTTTTTCTCAGCCTTGTCCTAATGAGCCTAACCATTTATGAGACAGTGTTCTTTATCTCTTGATTTTTTTTTTTTTTAGTTCTTTCTTAGTATTTCCATCTTTGTGTTTACATTGCCCATCTGTTATTTTATGCTGTCTACTTTATTCATCAGAACACTTATTATATTAGTCATAGTTACTTTATTTTTTTATTTTACTTTTTAAAGTATATTTATTTAGAGAGAGAGAGAGACAGAGAGAGTGAGCAGGGGACGAGGAGAGAGTGAGGGGGAGACAGAATCCTAATCAGGCTCCCCACTGTCAGCTTGAAGCCTGATGTGGGGCTCGAACTCACTAACTGTGAGATCATGACCTGAGTAGAAACCAAGGGTTGCACGCTTAACCAACTGAGCCACCGAGGCGCCCTTAATCATAGTTATTTTAAATTCCAAGTCTGATCACTCCAACATTCCTGCCAGGTCTGATTGTGATGCTTGCTGAGTGTCTTCAGTTTGTGTGTGGGGGTTATTTTTTGTTTTTTGTTTTTTTATTTGTTCTTTTGTTTGTTTGTTTTTTGCCTTTAGGTATGCCTTGTAATTTTTTTCTTGATAGATGGATATATTGTACTGGAAATGGAACTGCTTTAAATATTCCTACGATAATGTGATGTTTAAGTGTGGGGATTAGGGCAGCATTCTATAGCCTCTGATTAGTAACTGTCTTATAGTGAGCCTGTGTCCCTGTTCTGTGAACTTCACAAACATTTCTCAATTTTTTCCCTCTGTAGGTGAAACCTGAAAGCTAGATGGGATTGAATTCTTTATTTCCCTTCCCTTAGGTCAGTTAGGCTTTGATAATACTCCAGGTTAGGCTCTGGTTAACTAATTTCCCCTGAGGGCAGACCTTGTTAGGAACACAGTGATCTGAGACATTTCAAAATGTTTTTGACTCCCCCTGTTGAAAGCACACAGGGATTTTTGTGACATTTTATTGTAGGAACCTGGTCAAGCTCCCACAGGTAAATCTCACAGTATTGAGGAGCACCTCCCCACACAGTATGACTGAGTCTCCTGGAGTTTTTAATTTTGAGAATTGTATGCACTAAGCCTCCATTAATTTGTCAATTATAGTTCAGTTTTCCTATCCCATTTCCAAGATGGTTTCTATTCTTGAGTCTCTGCTGAAGTCTAGTTTCCTTCTGTTCATCTGTCTGTCTCTCCAGGCTTGGGAGCAGTAGTTTGCCCAGACTCCTTCTGTCTCTTATGGATCCAAGAATTGCTGTTTTTCAGTCTGTTCAGCTTTGTGTTGTGTTAGCTTTGAGTGGTAACTTCAAGCTCCTTACATGTGGAACCAAAAAAGATCATTCCTTTTTATTGCTTGGTAGCATTCCATTGTACAGATATTCACCTGTAACATTTGGCTTGTTTCCAGGTTTTTACTACTATCCATAAGCCTGTGTAAACATTCATATACAAGGTTTTAGATGAGCCTATACTTTCATTCTTCTTTTATAAGTGCCTGGGAGCAGAAGACTGGATTCTACTGTAGATGTATTTTTACTGTTTTAAGCATCTGCCAATCCTACTGCTGCTGTAACAATTTACCACAAACCTAGTGACTTAACACAACATAGAGCTGACTTAACACAACATAGAGTTATCTGTTGCCTATCTAGAAGTCAAAAGTCTAAAATTAAGTTGTCATGGGCCATGTTCCATCTGGAGACTCCAGGGGAGAATCCACTGCTTTCCTTCTTTAGTTTGTAAGTGGCTTGAATTCTGAGTGCTGCCCCCTTGCTCGGGGCACTGACACCCCTTGCTTCTGTGATCTTATCTCTTACTATTGGCTCTGATCCTCGTACCTTCCTCCTACAAGGATCTTTATGATTACAGTGATCCCACATGAATAATCCAAAACACTCTTCTGAATCTCTGCAATCTTAAAATTAATGACATCTACAAAGTCCCTTTTACCTTAGAAGGTAACGTATTTATAGGTTCCACAGTTTCCAGGGATTAGAATGTGAACATCTTTGAGGGGTCAACATTATTAAGTCTACCACACTATCTTCCAAAGAGATTAAATAATTTTACATTCCCATCAATAGTGTAGAATTGTTCTAGTTCCTCCACATCCTCACTAACACTTGTTAATAGTTGGTTCTTTTATTATATATATATTATATTATTTTATAATATTAAATTATATATATATAATTTTTTTTTCCTGGAAAGAGTGTGCATGCAAGCAAGCAGGGAAGGGATAATGGGAGAAAGAGAGAGAAAGTGAGAGAGAGAGAGAGAGACAGACAGACAGAATCGTAAGTAGCACTGAATCTCATGTTCACCTTACAGCATGAGATCATAACCTGAGCTGAAATCAAGAGCTGGACACTTAACCAAATAGGCAATGCAGGCTCCCCAACAGTTAGTCATTTTAATTTGCATTTCTCAGATCATGAACAACGTTGGATATCTTTTCATGTGCTTTTTTGCTTTCTATAGGTAAAATGTGAGTTCATATATTTTCCCTATTTTTAATTGGACTTTATGGTTTTTGATTTTTGGATTTTGAGCATTCTTTGTATATTCTAGATATGTCTATATCCAAATATAATCTGTTATTATATATTTTTGGCTTGTCTTTTTCAAAATATATTTTAGACATATTTTAATGATCTTAAATCAGTATTAAATAATGCATTTAACAGTGGTCAAACTCATCAAGTTGTATAATTTAAACATGTACAGCTTTTGTATCTCAATCATATCTCAATAAAATGGTTTAGAAATAAAAATATCACAAAAATGTGAAAATATTAGGTTATATTTGATGAAAAGTAAGCAGGATCTATACACTGACATCTATACAACATTACTGAGATGAACTCTTTGATGTAGAGATATATAGGATTTTTAGGTCAGAAGAGTCAATGTTGCTATGATGATCATTTTCCCCAAGTTATCCTAAAGATCTAATGCAATCCCAATCAAATCTCACAGGCTTTTATATAGAAATTTCAAGGTAATTATAAAATTTAAATATAAATGCAAAACACGTAAAACAACCAAAAAAAAATTAAAAGAAGAGCAAAGTTGAAGGAGCAACATTATCTGGTTTCAAGATTTATAAATTACAATAATCAAGACAGTGTGCTATGGGTATAAAGATGGACAAATAGATGAATGTAATAAACCAGAGAGCCTAAAAATAGACCCACACATATGTAGACAAACTAATTTTTTTACAAAAGCACAAAGGCAATCCAGTGGAGCAAAGATTTGACTTTTCAACACATGGAGCTTGGACAACTAGATATTCATAAGCAAAACAAAGAGCTTCCATTCATATCTCACACTATGTACAAAACTTTATTCAAGTTCGATCATAGACCTAAATGTTAGAACTAAGATGATAAACCTTTGAAAAGAAAACATGAGATGAATCTTCTTGATCTTAAAGTAGTCAAAGATTTTTTTAAGTTTATTTATTTATTTAATTGAGAAAGAGAGAGAGAGAGAGAATGAGAACGAAAGAGAGCACACACAGGGGTGGGACAGAGAGAGAGAGAGAATCCTGAGCAAACTTCATACTGTCAGTGCAGAGCCCAACATGGGAGTTGATCTCATTAACCGTGAAATAGTGACTGAAGCTGAAATAAAGAGTCAGATGTTTAACGACTGAGCCACCCAGGTGTCCCCAAAGATTTTTAGATAGGGGACCCAAATCCTAATCTAATAAAAAAAATCATAAATCAAAATATTCAGAATTTAAAACCTTTGAGAGCATCTGGGTGGTTAACCATCAGACTTCAGCTCAGGTCATGATCTTGCGATCTGTGAGTTTAAGCCCCACATTGGGCTCTGTGCTGACAGCTCAGAGCCTGAAGCCTGCTTCAGATTCTGTGTGTCCCTCTCTCCCTCTCCTCTGCTTCCTTTCTGACTCTCTCTCTCAAAATAAATAAAACAATATTTTAAAAAATTAAAACTTTTGCTTTTAAAATTTTTATTTAATCTTGTCATCATTTCAAATGGTTTATCAAAAAATATTTATGTAAAATATATTTTTAACATATTTTAATATTAGATCAATATTAAATAATATATCTTACTATAGACCCTACAGGAAACCTATCATTAACTAGTAGGAACTATAACAATGATGAAAAAAACATTCTATGCATATGTACAGCTCCCTTTATTTACCAGCAATTTTTACAAGTATAATCTCCACCTACCTTTCCACAAAGTATTGATGCTTAAGCTTTTAAAATTATAGATAATGTTATAATTGCATTGAAAATGATCACCAACATATCATACAGTTGCTGGAATATATTTTTAAAATTAGAAAAAGAGAGATGAAATGAAAATGACTGTTGCTTCAGTAAGTGTTAAAGCTTTTACAGAAAGTAGATACACTGAATTACACACACTCTCCTCTAATTCTTAGGAACAGTGTTAAGTTTCTGGAGAATACCATCCATCATGCCCTGTTACATAAAAAGACAAACACTGTTTTGGTAAATGTTCCTATTACTTAGATTGCAATCAATTTAAGTTTCTATGAAGTCAGTGCTTTGTAATGTAAAATCATTTTATGTATTAGATAATTTTGATACTGCAAGTATAGCAATACATGACTTTTTAAATACAGTTTACATCTGTCATATCGAATGCTTCACATTCTATCGAGAGCTCCACTGTCATTTAATACATTCAAGGGAATACTGCTTCACCATTAATCTTATTTGTAAAGCATGTTTGCATTAACCTTTAACTCTTCTTAATAAAACAAAACCAAAAAGAATAAACAGATTGCTCACAGCTCATTGTGGATGAAAGCATGAATGTCAGTGTCAGTGCTGGAGGGCTTAGAATGCTTTGCCATATTAGAGAAAAGGAACCCAATCTGTTTGGTCCCCAAACTACTTTTTTATAACAAATGTTTTATCCTTATCTGAAATAAAATCCATACCTAACATGAAACAAACAAAAAACAATCTGCAAAGAAGATTTTAAAATAAAAGTAATATTGTGAGGATTAACAATAATATAAACAAAGACTAAAGTAAAGTAATTATGATTTCAAAATGTGTTTCTCCATACATAAATGTTGGGACATAACTCGATAGAAAAAGGGATGGTATCAGATTTTTTAATCAACTTAGAGTATATTCAGTTATTCAATTAAAATGTTTATTGATCACTTACTGTGTGTAAGAGTCTGTTACACAGTAGCAAAACGACTAGTGGGATTACTATAGGGGAGACAGAATGTATCCCCAATAAAATAAAGCACTTATAGTATATGGGTATAAATGGAATGTTAGGAGAGGATTCAAGAAAGACCTGAAAGAGGCAGGGAGTCTAACCAAGTGGACATCTATGTGGAAAAACATTTCAAACAGAGGGAAAAAGTAGAGAGTCTAGTTTAGGAGAAGAGAATATGAAGTGTGTTGCATGGTGAAATAAAAAGGACACTTTGGCTAGAAAGGAGTCAATTTTGAGAGGTGGCATGGGTATTGGAGTAAAATATGTGGTCAGAGAAGTGAGCAGTAGTCATGAAATCAAGTACTGAATTATTGGTTTTTGTAATGCATTGGGTTTTAATCAAAGTGAGATGAGACCTCATGGGAGTGTTTTGGGCAGACAAGTTACATAATCTGATTTAGATTTTAATGGGATTACCTGGGTTGAGGAAGAAAGCACAGGGAGGGAAGCAGAGAGCAGCCTGGATGCCCTGGGGCAATGTGGAGTTCTGGGTTTAAAATTTTCCCAATGGGAGTATGCCTGACAATGTCCTCCATTCCCTCTACACAGTAGTATTAATTATACTACAAACGGATTTACTTTAGTAGTGATTTCTTTCTACTTTAAGAGGGAAGAGAGACGTCTTCAGCCAAAGGCACTTCAATCCTTTTGTTTGTTCTTGTATTGCTTTTTCCGAGCAGGATTAAATTGGAAGAAACTGCTGCTGTTTAAAAAAACATTCAAATATCCTTGCATCGCACCACAGATGCATGTTTGTGTAGCTTTATTTAAATCACTATTTTGTTTTCAGTTTTTAAATTTATGTTAAGTTACTTTGATGTGCAAAATTAACTACATCTCTACTCCACGTAGGAATCACAATTCCTGAAAACTGTTATAATAACAGAAGAAAAAAGAAACAAAGCTTAATATGTGTCTTCCTTAGAATTTATCTGAAATTACCATAATCTTTTCACAAATTGTTGACATGTAACTAGGCAAACAATGTCTCCCAAAACTAATCATTATTTTATAAAACAGAGGGAAAGTAGGTATTTTGGCTGCTACTGATCTTTATCACTTTCATGTTTAAGGTTACAGGTAACATTCATAATGTTGTCAACTGACTTTTTTTTATTTGTTTGTTTGTTTGAAGCTTTTGGAAACATGTCCAAAACATTGATGAGATGTTGGAAACCAGTTGAAACACAGTAAAATTCAACCCAATAAAATAGGACTGCTTTCTCTTCATCCACGTTGGAAATTTTCAAGAAGTGAACTATGACAATATATCAATTTTTGCTACTATTTCTACTCTGGGTATGCCTGCCACATTTCTGTTCTCCAGAGATAATGTTCAGAAGGACTCCTGTACCCCAGCAAAGAATTTTAGGTGCACGTGTACCTAGGAGTGATGGCAAAATTCTGCATCGTCAAAAACGTGGGTGGATGTGGAATCAATTTTTCTTATTGGAGGAATATACAGGATCTGATTATCAATACGTGGGCAAGGTAAGTTTGTGCTGAAATGGCAAATATTTATATTCTTTCTTTACATGTCTTAGTAAGGAAAATTTAAAGATTATCAAGATCATCATTCTTATAAATTTTATTCTCTAAATATCCCTAAAGCAATTTTTGTTTATGGAATAGAAATTATAATTTGAAAAAGAACAGCATAAATAAATAGAGCATGATAAAGGTAGAAATTCACTTGATTGAACTAATTCTGTCCATTTCCTCATGGATTAAAGAAGTACTAAAATTACACTTTTAGAATTTGTAGTTAGAAATCGATAGTAAGAAAACTATATGTCAATCTGGCTATTTAAAATGACTAGATAGGTAGATAGATAGATGGATAGATAGATAAATGATAGAGAGATAGAGAGATAGATAGAGATAGATAGATAGATAGATGATACAATGGTTCCCATCGCTCTTGATTTTAGCAAGGAAGAAAAGACATTTAAAAGTGGTTTAATATTCTATAGAATGAGAAAGCAAATGCCATTAAAAATATGACCTAAGGGCAAAAAAATAGCTTTTTTATAAGAAAACTTATTTCAGATAAGAGTGTTATTTACTTTTCTTAAGTCTCAGTATGGGCACATTTATATAAAGGAAAAATAGACAAGCGGGTGGAAGTAGTTTACTTATTGTAATATGTGGACAGAAACAAGTTTTCACTCTATTCAGTTATAAAAGTGAGGAAAATTAGTTGTGGTTAGGAATGGAATGAAAAGTAGCAATGAATGCTTGTGTGAACTACATTGTATTTATTTTCAGCTTTTATTTTTTTGGCACTATCTGAGTGTGCTAGAAGTTAGATAGTGTCTTAAGAAAGATTTCGTGTTAATAGTCATGGTTATTATTTTTATGGACAGTGTGAAAATATATCAAAGAAAAAAGAGAATTACTAGCAAGATAAAAATAATTATAATCACATGTTAATATATTGTATGTTAACACTATAAAATTATGATAGATATATTGCCATGATGGAGAATTTTGCATTAACCTAAACATTAATAGCTTCATTCGAATAATTAAAATTGTGCTAACATTTTTTATCCTCTAAAAAACTGTTTTTAAAAATTATTTAAAGTTTTTTTTTTCATTAGCTTAAAACACTTTGATATGTTTGTTCATGTTCCGGTTATTTCAGTCCTCTTTAAATGTCTGGCAATGTGGCATAGATGGCATTAAAGGTTAAATGTTATATCGACTAGAAGGAGAAGGAAAAGCAGCAGAAATCTGAGCAATATTAGCAGAAAGCACATAGTAGCAGACTTATCAAAAGGTCGCATCTGATTGGATGCCTAAGAGGGTTAAGCTGCATTTTATGGTTATTGCGATAGGCAACTTTTAGTTAATGAAAGCAACCACATGAAAATATAATAACAGAAATTTAGACCAAAGAAAGTTCAGCTTCCTTTGGTTCCTCCTGAACAAAGAAATTATTTGGCTTATTTCCATGTGTTTTCTTTTACCTAGTTCATTTTAATAAGGATTTGATAAGTGTTGACAAATTAAATTCCCATTGCATTATATGCTCTCTCATGATAGTCAAGTGACTTCTTATGTACTTTCTTCGTTCTCTCCCAGAAGAATGTCAACACCTTGAGATCAAGACCTTTACTTCATACCTCACTTTGTCTCTGGATCTTTGAATACAGTATTTAGTTGATTGAATAAATCTGAGTTGCACTGAATTGAATTCCCAGAATCAGTCTGGTACTGTGTGGGTCTTTGGTGGGGAAAACTAGTCTAGAATTTAAAACCCTATGAGCATTTAAAGCTGGTAAATAACTTGCATACACATTTTGATATAATGCATCATGATATACAACCCAAGTTTTATTCTTATTTACTCTGCTTGAAAAAAACAAATTAGAAAACTTTAAGAACAAACATAAAGAATTTATGGGATGCGTTCACTAGTTCCTTTCTATTTAATATGTGTTGAATTATTAGATGAACAGAAATTTATTAGGTTCTGTAGCTCTAAGCTTATAATTGGGGTGCCTGGGTAGTTCAGTCAGTTAAGCATCTGGGTCTTGGTTTTGTCTCAGGTCATGACCTCATGGTTTTTGGGTTCCAGTCCTGCATTGGGCTCTGCACTGATAGTGCGGAGCCTGCTTGGGATTCTCTCACCCTCTCTCTCTGCTTCTTCCCACTCCCACACTCTGTCTCTGTCTCAAAAATTAATTAATTAATTAATTAATACACTTTAAAAAATAAAAAGAAAAGCATGTAATCAATAATCAGAAAACTTAGGATGTAACTTTGTTTCTACCACTATTTTTCTCACAGTGGTTAAAACAACTAAGTTCTTTTAGCCTTTATTCCTTCATCTATGAAATCAAACTCTATGATTATGTGAATAGCTTAATTTATATATTTATCTTATGTACTTACATATAAAATAGTTTTACCTACATTAATTTTAATATGTTAATCTTACTATATATTCGTTTTAATCTAATAATATTTTGTATTATAAAGTATATGAGAATTTTAAAATCCATTTAGAAAAAAAAGAAGAAATAAACAGAGAGAAACAAAGAGAAAGAAGAGAGACAGTCAGTAGCTAAATTGTCACTGCCATGACTGTTATTAAGAAACCAAGCCAAGGGCACCTGGGTGGCTCAGTAGATTGAGTGTCCAACTTTGGCTTACATCATGTTCTCGCAGTGCATGAGTTTGAGCCCCATGTCAGGGTCAGTGCTGACACTTCAGAGCCTGGAGCCTGCTTCCAATTCTGTGTCTCCCTCTCTCTCTGCACCTCCCTTGCTTGCATTCTCTCTCTCTCTCTCTCAAAAATAAATTAACATTTTTAAAAAATGAAAAGAAAAGAAACCAAGCCAAAGGGCACTTGGGTGACTCAGTCCATTGAGCATCTGACTCTAGATTTCGACACATCATGATCCCGGAGTTGTGGGCCAGCCCTGCATCAGTCTCCACCCTGAGCATGGAGGGTGCTTAATATTCTCTCTCTCTCTCTCTCTCTCTCTCTCTCCACCCATCCCCTCCACCGCTCTCCTGGCTCTCTCTCTGAAATTAAGCAACAACAACAAACCCAAAGCCAGCCAGTAATGAACTCAAAGCATTTCTTTGTTCAGCTCTTAATGATCAAAACACATTTTCCTCTAACCATTCAATCAAATACATTCTAAACCAAAATATATTTATCATAAGTTATTTTTTTTCTTTTCAGTGAGATAATAACAAAATTTACCTTTAAGAAGTTTCCTTTACAGGATAACACCATGTGACCTTTCTTCACCTTCCATAGCAAAGTGCTTAAAATTTGAACTTTAAGTAATTAATCTACCTTTGTACTATGTTGCTTTCATTTTCATCCTTCTATAGATAATATTAGTTTTCCAATTTAAGATTTGAGGATCATTGTAACTATAAACTATTTTTATTTGTTTAAGTACAACTTTTAATCACTGTTCCTTATTACCTGATTCAGTTACCCTGGACAAATAATTTCAAATATCTAGGTTCCAAATCTTCAAACAATATATATAACAACATTAAACTAGATACTTTTATGTATACTACACTGTATATTAACTAACGTGAATTTAAATTAAAAAAAATAGGGCACCTGGGTGGCTCACTTGGTTAAGTGTCTGACTTTGGCTCAAGTCATGATCTTGTGGTTCGTGGGTTTGAGCCCCGCATCAGGCTCTGTGCTGACAGCTAGCTCAGAGCCTGGAGCCTGTTTCAGATTCTGTGTCTCCCTCTCTCTTCTACCCTCACCTTCTCTCCCTCTCTCTCTCTCTCTCAAAAAATAAACTAAAATAAGATAAAAACATAAAAAAAACTAGATACTTTTGAATTTAATTTAAACTGTAACAGATATACAGTTCTAAGAGAAATGCTAATTTTATTTACTAAAAATTTTTTGTACTCAGTTTATATTAATTAGTCTCAAGTGGAGAAGAGCATGTTAAAATTAGATGTTTACAAAACCAGATACTGAGAAAAACCCCTAATGCCAAAAGATTAATAACATATTTGGGTAACAATAACCTGATTTGGAGTCAGCTTAGTAAGACAATTCACTCCAGGACGTGAAAATATAATCATACTTTATAAATGATTAGGGTAAATGTCTACATTATTGGTATAATGAAAACAATCAGGTGGTGGCAGGTGAGGGGGATGCTACTGGCATGTAGATGGCAGAATCCAAGTTTACTGCTAAAAATCCTACAGTGCATAGATCTCCATAGAATTTTCTAGTCTTAAACATCAACAGTGCCAAGACAGAAATCCCGTCCTAGTTTGCTAGTTTTTTACATTTTCCTAAATAGCTCAATCTTTATTTTAGTTCTTTCTGGGTTCTTGCTTCTGAATGTGTTCCCACTTATTTTATTTCTCCCTTCCAGAGTTGCCATTAGTATTCACTTTTTGAAAGGGACTTCTCTCAAGATCTCCTCTCCTTCATGTCCTATCTACTCCTTAAGGCATACGTTTGGTTCTGGCTTCTTCGTCATCCTTCTCTGTAGACTTGGGGGCTCCACAAACTGCCTAGAAATGAAGTATGCATTCATTCTTCGAATAAATGTCTAGAATGCCCACTATTCAGGTACTACTACTTTTATTAAGTATATGATAGAGAAAATATCATTTCTCTGCTCATGTAGTATCTGCCTTTAAGAGAAGGAGAAAATAATAAATAAAGCTAACAGGAAGTTACGAGGCTCTTTTAATCTCTGAAAGAGCACAGAACCCAAAAGCCACCAACAAAAAAAAATAAGTGCCAACTATTCCCGTGTTCTATCTCTGCAGTACTTGTAACTAAAATGGAAATAAAAGAGATTTGGGATTTGCATCACATAAATCAATGTTATTAAAAGTTGAGATTGGAGAGCCAAGGGATATGCTTTTACTTTTTAACTTATCTGTTTATTTCTTTGGAGGTCTTTTGACGTACAATGCCTCATTAAAAGTGATCACTGGATATTTCTAGAGGAAAGATCTTCTAAAAAGTGAAAAAAAGTGACCCATGAAAGAATAACCTAACTCTAAAAAGAATACCAGAAATACCAACTGTGCCCACCATATTAGACCATGTTCCTTTCACCCTTAATAATGTAGGTACAATCAAGTCAAACCTGGTTACAATGGAGAAAGAGTAGTTCAAACTAAGATAGAGACAGGAAGACTGCTCTGACTCTCCCCCCGACCCTCCACTGAAGTTTTCCTGAGGTAAACATATCTGACTCGAGTACATGGAGAAACTTATGCTACAATAAGAGTTCAGAAATTGCAAACATTCTAACGTATGTTAAATATCCTCTTCAGAGAGTTGGATATTTTAGTAACTGTAATGATACTGTTCTTGACACTAAAAAAATTCCAGGTGACTTAAAAATTTTTTTTTAATGTTTTAGTTATTTTTGAGAGAGAGAGAGGCAGAACTCGAGTGAGTGAGGGGCAGAGAGAGAGGGAGACACAAAATCTGAAGCAGGCTCCAGGCTCTGAGCTATCAGCACAGAGCACAACGCAGGGCTTGAACTCATGAACCGTGAGATCATGACCTGAGCTACCCAGGTGCCCCTCCAGGTGACTGTTTTTTAAAAACAATTCAAATATGACCAAAAAAGACCTACATTAAACAAACAAACAAATAACAACAGAAAACCCTTTAGCCTTTCAATGTATATAGACCTGATTTGGGACAAGTAGAGTGTTGGTTTATGGTATTTTCTATTAGAACCCTATTAATTGCAGCCACTAAAAGAATGAGGCATGAAACAAATAACACAATAGATAATTTTAGATAGAAAAAGTCCCAGAAGAAAGCAAATTAGGATGATGTGACAGACATTGGCAGAGACTCCTTTAGATTAGGAGGTTATAGACCTTCCTGATGAAGGGACATTTGTACTTTTGGATGGATAAAGACATATTTCCCTGATATGTAAAAACCATGAAATAAGACAAATCTGAATTAGAGTTCTTAAGATCTTCTTACACTAATCCTCAAGCGAGAGGTAATAAAAGCATTTTTAAATAGAAGCCTGGCCTGCAGAACATTGATAATGTTTTCCAGGCAGACCACCTCTTGGTTTTTAATTCTCAAAATGCATACAATATTTATATCTTTCAATACAATGATATTTCAGCCAGCAGTTATATAGGGAAAATATGCTTACATCCACAAAGTTCCCTAGATTTTAACAAAGCCATATTTAGGAAGGTAATTGAGTTGCATTCCAAATACACTTGCATTGAAGATAAAACTTCAAAACCATACATAGATGATTTAAAGATAGGAATGGCTGTCAAAAAGAAAGTGTATCCAAGATTTATAAATACAGAGAAGCCATGCTAATTCATATTAACCTTTAGGTGATCATTTTACATATTAACAAACATTATAGTATGTTATTCATATATAGATTTTACTGTACTTTGGTTACTTTTTAGAAAATTGGTTTTGAGTTTAGATGTAATGTGTGAGCAATTATATTATTTTCTCATATAAAATAATAGAAAATAGGGTCCTTTTTAGCATTTTCAATCAAAACATCAAATGTGAAATGTTGAATGTTAAAAATAAATGGCATTTATTTACAGGATAAATGGAATTAAGTATGGGATGCTCGTATATAAATAACAACTACAATAATCTTTTTCCTTACAAGTTTTTACTGGTAGTAGTGATAACATATTTTCTACAGTCTTCCATGAAGATATTTGCATAACATGTTACCAAATATCAAGATTATTCATATGTACGTGTGACAACTTCATTTTATAACCTTCATGAAACAACACATACACACAGACATTCACACACACATACATACACACACACTCACACACCACCTAAACATATTTACCACACTCCACTGCCCATACTGTTGTGGGAAATCTACACTTCCATTCTCCCATTTTTTTCCCCTTGAGTTACTATCCCAGAGATGCTGTGAATATTGTCATTTTTTCTTTCCTATCTCAGCCTTACTTTTGTATATTCCTGTCTCATGTTCACCATTTTATTAACCCTTCCCCACAGAAACCTCTTCTCTCTTTCTGTTTCTTCATTTAGCCACATAGCACCTCTTAAAATCTACCTCCCTATGTCATATCCCTTAAACTTACTTTTACTGGAATAAATTTATAAAAAAAGATAGTTATTGTTTATTTCCTGAAAGTGTTTTTTTTCTGTGATTTTAGGCCAGTGAATTCACAAAGACTAGTAACAGTTGGAAGCAGATAGAAGGGCATTCAAAATAATAATAAACTGATGAAAATAAAAAATGACTCAAATTTTTTCTTTGTCAAATAAATTTTAGAACACCTTACCTATTACCTAAAAATATTCAAATTCAAATAAAAATTTAAATTTATAATTTAACCCATCGTTTTTCAACATAAAGTTTTCAGCAACATGATTACTTTATAATGAAGCTTATGTGAAAATAGACTAGATTTTTAACAAAAACTCAGGAGAAATCTCTGTAGATGAAAACTGTGTTAAATTGCACATAAATTTGCTTCGCAGAAAGTATCTCAGTGTAATTTATCAGTAACAGGTGCATGTGTAATGGTCATGAAGCATGGGAAATTATTATTATATTATGAATTTCTATGAAAGCCCTCTCATTTTCTTTCTTGGAGACAATACATAATTATATATTCAATTAAATTCCATCCCCATTGTACTGAAAAATAATGTTCTTTTCAGTAAAGAAAATGAAAAAGTGGGATGTATGTTATTGTGTTTGCTCATCGATGTCTCACACTTGGTATATATTCATATATTCAAATTCTCAGTTGCTTCTTATGAAAGCATGAAAAGGAGGGAATACTTTAATAAGTTTTCTGAAGTGAGTTCTTAAATATTCACATAGTTAAATTTGTACATACATTTTAGTAAAGAATATTGTTAAACCTTAATATTTTATTACCATTATTATTACTATTGCCATTATTATTATGATGATGCTAATTGGGTAACGGTTCCATGGCTTCTCATAATTGCAAATAAAAGAACAGTATGAACATGTAAGTTTCCATATAGATGGTCTAAATTTAGAGCAGGGAGCAGTAATTTTGTTGGAATATAATATATAAACGTTGGTTCTCTCGTTAGAACACTCATCAACAATATGCAAAGGGTATTTTATATAAATTTCATATTCCCTCTTTCAGTAAAATTCCTCCACTTCTTTAACTTCGCATTTAAAACCACACTGTATCTGTTTATGGATGACATAAAACTATTAAATTTAGAATTTTAAATTCAGATGTTAACTTTCAGTCCAGTACTAAAATTATTTTATGAAGTAGGAAATTTTACAAAGTAAGAGCATGTACTATTATAGGCCTTTTTCTAAAGGAACATTGCCTAATTTGGCTGCTATTTAGCTTAAATTCCATAAGTGAACTTCTCAGTTCAGTGTTGTGTCTTCCAGATGCCTCCCAGAAAACTCCAAGACCACTGAGTTTTGCAATTTTCCTTGACACCAATTTCACCACAAACCTACAGCAAAACTAGCACCAAGTTTAGTTTATGTGTATGTGTTCGACTATTCTGAGTCTAGCAGAACAGATGGATAGAGTTGTGAATCATGAACAGACCCAGGTTCTGCATCCGTGGTGCTGAGTTTCTGAAGGGAAACAATAGAGAGAGATAAATCAAAGATCAAGGACATGACTTTGGATTAAAAATCAAATAACATACAGGTAGAGGCAGAGACCATCCAAGGAGAAGCGGGGTGGTGGGGTGGTGGGGAAGAAGGGCAAGACTAGCATTATTATAGAGGTCATGGGAGAAGAGAAACTGCAAAGAACCAAGTGACTAATTTTGTTGTGTAATACAAACTCAACCAAAAGGCAGGTGTAACAACTTAAACATCTGTGTGGACCAAGGAGAGAGTTACTCTAATCATCCGAGGCAAATGGGAGTCAGTTAGCTTTAGGTTGAACAGTTTCAAAGCATATTATCAATTAGACACAATAAGTGAAGTGTGAGAGATATTTTGAAACGATGAAGAGTTAATGATAGGATATTATGAGGTGGACAGAAAGAGAGGATGCGAATGTGCAAAATCAGATGAGCTCTCTTTCCTTATTAAAAATTAGAATTAGAGGTGCCTGGGTGGCTCAGATGGTTAATTGTCCGACTTCGACTCAGGTCGTGATCTCAAGGTTTGAGTTCGATCCCCATGTCAGGCTCTATGCTGATAGCTCAGAGGCTGGAACCTGTCTCAGATTCTGTATCTCATTCTTTCTCTGCTCCTCCCCTGCTCACGCTCTGTCTGTCTCTCTCAAAATTAAATAAACATTAAAAAAATAAAAATAATTAGAATTGAAAATATATTATGCTGACAGCGAGCATCACAGATAATCATAATCATTAAACAAATAGAATATTCTCATTTAAATCACAAACAGAAGTAAAACAATTAAAAAGCAACACCTTTCTTGCCACTAATACTTGACATACTTCTTAAAGCAAAATTTGGTGTAAATATTATTACATATGTTTTTATGTGACAATTAAATAAGGCATAATTAATAATAATCTGAAATACACTGATATATCTTGATAAGAATAACTCTAAAATTTGGTTTTTTAATATTATTTAATATTACCTCAAAACCTCATAAGATGTTTTTATTATTATCTCTCATTTATAATTAAGAAAAATATGTCCTTATTGTCTAAATAAATGGTCTAAGGGCACTAACCAAATAACTTGTAGAGCTGGGGTTCTTACACAGAAGGGATGACTCCAGAGTATATACTCGCCAACACTACACCTCATTACACTATTGTTAATAATAATATGCTTATTGTTATTAATATTCTGTATGTCACCTCACTGAAAATAATTACATTCTTATTTAAGTAGTATAATGCTAAGTATGTTAGCTGTCTTTCTTTTCGGAATGATATCAATAGGAAACTAAAATTACATAGGTAACAGGGATAGTTCTTATACATCATACAGATGTCAAATTTATTTTGTTTTGTTTTTCTTATTTAGCTTATATATAGAATTGAAAATACATTTACTTTTTATAAAACTCGAAGGGCAAAATAGAGTATGCAGTTAACACGAAGACTCCCACCGTGATCCGCAGGCATTCATAGTTCTCTTCCTAAGAAACAATTGCATTTTCCAGGGGTTTTTTTTGGCGGTGGGTATATATTTCAATAGACGTTATAGAACTATATAAACACAGATATATGACTTGTTTTTACATAAAGGGTAATATACTTAATGCAATCTTATATAATGTAGTTTTTTAACTTAAAAATACAATTTGAGGACTCTCCATTTCAGTAAATGAAGATTTATTTAAAAGTTTAGTGTGTGTATAGTATCATTTACTATAGATGTATCATAGTTTATCATTTTCCTTTTGACAAGCGTATTTCCTGTGGATGTATCATAATTTACCATTTCCCTTTCGACAAGCATTTAGTTATTAAAAAGTAATTTAATAATAACATGAACTATTATTTCACACACTGCTGACACGTCTTCAGAAAT
This sequence comes from Hyaena hyaena, assembly GCF_003009895.1. NCBI lineage: Eukaryota > Metazoa > Chordata > Mammalia > Carnivora > Hyaenidae > Hyaena > Hyaena hyaena. The sequence goes on from NW_024081837.1 coordinate 216,343, forward strand.
GTGACTAAAGGTGGAAATGCTGAAGCAGTCTTGAGAAATTTTGTACTTTAATAGTGTTGCTAAATGCCTCTTCATTGGTGTTTCAGTTAACCATTCCAACAGCAATGGGTGAGACTATTTCTCCACAGTTTTATCAAATCTCGAGGATCATCATTTTTTAGTTTTTCCAGTCTTATGAATGAAAACATATTTCTCTTACGTTAAGTGACAATGAGTATTCCTCCATGTTTTTAAAGTATTTTCCATTTCTTTGCATGAGTGTTTGTATCCTTTAACAATTTTTATACTGACAAGATAGTAAGGTATTTATCCATAAGTTTTCCTTATTACTGACCTTTAAGTATTTTTTTTATTTTCAAATGTAATTCATACCAAAGTTGACTAAAACACGTATACACTTTAATGAATAAATATAAATCAATATAAATTGAAAATTGCTAGCCCTAAGAAACTTTCTCTGTGGGTATAATAACACCATTTCTCCTTTATGAAGATTTCGATAAGTTTCATTTTGTGTTAATAATGCCTTGCGTTTCTTAACAGTTTGAACTTCTATGTAGCCAATCTTAAACAAAATACTAGAGTTTTTTAACGTTTCCAAAATCAGGTATAACTTGTGTCTTTTTTCCTTTATTCAGAGGTTTATGAAATTAACCCATTATGTAGAGGATTTCTTTGTATGAATGTGTTTGGATTTAGTGAGATACTATTAGTAATGGATATATGATATTGTCCCTTCCTCTAGCTTTGGTTATTACTGATGATGATCTTCTGAACATCTGAATATGCATTCTGATACATTTGTATACCGAAAGTTTAGGGTATATAATTAGGAGTAAAACTGCTGATCTATATAGTGTGTGCCTAACTTTAATTTTTCCAGAGAGTCCCTTAGCTTCCTAAATGTTAATCAATACATATTCCCACTGGCAGTATATGAGAGTCCTTTTACTTTAGACACCCAGCCTTGTTATTAAATCACCCCAGTCCCCAATCTTGTATTTTACTTAATATTTTCCTAAGTAACAGTGAGCTTTCATTTTTGTGAAAAAATTTTTTCAATTGTTTTGCCAATCGTTTCTTTAGGCCATCTATTTTTTTCTTATTGATTGCTTCATCTCCAAATCCATAATAGCTATGGAGCAGGCACCTGTTATTTCACTAGTTCACATCACTAAATAAAAGACAACACATCCTATGTCATGAAGCTCATGTTTTCAGTGGAAAATGCAGGGAATTAAAAATAAATAAATCAATTACTATTATAATATGTCAGAATATGAAGACTGCTATCAGAAAAGAAGAGATGGAGTGCCTGGGGGCTCAGTCAGTTGAGCTTCCAATTATTGAGTTTTGGGTTGGGTCATGATCCCAGTGTTGTGGAATTGAGCCCCGAGTCAGGCTCTGGGCTAAGCGTGGAGCCTGCTTAAGATTCTCTCTCTCACTCCCTCCTCCCTCTCTCTCTCTCTCTCTCCCTCTGTCCCTCTCCTCCACTCTCTTTTTGCTCACTCAAATTAAAAAAAAAATAGAGAGAGGTAGGAGAAGGGGTAAGGAATATTGGGAAATGAGACATAGCAGGTGGTGGTGGTCAGATACTTCCTCATTGAGAAGGTGGCATTTGAGCAAAGGATTTGGAGGAGGTTAAAGAGGGAACTAAGTGGCTATCAGTGGAATGTGTACATATGCTGCAAACACTCCAAATCAGGAGGTTCCTTGTGAATACTCAAAGAAGAGCAAGGAAGTGAGTGTGGAACAAAGCAATCAATAAACAGGTGGTAGAAGGAGGTCTGAGAGGTAATGGATGCCCAGATCTCATAAAGAATAGTAGACAGAATAGTAGCTTCCAAAGATATCCACATCCTACTTCTCAGAATTTGTGGCTGAGTTGGTTTGGCACTGACTTCGGCTCAGGTCATGGTCTTGCTGCTGGTGGATTTGGGCCCCCAGTTGGGCTCTGTGCTGACAGTTCAGAGCCTGGAGCCTGCTTCTGATTCTGTGTCTCCTGCTCTCTACCCCTCTGCCACTTGTGCTCTGTCTCTTCCTGTGTCTCAAAAATGAATAGGCATTTAAAAAAGTTAAGTTTATTTATTTTGAGAGAGAGACACAGCACATGAGCAGGGGAGGGGCAGAGGGAGAGAGATAACCAAGCCGACTCTGCACTGTCAGCACAGAGCCTGATGTGGGGCTCGAACCCACCAGCCAACAGATCATGACCTGAGCCTAAGTCAAGATCCTAATGCTTAACCAACTCAGCCACCCAGGAGCCCCAATGAATATGTTATTTTAAACAGTAAAACAAGACTATGCAGCTGTAATGAAATAAAGGACATTGAAATTGGGAGATTAGCCTGCTTTATTCAGGTGATCCCTGTGTTTCCCACATGAGAGGGATGCAAGAGGGTCAAAGTCAGAAAAAAGACATAACAATGGACCTAGGGATTAGTGTGATAAACTGTGAAAATGGAGGGAAGGGATGCAAGCCAATGAATGCAAAGAACCTCTAGAATATGGAAACTGTGAGGAAGTGAGGAAGTATTCTGACTTTTACTCCGAGTGAAATAGGAAGTTATGTAGAATTTTTGACAGAAGACTGGCATTACATGAACTGCATTTTAAAAATATCATTCTGGCTTCTGGCTTTAAAGTTGATAACAACAGGAATTTCTGCCGTACTATACATGGAATGTTAGGGGTGGTTGTATGTGACTCAAAAAAGTTTAGGGGAACCTAAATCAGAGATTATAGGTGAACTTGATATTATGGTTTCAATGATATGGTCATCCAGAATTTTTATTACAGTGGATTTGAAAAGGAATGAAGGGAGAGAAATTGGAGAAAGTACATGCAACTTTAGAGAGTCTTGCTAAAGAAGGGAGTGAAGTATGCAGCAGTATGTGGCGGAAGAGAATGTTAGTGGGATTTTTTACTTGTCTTTCTGCACTGAAGAAAACTCTAAAGCAATACTCAATAGATGATATGAGAGGGGGCATCTTTATTTTGTTCATGATTTTTTTAAAGAGTTCAACATTTTGCTATTAATTGTGAATTTTCTTAGGGTTTTAAAAATATTTCTATGATACTAAAAATTGCCTTTTCATTCTAATGTGCTATGTTTTTAAATCATGAATGAATATGAAATGTTATTAAGTATATTTATGTATTTATTGAACTGTTTGTTTTCCCATCGATATGTTAATCTCAGGATTTATTTAAGAGATTTTTCTTGTAGAGTTGAAAAAACTTGTAGAGTTGAAAAAAATTCACATTTGGTAATGATATAATAGCTTTCTATTATTGTATTCCATTTGTTCTTATTTTGTTTTAAATTCTACTCTTATAAAATCATGTATTTTTATCCAAGATCTCATGCTGTGAAATTTCTGTAGGCCTATTCCTATCGTATTTAGATATCAAAGTTATGATAACCACATAAAATGAAATAGAAAATGTTATCACTTATTATAACCTGAACTAATTTGTATGTGATTGAATTATTGCCTTCATGAAATGTTAGCTAGAATTCACTAAAAATACCCTAGGATGCACTAATTTTATTGTAAGAAAACTTAGCCTGTTGACTTATTTTCTTTAACAGTTATAGGCTACTCCGGTTCTCTTTCCTTCTTAGTTTCTATAAATTGCATTTTTGGCATCAATTAAATATTTCTTTGAAAGAAACAAAACAATAATAAAGGAAGGAGTCACAAAAAGACTTTCAAAATACACTATTTCATTTAAAAATTATTTTACTTTTACAGAAGAGATGCAAAGGTGTAGAGAGTGTCTATTAACTCCATACACAGATTTCCCTATTGTTAAGATTTTAAATTACTATAATACATTTGCCACAAGTAATGAACAATATGTATACTTTTAATTAATTGTACTCTATTATTTATTAAGATTTCATTGTGACCATTTTCTCTTCCAAGATCCCAGTAGGAGACTATAGTGCATTTAGCTGCCATATATTCTTAGGCTCCTCTGACTAAGACTATGGTTTCTCATATTTCTTTCCTTTTGTTTGTTTGTTTTGATGACTTTCACATTTTTGAGGTGTACTAATCAGGTATTTTATAACATGTCTGTCATTTGGACTATCCTGATATTTTTTCTGAAGAGTAGATTGTGGTTATGGGCTTTAGGGATTTTGAGACCACAGAGGTAACATGTCATTTTCAGCATTATATCATAGTCTGGGCACTTGTGTTTAGTATTACTTATCACTGATACTGTTCATGTTGATTTGAAATCTGGCTAATGTCTCCAGTATAACATCACTTTCCATATTGTACTCTGGAAATGAGTCACTAAAGCATAGCCCACACTCAAGGGACAGATGCTTATGTTCTAAATCCTTGAGAGGTAGAATCTGTAAAATTATTTGAAATTCTTCTGTGTGGAAAATGTGTCTCTTTTTTCTTGTTTATTTATTTTTTATTTATATTTATACAGATATGGATTTATTTTTGTATGTTGAATTACAAACTAATATTACTTAATTTGTTGCTTGAATTCATCCAGCTTTGGCTATGGGGAGCTCTTTCAGATTGGCTCTTGTATTCCTTTGACCTACCCCATCATTTTGTTTTTTGAACACTTTCTTATTTTCTAGTACCATAAGATATTCCAGGTTAATCTTGTTTATTTCCTGCCCCAGCACTAAAACAAACTTTGTTCAAAGGGAACATTTTTAAATTTTTTATAAGTTTAGTTATTTATTTTGAGACAGATACTGTGGCCAAGGGGAGTGGCAGACAGAGATTTTTTTTCAGAATTTAAGTCAAATCACGTCATAATCCCATAAAGCACAAGCTCTGACAACAAAAAGAAAAAAAAAATCAATGAATTAAGAGAAATTCTAAAAGGTGAGAGAACCTGTTATGAAAATTACATGTAATACACATCAGGACCAATTCAATAATAGAAAAGTCACCCTCCCTCCTTGCTATTGGAGCTGCTGGATAACAACATAGGGAATTTAAATTCCATTAGAACTGATATAATTGAAGAAATACAGATGACAGGTTATCACAAAGAAAGTGCAAATTGTTTTTAGAAACAATAGACATAATATCTTAGAAATAAAGTTGAAAAAATAAGTAAAAATGTTATTGGTGGATTAATAAGAAACAGGTACATGTGAATGATAGCACTATAATTTGATTCAAATTATCAGATCAATATTTTAGACAGTATATAAGAAATTAAAAGTTTTTATATCTTCAACACAATAATTCCAGTTTGCACAATTTAGAAAGTATTAATTCAAGAAAGAAGTAAAAATTTCATAGAAATACTATTTATAAAACAACAAATGGAAAATTCAAACTCCCCAAAACAGGATAATGACTAAGCAATTAAGATATCTTAAAACAATGTAAAGTTTGCCCAAGTCTTAACAAATATGCAGAATAGGAAAGCACATGGAAGTATCTTAAATTAATTCTTAGAAAGATGGAGCATTAGACTGCTCTAAAATTTCAGAGTGAGAACACAGAATATATTGAGGGTGAAGTTTATCTCTTTGTCTCAGATCATTTTGATTAACTATTAAATTTTTACTTGAAAATAGTCTCCTATTTTACAATTATTCTTCATTCTGGTGGAGAGACTTTCTTGGTGAAAGTTCAAAATGATTAATTTCACTTCTAAGTTACATATCGGGGTATTCAAATTACTTACATTTAATATGATTAATGATATGTTTAGAGTTGAATCTATCATCCTGCTATTTGTTTTCTATTTGTACCATCAGGTTTTGTCACTGTTTTCTCTTTTTAGGCTTATTTTTGAACAAGTTGAAATTTTTTTCTAATCCTATATTATTACTTTTTGTTTCTGCTTATTAGCTATAACTCTTCATTTTGTTGTCTTAGTGCAGAAGTTGGTAAGCTATGGTTGGTGGGTTGTATCCAGCCAGAAGGTAGTCCTTTAGCTCATAACCTAAACATAATTTGTACAAGTTTTTAAGGCTATGTTTAAGAAAAAAGAGAGAGAGAAGAGGAAAAATATGGTGTAGGACTCTGTGTGGTTTTCAAAGTTGAAAATATTTATTATCTGTCCCTTAACACAGACATGAAAAGTATGTTGACCATATGTCCATGTTTTCTTTAGGATAATAATATAGAAAGTCCTTTTAATTGCATGTTAGTACGGGACCCTAAAAGTGTCCCATACAAGCTGAAACCATACAGTAAGATCATATAACCATGTAGTGTGATCTTAATAATCATTTAGGAAAATTCTAACACTTCTATTACTTTAGAATTGTTATATTTTTGTCAAAGCTTTAAAAACCTCATCTAATATTTGATGTACATTTATAAGAAATGAAAAAACATAAAACTAGTATTATTGAGTATGCTCGAATTTTAGAAATCCTGAGACTTAAAGTGTTTTATTTCTTTATTTTAAGAGTAGTTTGAATAGTGCATGCATTCTTGTCATCATAGACTTGATACAGTGTGAGCATCTTTTTTAATGCCTTGGCAAGTTCTCAAATTCTTTTCTGCTTGTTGTAAAATGTCTTCAAGAGTTTCTTTAGTCTACAAAGTGAACTAGAGCTGGATTGTACAAGTATCACAGAATACAGTACTGCTATTCATCTCCAACATGAATTATGCTGTCTTTGTCTTTTATATTGTTTGTTTAGATTTACCTACCTGTTTTGCTTTCTCTTCACTGTTTCTTCTTTCATCTCAGACATTCATTTAAGAATCAGTCGTCTTAATATTTATGAATACATATACTGGTGATGACATCTTCAGTTTTGTTTATCTGATAATATTTCTGGCTTTGTGTTAAAAAGTCAATTTATGTGGGTATAGAATTTGAGAATGGCATCCACTTCAGGTAACATTTCTTTGCCTCCTGCATTATTAATGAATTGTTGCTGTTGAGAAATCAGCTGACAGTCTTCTTCCCCTTTGAAGATAATAAGACTATTCTTGTCTGACTGCTTTCAAGTTTTTATCTTAGAGTTTTTTGGTTTATTTGCACTTTTATTTTATTTTATTTTAATTATTTTTTGACAGAGATGATACAAGTGAGTGTGTGTGTGTGGGGAGAGAGAGAGAGAGAGAGAGAGAGAGAAGCAGGACTCACCTGAAGCAAGGCAGGACTTACCCAAAGCGGGATCGAGCTCACCCAATCCCTGACTCAAGCTCAGAAATTGTGAGATCTTGACCTCAGCTGAAGTCAGTTGCTTAACTGACTGAGCCACCAAGGCGCACTACTTGCGCAGTTTAATCTGGCTCAAGATATGGGTGAAGGTTAGCATCTGGTCAGAGCCTCTCATTGTCAGTTGTTTTTTCTTCACCTTTACTGTTTATGCATTGACTTTCCTTTACTTCTCAAGTTTTGCTTAAGATAATTTTCTCTTTGTTTCCATAATATGAGCATCTGTCTTTAACTGTTTAATTTGGGACATTGAATCTATAATTTTGGCCTTGAGTTGTATACCCAACATGGGCCACAAAACTGAAAAGTGAGATTTCTCATATAGACATATTCTCATAGAAAAATAGCTTTGTGATCTGTTATTATACTCACTGGTCTAGGTTTTTATTTTCCATTAGATTTTGTTGCTGAATCTTGTCTTTATTACTTTTATTAAAGTATTATTTATATTTTCTCCAGCATTCTGAATTGTTTCAACCTAAGTGTTTCCAAGCAACTTCTCTATTGCATTTGAAAATGGTCATCTTTAAGGTTTAATATGAGCTGCAATATATTTTTACCAGTTTTATGTTGCATTTAGCTGTTTGAGTATGTATTCCTACACAGACTATTTGATTATTTTTGTGAAGTTAAAGTATGAATTTATTTTGTTGTGTGAATTTTCTCTGATTCTCTTCTTAGAAACAACTTAAAAAAAATTTTTTTTAATGTTTACTATTTATTTTTGAGACAGAGAGAGACAGTCCAGGAGTGGGGGAGGGGCAGAGAGCAAAGGAAACACAGAATCCGCAGCAAGCTCCAGGCTGTGAGGTGTCAGCATAGAGCCTGATGTGGGACTTGAACTCAACTGCGAGATCACGACCTGGGTTGAAGTTGGAGGCTCAACCAACTGAACCACCCAGATGCCCCGGAAACAACTTCTTTTATTCTTATTTTTTTCTCGTAACATCTTTTTATTCCACATCCAAATAATTTAGCATTTATTTTCTTCAAACAAATCATTCTCTTACACAAACTCCTTATTTTAATAGTTCTGTTCTGATTAATGCTAATACATTGCAAACATCTAACTCAGAATGCATTCAAATTTTGCCAGTTGTCCCAGCAAGCCCTTTTCAACAAAGTGATGCATCCCAGTTTTACGTTGCACTTAGGTTTCATGCTTTTTTGCTTTCCTTCTGTCTTCTGATATAGTTTCAATCTTTCTTTGACCTCATGACCTTAACACTTTTGAAGATTACAGGCCAGTTACTTTGTAAAATGTCCTTCAATTCGAGTTTGTCTGATGTTTTGTCCTGACTAGACTTAGGTTATGCAGCTTTGGCAGGAAATCTCAGAAATGATGCTGCTGTCTTTGCATCCCGTCCAGTAGTGCAAGATTTCCATTTGGCCCATTCATGGTGATAACTATGATGATGGGATTAAAATGGCATCTCCACTGTAAAGTTGCTCTTGTGATTTATTCCCTTTTGTATTTTAATTTATTTTTAAGACTTTATTTTTAAGAGCAATTTCAGATTCACAGCCAAACTGAGATGTACAGATATTTCTCATACACCTCTGCCTTCACACATGCTTAGTCTCCCCATTATCAGAATGGCATATATCTTACAATTGATGAACCTATATCAATATATCACACCCAAACGTCATAGTTTACCTTATAGTTTATTCTTGACATTGTGCATTCTATGGGTTTGGACAATGTATATAATAACATGTATCCACCCTTACAGAATCAGCAGGACTATTTCATTGCCCTAAAAATCCCCTTACTCCACCTATTTATTTCTCCCCATCCTCTAACACTGGTAACCAAGAATGTTTGTACCATAGTTTAACCTTTTCAGGATGCTATATAGCTGAAATAAAACAATATGTAGTCTTTTCAAATTGGCTTCTTTTATTTAGTAATATGCATTTTTAAAGTTTCTCCATGTCTTTTTGTAGCTTTATAGTTCATTTTTTGAGCACTGAATTATATTTCATTGTCTGAATGTAGCACTTTTTTTTTTTAATCCATTCATCTGTGAAGGACATCTTGGCTTATTCCAAGTTTTGGCAATTATAAATAAAGCTGCTGGAAACATCTGTGTGTGGGCATTGGATGGACATAAGTTCAACTCCTTTGGGTAAATACTAAGGAACACAACTGTGGGAATATCACAGTAAAATCCTATTGTAAGAAACCACCAAATTGTCTTCCAAAGTGGCTGTAACATTTTGCATTCCCATCAACATGTATGAGAGTTCCTGTTGTTTCACATCCTTGGGCGCCGTCAGTGTTCCGGGTTTTGACCATTCTAATAGATGTGTAGTGGTATCTCATTGCTATTTTAATTTGCATCTTCCTGATGGCATATGATGTAGAGAATATTTTCATATGCTTATTTGCCATTTGTTTATCTTCTTTGAAGTTATCTTTTAAAGTCTTTTGGCTTTTTAAACTAAGGTTGTTTGTTTTCTTATTGTTGAATTTTAATATTTCTTTATATATTTTGGATATCAGACCTTTATCAAGTATATCTATTTAATTTTTCTAATTCCGTTTGCTTGCTTTTCTTGGTCAAGACTTCTCTTTTATTTACTATGTTAATGAAAAGTTTCACTCTCTCTTGTGTTGCTTCCTCTGTTCCTTCCTTTTTTGTTTCATTTTACTTTTCTCATATTTTCCTGAATTCTGTTTATGTTTTAACCCCCTTCTGTGTTATTGGAATATCTTCTATCAACTCTTGTGTTGATACTCGGACTTTTGTCATAGAGGAACACATCTTCCTGTGGCAATTTTTAACAATCCATGCCTGTTATCATGCATGTTGTGCTTATCGTTTTTATGTGGCTTAAAAAAACACTACTAAATTAATTAGTACCTGCATGATACTTGGTAATTCCATATAAATTGTTCTTACACTGTAAAAAGTATTCATGCCTACTTCATCATAATTTTCTGATGACCTTTTTTTTTGTATGTATCTATTGTTACTGATTTTTTTTGTTTGTTCCTTATTATTTTTCTTATCCTAGTATAATTCTATAGATTCTGAGCTGGTCCCTTTGAACTCATCATTAAATATTATTTTCCTGGTCCAGGTATTGTTATGAAATAAAGGAAGCAAAGGCAAGCGTGCAAGGAATTCTCTGATAACGTGAATATGATGTGAGCTATATATGAATGTGGTGTGAGTCAGAGGCAAGGTGTCTGCTTGTTAGATTTTACTTCTTTGCAGCCAACTCACGTTGGTGGATCTAGGATTGGTCAAAATGTAGATTTCTCTTCTCTTTCACTCTCATATAAACATAACTTCCTGCAAATATGACTATATATTTGCAAAAAAAATATAGCCTGCAAATATGCATACCCTGTCATGCATGTGTCAAAACAGAGCCTCTTTACTCTTGCCATCAACCCACATAACCAGTCTTTTTTTGTAAATAAGAGGTTGTTGATTTTTTTCTTGTCATGTAATATCAAATATTCTGTCAAACTGAACTCTACTAGTGTTTGCCTAGTTCCTCAGCTTTGGGCATCCCTCTCTCCATGTTTTTTCTCCTGCCATTTACAATTCACTGCATATGCCTAGCCTCAGAGTAATCACTTGGTTTCTTCAAAGATGGGGCTGGTGTTTCCTTCTCGATCTCCTAAATTCCTTTAGGTGTTTTGAAGAGGAAGAGGGAAACTTTCTCTACATGTTGTTATTTGTTAATTGGAGTGGTAAGGCAAGTTTCAAAAACTCCATTCTGGATGTGCAGAGAAGGGTTGACTCCATTCCTCTAGCTCTGCCACTTGGGTCCTTGAAGCTCCGCATGAATTTTAACTGCTGGGCCAGCCAGAGCTCTGGGATAGTATTGACTCCTCCATTGCCTCCCAGACAATGGGTGTTTTGTTTCACTTTTTTGGTTTTCCTTAAGTCTAGTTTAGTAAAAATATGAATTTTTGAACCAGGCAAGTTTATATGAATTCGAGTCTACCTTTTCCTGGATTTATTATGTGTATTAGTGTCTTATTTATAGACTAGGCATAGCAGCAGTGGTGTGGTAGAGCCAGTTCACACCTGCCTGCAAGAGCTCACTATTCATGTTTTAGGATGTGTACATGTCAGTTGATGCCACCGTAATAGTTTTAAATTAAGTGTAATGTAGTATTTACACAATAGAAACTAGCAGACATTATAGATTAGGCCTCCTGACACTGGGGAGCTGGTTGCTAAAGATTTGCCAATTCATCATTACATAGCATATTTCCCCCATGAAGATATCACTAGAACTGAATGTAATAATTTATGGAATACATTAAGTATGTTTCCAGCATATTATAAATACTTGGTAGATGTTAGTAATCTCTTCCTCTTCCTGCCTTCCTGCCACTTTGCCCTGACCACTGTCTTTAGTTCTCATGGAAATTCTTAAATTTCTTAATTGCTTTATTCTTATACTGATCTGAACTCAAAATTGAATAATAATGCTTTTCTGGCCTCTGACTTAAATTTTAATTTATTTTCCTGTCACATAATTCCTCACTTATTCCTTTTTCTGAGGCATTTTCTTTCTGCTGACCCCTGCAGATTTTAGCATTAGTAAATTTCTTAGTGTGTCTGTTATTCTCTTGGTTCAATTAAACTCCTCTTATTATTTCTTACATCTTTTCTAACTTCTTAAAATCTTTCCTTTTGTCTACAATCTTTAAGGCTCATCATGAATTTCACTATTAAAATCCACTGAAGCATATAAATTATTCATATATATATTCATATATATCCATGTATATCCATATATATTAATGTGTACATACATACGTATACACATATACACATTCGTGTATATATATATATATACATACACACACACACATACATATATACACATACATATACATGCACACACACATCCACCACTGCCAAAGATGTTGATTATGATGAATGCCACATAAAGTGAAAGAGGATTGGTTCTCCCTAAAAACTCTTAAATTGAATTTTCACTGATACAAAATTCCATTTTGATTAACACTCAGTGTCTAAAAGAGGAGTGCGTTAATAGACGCTGTTTCTTTTCTTTCCTCACATCAGATTCTGAAATAAACTATCAGGAACAAATCCTTATTAAAATGAGTAATAAGCCAGCAGGACTTCCAACCAGCAGCTACTAGTGCACTCTTCATCTTTCACGACAGTGAGCCTCGCCAGGTCATAATTTTCTCTGGAACAAAAGAAAATGATTTCAAAGCATTCACAAAAGTAAGCTTGTAAAATTGGTAAAAATTTAAATTGCCCCAAAGCAAATCAAATTAAAACTATGAAGCACAAATATGAACAAAATTTTCTAGATTTCTCTAGACAGTTTTAAATTTTGAGATCTGATTAGATAGAAATGGAGAGAGCATTTTACTTGTGTAAATTATTTGCAGGAGTCAGATAACAAGCAAGTAGTATGTACTTTGAGTGTTGCATGATGTAGCCTATCAGAATATATATTAGGGAGTTCCTTGGCATAAACACTGGTGAAGGGAGATGTAAGAATTAGAACTCAACAGGGTGCCTTCATGGCTCAAGTGGTTGACAATCTGACTCTTGATTTCAGCATAAGTCATGATCTCACAGTTTGTCAGATCAAGCTCCACATCATGCATGGAGCCTGCTTGAGATTCTCTTTCTCCCTCTCTTTATGCCCCTCCTCCCTGCTCATGCTCGCGTGCTCTCTCTCTCTCTCTCAAAATAAATAAGTAAACATTAAAAACAAAAAAAAATTATAATCGAACAGAGAATTGGTCAGTGATACAGGCCCTACAGCCTCAGCCAACCTAATGGGGTCTCTGGAGCTTAAATATCCTACCAGAATCTTCCTTCATTGAATTGAAATGGCCAGATCCATATACTTATGCCTCTATCAGATTCTGGATGTGGGTTTCCCTCGAAATGGTGACCTGGGTTAGGTAGCTCTCTGAAGTTGAGACATTCATGAAGGAGGCTTCACACAGCTGGAACCACATTTGGTCCTTCAAGGCAGAACTGGGGCTGACAACTCAATGTGCAAACCGCAGAGAAATGTGTTCTCCTTACTGTTTTCAGTTAAAACAGAATTGAATAGAAATATTTTATCACTGTTAAAAATCATATGCAGGAGTTTCTACAAATTCATTTCTCTAAGAAAATAACAGATTTCCATGCAACAGAAAATTGGAATCTTTTCAGAGAAAAATCTCAAGGAAAGCACACACTTGCTCACACAAACACACACAGAGGTAACAGTGTCTTCCAATGAAGAATAAAAATTTGGGAGAAAAAAAAACCCCTACATATTTGAAATAAATTTACTAGGCCTACTAAAGTTTTATGAAAACAACAAATAAAGTAGGAAAATATATAGAGTCATTTTAAATATAAATGTGCACAAATACTTTAGAAATGACATTAATGGTTCTAAGGAAAATCTATGTTTTTGACAATAGAAATTATTTTTAAAATTTGTCAATGAGTGTTCAGAGGCATGGATCTGTTGCCTTTTAGCATATGTATAAAAAGCATTGCACATCATGTATATTAAAATTAATATGTTTGGGTGCCTGAGTTACTCAGTTAAGCATCGGACTTCAGCTCAGGTCATGATCTCACAGTTCATGATTTCGAGCCCCGCATCTGGCTTTCTGCTGTCAACACAGAGCAGAGCCAGCTTCAGATCCTCTGTCTCCCTTTCTCTGCCCTTCCCCAACTCAAGCTCACTCCTCTCTCTCTCTAAAAAAGAAATAAACATTAAAAAGTTAGTCCACTAATGAAGTTCTTAAAATTATTTATTTGATACATTCCCACCAGCAATGGAAAAGTGTTTCTATTTCTCCATATCTCCATATTCTTTTTCCTGTTTGTTAATAAGCATCCTAATAGAAACTCATTGTGGTTTAGATTTCTGTGTCCCTTGGGACTAGTAACAGTGAACATCTTTTCATGGGTTTATTGGCTATCTGTAGACCTTCTTTGGAAAAACAAGTACCAAATGGTTTACTCATTTTTTAGTTGGAATGTTTATTTAAAATTTTTTTCATTTTAAATTATTTTTAAATGTTAACTGAGAACACATTCTCTATACTCAGTATTCCTTTATAGAGGTAATATGTTCAATATATCAATGTTTTTCTTTTGGATTTCTAGTCTATATTTATTTTTTATAACAAGCTTACATTAAAAATGTTTTAAGTTGCTTATACTAAAATCTAAAACTAAAAATACAAAGCTAAGGCAAACAGTAGATATTTTTCTGGAAAGTAGATCACAAGACTTGTGTTGAATATCATGTGCTGATTCTAATTCTCTTTATGATTATGGACAAACATTTAATCCTTTGGGTTTCTGGATTGACTATCACTAAAAATAGAGTATGTGGGTGAACCATATTTGAGATACCATTACATTCTATAACTATCCGCTACTAACATCGCTGATAAAATAAAAACCAAAGGAAAGAAATACACACATAGTTGCAGAGTTAGAGAGAGAAGAGATACTGGTTGTTGGCATATTTAAACTTTCTCAATAAATCTCTTCAAGTAAGGTGTTTTCAAATTTTTCTGCTATAACTTACTTATAGCAAATCACACTATCTTAGCTGTAGTCTAATGAGTTTTGAGAAATGCATTTGCCTCTGCAATCACATGAAGTATAAAACATTTTCATCACCCTAGAAAGTTCCCTGTGTTCCTTCTCAGTTAGTCCCTTACCGGCAACAGAACCACTGTTCTGATTTCTTCCAACAGTGATTAGTATTTCCTCATTTAGAATTTCATACAAATGAATTTATAGCAGGTACTCTTTTGTGTGTGGTTTCTTTTTCTCAGAGCATGTTGTGAGGATTTTGTGTACTATTGTATTTATCAGTGAATCATTCCTGGTTATTAGTGGTGTTTTGTTGGATTAGCATACCACGATTTGTTTATCCAGTCTCCTGTTGATGGGTATACAGGACCTTTTGTGTACATCTATTTCCTCCTTCCTCCCTTCCTCCCTCCCTCCCTCCCTCCCTCCCTCCCTTCCTTCCTTCCTTCCTTCCTTCCTTCCTTCCTTCCTTCCTTCCTTTTTCTTTTTCTCTGTAAATGCATAGAAGTGTGAAATTTCTGGGTCATGAGCTAGGTACATAGTTAATGAGAAAATTCTACTTTTCTGAAGGGGTTATACATACCATTTTATACTCTCAGCACTAATATATGAGAGCTCCTGGATAACATTGGTAGCTAATGTCTTAAAAATGGAGCCATTCAGTAGAGTGCATAGTGGTATCACAACTTTGTATTTCCCTGATGACTGAGGACACTGAGTATCTTTAATATGACTTAATAAAATAAATAATAGCCATTGTAGGTAAACCTTTATGCAGTATCTTTCTGTATTTTGCCTAATATTTTATTGGGCTTTGGGACTTTTATAATTCAGTCATAGGAGTTGTTTAATATTGTGGATATAAGCTCCTTATCAGGTATATAGTTACTGCAAATGATTTTTTTCCTCCAGTCACTGATTGCCCATTCATTTTCTTTACATTGAAAGAAAGATTTTAGTTTTAATAAAATCCATTATATATATGTGTATATGTATATAATATTCTATATATATTTTTTCCCTTTTATAGTTAGTGCTTACTGAATATTTCCCCCTTTCTAACAGATTTTTGGTTACTGTAAGGTCGTGAGGTTTTTTTTCACCTATATTTGCTTCTGGAAAATTTATGGTTTTGTAGTTTCTATTTAGATTTGCATACATTTTTGTGTGCCGTGTAATTTATGAATAGAGGTTTTGTCTTTGTTGTTGTTGTTGTTGTACTGCTGCTATTTATTGTTGCTCTTTTTCCATATAGAGAATCATTTGTCCTAACATAATTGGTGAAAATATTTTTCTGTTCTCATTCCAATCCTGTCATGCCTTAGTCAAAAATCAATTGACCTAATCATTGTAGTGTAGTAATGAATGATCAATCCACTCTTTTGATCTATTTAAATATTTTTTTGGTTTTATTTAATTTTCAGACAGAGAGATAGAACATGAGTTGGGGAGGGGCAGAGAGAGAGGGAGACACAGAATCTGAAACAGCCTCCTGGCTCTGATCTGTCACACAGAGCCCGACGTGGGGCTCAAACCCACAAACTGTGAGATCATGACCTGAGCCGAAGTTGGACACTTAACCGACTGAGTCACCCAGGCACCCCTCTATTTATCTATTTGTATATTATTATGCCATTATAGTGTTGTCTTGCTTACTATAGCTTCAAAGTAGGTTTTGAAATCAAATAAGGGCACCAACTTTGATTTATTTCAAGAGTTTCTGGCAATTCCATGTTACTTTCTTTTTTTAATTTTTATTTATTTATTTTTGAGGGAGAGAGAGAGACAAAGTTTGAGCAGGGGAGGGGCAGATTGAGAGGGAGACAGAATTGGAAGCAGGCTGCAGGCTCTGAGCTGTCAGCACAGACCAGATGTGGGGCTTGAACTCATGGACCACTAGATCTTGACCCTAGCCAAAGTCGGACACCTAACCAACTAAGCCCCCAGGCGCTCCCCATGTTACTTTCATTTCTATATATATCTTAACTTCACCAAAGCATATATTTAATATATACTTAGTATTAGTTGGATTTTGCTGGATTTATAAATCAAGTTGTGTAGAATTCACATCTTACATTAATCTGCTTAGGGCTGTCATAACAAAATAGCATAGACTGTTGGCTTAGCCAACAGAAATGTATTTTCTCACTGTTCTGAAGGCTGAAAGTCCGAAATCAAGGTCCAGCAGATTTGGTTTCTGTTGAAAGCTAGCTCTCTTTTCCTGGCTTGCTGATACTTGCTTTCTCACTATGTTCTCACAGGGCCTGTCCTCAGGGTGTGTGCTCATGGAGGTAAAAAGAGAATGAGCTCTCTGTGTCTCTTCTTATAAAGACACTGATTTTATAGGGTCAGAGCCCCACACATAGGACTTTATCTAAGCTTAATTACTCTTTAGAGGCCCCATTGCCAAGTACAGCCAAACTGGGTGCTTCAATATATGAATTTGAGGGGGACATAAACATTCAGTCCATAACGTATCTTAACATTGAGTCTTCCAATCTATTAACAAGTTATATTTTTTCCATCTATTTTGGACTTTTTGAATTATATCAATAATATTTTGTATATTTAAGTATAGGTATCTTTCATACATGCTGTTACAGTCTTCCCTACATGTTTTATGTTCTTTAATGCTATTATAAAAGGTATGATATTTTAGTCAATTGTCCAGGAATATTTTGCTAGTATGTAAAAATACAAGTTATTTTGTATTTGACCTTGTATACCATGGCCTTGATTAACTTATGTGGAACATGTAGCATTAAAAAAATAGATTGCTTAGGATTTTCTACACAATTAGATTGTCTGAGTAAAGATATTTTACACCCTATTTCTTTAAAAAAAATTTTTTTATAGTTCATTTTTTTTTGAGACAGAGGGAGACAGAGAATGAGCAAGGGAGGGGCAGAGACAGAGAAAAACACAGAATCTGAAGCAGGCTCCAGGGTCTGAGCTCTCTGCACAGAGCCCGATGCTGGCCTCCAACTCACAAACTGCGAGAACCTGAGCTGAAGTCGGACGCTCAACTAACTGAGCCACCCAGGCGCCCCTACACCCCATTTCTTTTCTCTTTTCCTTCTATTCCCTTCCCTGATTGTTCATTTAAATCTATTTGGGACAGAGCAAACTAGACATTCACTTCCAAGATTGAAAAGGCTTTAGTTGCACAGAATGATGCTTAAGAACACCTGAAGGGGTAAGCAAACATACTTAGAGATGGCAGCCACAAGCTTGAATGTTAGAGGCTGTACAAATTAAGGAAACGTATATAGGGAGTTGAACTGATATGCGCAGACAGAATCAAAGATGAATGAGGTGGGCATATGTACAATGCAGTGGCCCAGCATACACAGCAGAGTAAAAACAGAATAAGGAGGCCATCTGTACTATGGACGGATGAGTATGAAGTATCAGAGCCTGGGCAAGGAGGTGCATTCTCTTGAGAGATACATGATGGTGGCAGATATGGGAGATTTGTTACAAGCAGAATTTATCAAATAAGGATAAATATTTAGGATTACAGTGAATCTATAGATCAAGTTGGAATGAACTAACATATTAACAATATAGGGTTTTCTATCCATGAACATGGGTAGATCCTGCATATATTGTACTAGATTTATGCTTAAGTATTTTATTTTGGGGGATGGGGTGCTGTGGTAATTGGTATTATGTATTAATTACAAATTCCACTTGTTTATTGTTATATAGGAAAGTGACTGACTTTTATATATTAACCTTATATCTTGTAACTTCAGTATAATTGCTTATTGGTTCCATTTTTGTTGTTGTTGTTGATTCTTTCAAGGTTTCTATGTAGATAATCATGTTATCTGTGAACAAAGACAATTTTTACCTCCCCAATCTGTATACCTTTTACTTCCTTTTCCATTTCTTGTGTTTTAAATTAGCTAGAAATTCCAGTACGATGCTGAAAAGGAATGGTGAATAGGATTATCCTTTCTAGGAGGAAAGCTTTGAGTTCCTTATTATAAGTACAATGTGAGGTTAGCTGTAGTTTTGTAGATAGTCTTTAACAATTTGAAAACATTTCCTCTCCTTGTTTATTGAGAGTTTTTAACATAAATGGGTATTGGATTTGTCAAATGCTTTTGTCTATCTATTGATATAATTATGTGACTTTTTTTTTAGCCTTCCAGTTATTTAATAAATTTTTGAACATTGGACCAGACTTGAATACCTGAGATGTACAAATCCCATTTGGTTGTAGTGTAGAATTCTTTTAATTCATTGTTGACTTGATTAATAACATTTTGTTGAGGAATCTTATATCTATGTTGTTGTTTTTTTAAGTTTATTTATTGGTTTTTGAGAGAGAGAGAGAGAGAGAGAAAGAGAGATAGAGATAGAGATAGAGAGAAGGAGAACAACCAGTGGAGGGCCAGAGAGAGGGGGAAAGAAAGAATCCCAAGCAGGCACCACTCTGTCAATGCAGAGCCAATGCTGGGCTCAATCTCATGAACCAGGAGATCATGACATAAACTGAAATCAAGAGTTGAATGCCCAAACAGCTGAGCAACTCAGGTGCCCCTTACATCCATGCTTTTGAAATGTGACCTGCATATTTTTATGATGCCTTTGTCTGGGTTTGGTATTAAGGTAATAGTGGCTTCATAGATGAATCACAAAGTATTGCCTCTGCTTCTATCTTCTGAATGAGATTGTAAAGAATTGGTGTAAATCCCACTTTAAATGTTTCGTAGAATTTACCAGTGAAGCCATCTGGGTCAGATGGCTGAATCACCGAATCACAAAGCTTTCTGCTGTCTAAAGTGATTAATTTTTTAATTTCTTTAATATATATGTGCCTGTTGAGATTGTCTTTTATTTCTTGTGTGAGGTTTGGCAGCTTGTGTCTCTCAAGGAATTGATCCATTACATTTAGATTATCAAATTAGTGAGCATAGAATTATTCATAGTATCCTTTAGTATACTTTTTGTGCCGTTGGATTGATATGATGTCCCCTCTTTCATTTATGATATTAGTAATTTACGACATTTGGTTCTTTTTCCTTAGCCTAGCTAAGAGCTTATCAATGTTATTGAAATTTTTCATAAAACCCTATTTTTGCATTGATTTTCTGTATTGATTTCCTGTTTTAAGTATCACTGACTTCTACTTTTTCTCTTCTGTTTACTTTATAATTAATTTGTTCTTCTTTTTTTACGTTCCTAAGGTAGAAAGTTAGATAATTGATTTTAGATGTTTTTTCTTTTCTACTATATACTTTCAATGCTGTAAATTTCCACACACTTCTTTCACTGCATCTCACACATTTTGATGTGTTTTCATTACATTAAGTTTGCCTTTTCATTTCATTAAATTTGTCATAATATTCTTATATATATGTAATTTAATAGTAGATTGTTTAATCTCCACTTATTTGGGAATATCCCAGCTATACTTCTATTATTGATTTCTTATTTGATTCCAGTATGATCTGAGAACAGACATTGTATGATTCTATTCTATTCAAAGTGGTAAATGTTTTTTTATGGCCCAGATTGTGGTTTATTCTGACAAATGTTCCATGTTAGCCTGAGCAGACTGTGTATTTGTCTGTTACTGGATAAAATAATCTATAGAGAGCAGTTATAGCCAGTTGATTGATTGTGTTGTTGAGTTTGCTTTGTCTCTGCTGGTTTTCTGCCTGCTGATCCAGCCTATTTCTGATAGAGGGATATTGAAGTCTCTATGAGAGCGGACTCATGTATTTGTCCTTGCAGTTCCATCAGTTTTTGCCTCCTGTAGTCTGATGCTGTCTTGGTAGGCTCATGCCCATTATGAATCATTCTGTTCTCTTGGAGAACTGACACTTCTATCCTTACGTCATGCCCTATTTTATCATTGATAACCAACATTGCTTTGAAGTCTGCTCTATCTGAAATTAGTATGGCGACTGCTTTCTAATATTAACTAAAACTGCTTTCTTTTGATTAGCATTAGCATGGTGTATTTTTCTACATCCATTTACTTTTAATCTATATGTGTCTTTATATTTAAAATTAGTGTTTTGTAGACAACATATACCTAGGTTTTGTTTTCTGATCCACTCGGACACTCTCTATCTTTTAATTGGTAGATTTAGACCATTAATGTTCAAACTGATTATTGATATTGATGGATTAATATCTACCATATTAATTACTGTTTTCTATTTGCTGCCATTCCTCCCTTTTCCTATTTTAGTCTTCCATTCTTCTGACTTTTTCTGGTCTTAATTGAGATTCCATTTTCTCTCTTTTCTTAGAATATTGGCTATACTTATTTTTTCAGTCTCTTTTGTTTTGTTTTGTTTTTGTTTGTTTGTTTTAGTGGTTGCCCTAAAGTATGCAATATACACTTACAGCTAATCTAAGTTCACTTTCAAATAACACTGTACCAGGGGCACCTGGGTGGCTCAGTCAGTTAAGCATCTGACTTCAGCTCAAGTCATGGTCTCATGGTTTGTGAGTTTGAGCCCCACAGTTACCTATTAGGTCAATTAAGAGTAAGTAAAACAGGGGCGCCTGGGTGGCTTAGTCGGTTACGCGTCCGACTTTCGCTTAGGTCATGATCTTGCGGTTCGTGGGTTCAAGCCCCGCGTCGGGCTCTGTGCTGACTGCCAGCTCAGAGCCTGGAGCCTGTTTCAGTCTGTGACTCCCTCTCTCTCTGACCCTCCCCTGCTCACGCTGTCTCTCTGTCTCTCTCCTAGAAATAAATAAAACATTAAAAAAAAAAGAGTAAGTAAAACAAAAAGTTTTTATTTTATCTTTATCCATTCACTCTCCAATGCTGTTGTTTACTTTGTATCTGAGTTTCTAATTTACATAATTTTCCTTTTTCCTAAAGAGCTTCTTATAATATTTCTTTCCAGGCAGGCTAGTCTACTGGCAACAAAGTCCCTCAATTTTTGTTTGAGAATATCTTTATTTCTCCTTCAGTTTTGAAGTGAATAATTTTAGGGTGCAGAATTCCAGGTGGTAAATTTTTTTCTATTAGCACTTTAAATATTCCCCTCCACTAACTTCTTCCTTGCATACTTTTTGAGGAGAAGCCTATATTATACTTAATCCTTATTCCTCTATAGGTCAGATTCCTTCTTTTTTTGGTTTTCCAGTTAAACCTCTGTTAAACCTTTTGTAGTTGCTTCATAGTCCTTGGATATTTTGTTCTGTTCCTTCCAATCTTTTTGCCATTGCTTTCCAATTTTTTAGGATTCTGTTCATATTTACTGGCTCAGAGATTTTCTCCCCAGCCATGTGCAGTCTGCTAATGAGCCCATCAGAGGCATTCTTCAGCTTTGTGACATTTTTTGTTGTTGTTATCTCTAGCAATTCTTTCTGGTTCTTTCTTGGGATTTCCATCTCTCTGCTTACATTGCCCATCTGTTCTTGCATGCTGTCTACTTTCTTCATTAGAGCCCTTAGCATATTAATCATAGTTGTTCTAAATTCCCATTTTGATCATTCTAACATCTCTAATATGTCTGGTCCTGATGCCTGCTCTGTCTCTTCAAATTGTGGTTTTGTTTTTGTTTTTTTGTTTTTTACATTTTAGTGTGCCTTGCATTTTTTTCTTCATAGCTGGACATGCTTTACTAGATAAGTAGTCATTTGTTAATGTGATGATGACGTGTGAAGGGAAGGGAAGCATTCTATAAGTGATCCTGTACCTCTGGACTATGAACCTCACAAATGTTTCTCAGTTTTTTCCTCCCCTACTTTGGTCAGAAGGTCTTGGAGTTGAGTGATTAAAATCTCCCAAGTGGAAGGTTAGAGCTGACTGAAGTTGGGTATTTCCACTTCCTAGGACACTTAGGTTCTGTTAATACCCCAATAGCTTAGACTCTTGTTAACTGGTTTTCCCTGAGGGCAGGCCTCATTAAGAAGAATGCAGTACTCTGGCATATTTTTCTTCTCCCTCTGCTGGGAGCCAGAGGGGATTTTTCTCAGATAATTACTGTGGAAACTGCTGGGGCTCCTAGAGGTAAATCTCACAATACTGTGGGACACCCCTATAACTGAGTCCTCTTGGTGTGTTAACTCAGTCATCCTCACTGCACTTCCATCAGTTCATCAATTACAGTTCAGGTGTCCCTACCCTGGCACGGGTTCCTGTGTTGATTTCAGCTCACGAATCTCTGATGCATTATGCAGATTCCCTGTGATTGCCTTTCTGACTCCCATCTTGAGGGCAGTACTTTGTCCTGTCCTGTGTCTTACCCTCTCTTTGGGACCTAAGAAGAGCTATTGACTCTTCAATCTGTTGAGCTTTCTACTTATAGTTAAGATTAGGGAACTTCTAAGATTTTCATAGGCTGAACTGGAAACCAGAAGTCTTAGTTATTCATTTATATTAAAAAGTTTTTTGTTGGGTGCCTGGTGGCTCAGTCAATTGAATGTCCAATTCGAGTTGGACTCAGGTCATGATCCTAAGATAATGGGATTGAGCCCCAAGTTGAGTTACATGCTAAGCATGGAACCTACTGGGATTCTCTGTTTCTCTCCTATGGCCCTTAACCCCACTGTACTCTCTCTCTTTCTCTCTCTCTGTTTCTAATAAAAAAAGTTTGTGAGTGTGAAATAAATGCAAATTTATACCAAACACATATTTATGAAGTGAATAATAAATAGTATAAAAATTATGTTAACCCCCCTGATATTTCCACTTTCAAATTCCATATATTCTGTTGCGTTCATGTTTTTTACTATAGATATTCCATATAAATATTTTTACTATATATATATTATCAGCATAACATTTTATAAAAATAACACATATATATAAAATACTTTTAAACATTAAAAGATAAAGGTAGTTCTAGTTACCATTTATTGGGGCCATAGTGTATGCCAGTTATTACTAGGCACTTTAGATGCTATAATTTACACAAAGCTTTGAGACCCAAAGATTCCTATTTCTATTTAACATACGGAAACTGAAGCTTAGAGAAGCTAGGTTAAAGCTATTTATGTAGCTAGTAAATTATATAGCTAGGATTTAAATCTACTGCTATATTACCAGGAAACATTACTTAACTATAGTATATTAGTATATTAGCAAATTATATAAAACATTACAGAGAAAATGCAACTTTATTTTTGTGGGGAGGGTTTTTATTGAATATACAAATTTATCAGCATGAAATTTTCAACCTGAAATTGCTTTACTCTTAAAATACAATTATTTATAGCTAAAGAACTCTGAGTTTCAAGTTCAGTGAACATTAGGAGTCAAGATTCCTTCAAAACATTATCTAATCTCCTAGAGTGCAGATTTCATGTTTTTGAAGGAAATAATAGCATCTATTTATGCAAGTTGTAATTTTGAAAATCAAAATTAGATAATGAAATGCAAACTTAAAAAAAAATCTATTATGCCCCATCCAAATGTCCAGCCTTAATACAATTTAGGGCACATCGCAGTGAAAAAAACCACAATTATTTCTGACAAACAAGATATTTAATTCAGTGCAATTTTAATTATATAAATAAAAAGAAGAATCTAAAGAAAATATTCAGAAGTGGAAGTAGCAGCATAATTAAAGATTATATATTGGCCATGTGGTTTTCCCAACATATTTTCTTACTGGCCTCTTTAATATGCCAGAAACATCTAAGCCAAAAGAACTGTGTAGAATATTGCACACAGATATATACACACACACACACACAGAGAACTGGAAATCACTCCAAATGAAACAGCATTACTTTAATTTAATCAGCAAAGGGAAAGAAAATCTTGCTTTTATTTTTTTTTTCAAAGATTTTACTTTTAAGTAATCTCTGCACTCAGTGTGGGACTCGAACTCACAACCCTGAGATCAAGAGGTGCATGCCCCAACAACTGAGCCAACCAGGTGCCCTTAAGAAAATCACGCTTTTAGCTGAGCAGCTGCAATCATAGATTGCTAAAGTAAAATCATCAAAAGATGTTAAGTTAAAGACACAAATGTTTAGATGCTCAAAATTTGGAGACATAATAATGAAAATCAGTTAGTCATTTAAGAGCAATGATAGAAAAGTAACAAAAAATTTTTAAAACTCACACTTTAAAACATGGAAAATATAATTTGTTCTCTAGCCAAAGCAATATTGCCCATAAAATGAACAGAATTTTTTTCCACTTTAATCAGTTAAATAGTTCCAAAAGAAAATTTTCAATCTTTATTTTTTGAATAGTGCTTTTAAACTAGATCAGATTTCTCTCTTAGGAAATTTGGACTGTGTTCTCAAAGTGTCATTTTACAACCAGTTTTTTTTTTTCTTTTAAACCCAGAAATTATTATTGTAACCTGTTTCATTGTCAGATATATCTGTTTCTGGGAACATTTTATTTATTTATTTATTTATTTATTTATTTATTTATTTTTGCTGATTCATAGGGACACATATATCCCACTATTTATTTATTTATTTATTTATTTATTATTATTATTATTTTTTTTTTTTACAAATAGTTTACTGTCATCTGGGAACATTTTAACCACAGATTTTCTTGTATTACCATAGACTGCTTTTCTCTTCCCCACCTATAATATGTTTTCAAGTTTTGAATTTATTCTTCCAATAAACATGTTTCTCCAGATAGAGTACTGTAGTGTAAATCAGTCCAGTCGTGAACCGTCTAAAGGAAGTGTTGATTGGATATTGATCTAGGGTCAATTTATGCAAATTGTAACTATGCATTCATTGGTTTAAAAGGGTAATTCATTAAGAATGTTTCTTTTATGTACCTAGATACACATTTATGTACACAGATTCATAACTAAAACTTGTCACAACCAAATAATAAATTTCAACAGATGTCTATTCATTACTAAAATTAGCTGTGATATACAACTTGGCTAATGCAAGGTTTTGTAGGGTGATTTGCTTGAAGAATAAAATAACCAACCATAGCCTATTTTCTTATTTGTCTATTTCTACTAAATAAGGAGAAAATAATTCCTATGGTATCTATTTCCTAGCAGTATGTTTATATGTGTGCTCTAGTAAGCCAAAATAGGGAATCAAGTGAATGTTTTTATGAGAATAATTCTCCTACTAAAGGGATAAAGTTAAAACAAATAATTCACACTATGCAGTACTCCCCAACACCTCCCTGCCCCACTAAGCCACCCTAAGCAAAATGCTTGTTTTAAAGGATAGAATATTTTAAAAAATCACTAAAAAAATAAAAAATAAGATCAGGACACTGAATGAGATAGGACCAGGCACATGAGAAAGATACCAGATATTAAAACACATTAATGTAAAATAGTCCAGTAACTAATATGATGTATTACATTTCATATTGGCAAGTTACAGCAAGGTAAAGATAAAGCCTTCTCCAATATTGAACCCAAGATTCTAACATTGTATAGAAACATTTAATTGTGTATTGAACCAAACTTTTATAAATTATAATAATTTGTATACCCCTTCTTTTTACCCCTTCTTGTAATATTTCTTTGATTTTTTCCCCTCTTTGTTCCTTCTTCTCTTTGGATTTCTATGCTAACATCTTCATTTCTTGACTTTGACTATTTTCTTTATTCGATCTGAAAAGCATACCCTGAGAAGGGTCATGGAGTTTAATATCTCTTAAAATATATACTAACTCCATTTGAGGACTGAATAGTTTTCATTGTAAAGTGCAGTCATCTAAAATTAAAAATGTAGTTTTCTAAATTAGTTCTCCAGACTAATTATGATTCTTAAGATTTTCATCCCAATAGATTTTATTATTTTACTTAATTTCTTATCATTATTTTGTCATAGTGACCTTGCTTGCTAAACGAAAATAATAGTTTGGAAGAATATTTGCAAATACGAATGTTCTGGAAAATTCAGAATCCCTATGATAGCTTATAATGAACTACTAAATAAATATAATTATCTAAATTCTGTATGTAAACCACATGTTCTGAGATAATAAAATATAGTATCAATGCATTAAGCTAGCTAAGTTGCAGAAAATTTGCCCCAAAACACAGTAATTTTCAACATTACTTACTGAAAGTCTTACAGACTTTCAACACTTAAATGATCTGTTTTAAAATATACTTATTTTATTATTCTCAATTTAAAGAGTACAGTCTTTTCCCCAAGCTTATTTTGTCTAATATTACACAAAATTATAATAGGCACAAAAGTACTTTTATACTTTACATCTTGTTCAAATAACTTGTATTCTGGGGATGGTTAAACATTTTAAACAAAAATACAAGTTTTCTGTCATAATTTCTCAAAGGAGTTAAAAACAAATTCAATTCTTGCTTGAAAAATCTGATATGCATCATTAGTTACATCTTTAATCTGTTCCATTAATCTTATTTTGTTTAGTGAGTATACCAATTTTTAAATAATTATTAAATTCAGCAGGGAGAGTTTTGTAATGTAATTGGTTGCTTACAGAACCTGAAGTGGTTATTTGTTCTTTAGGATGGAGATACCTCCTACAACTTCAGCCCTTCTTCCTTTCTTTCTTTTTTTTAACTGACTGGAAATTTATCTCATTTTCTTGTCCCTTGACTAATGACTAAAGGATTCAAGCAAACGACTTAGTTGAAAATGTAAATTAAGCTGTGAAATGTTAATGGTGTGTTATCTTTATTTTTATGTGGAGAGGATCACAATTAAACTTAAGCATGAAATTATATGGAAATATATTGAACCCTTTTTTTCAGCCAGCAATCAGTCTGTTTTACTAAAAACAGAATAGATACAAATAAATGAGAACACAGTAGGATGTAAAAATGATTAGCTAGGAATATTAAAATAGGAGAAAACCTATCAAGACTTTCAGTTGGCAACAAAATCTAATTATAAGTAATGCCAAAAAAGCAGAAAATTTCAACCTAAACAATGTTCAGAAAGTTATCAGGGCTAGATAGAGAACATCTACATTGAGGAGTAGAAAGTAATTACAAAATAAAAGAGAGACAGATTTTAATAAGCCCGCTTTTATCTGTATTCAAAGTTATAGGATATAGTATCAGAAAGTCATCTACCCCCCTCACTACATCACCACCACACTTATACATTAACACTTTTTATGGAATTTAGGCAAAGGAAATGAGGTGGTCTAAGCAAACTTGAAAATAAGAATACCTTAAAATATAGTTTATAGTTATGATTTTTATAGAAAATACATGAAAAACTTTTGGGATTAAAATGTATCAACTTGGTTTTAAATCATTTCAAATATATGAGAATATATGTAAAAATATTTTTTGAACAACTCTAGAACAGAAGTGAATGTGTAATAATCATCAGTGTGTAACAAAAGAATAAATTATGCTCAATTAATTTCTACTATCATAGGCTGTCGAATACGCTATCATACATTGATCACTATTATAGACCAGTGGGCTACTTTTTAATAAAGATGTATTAAATATTTTATTAAATTTTATTAATATTTTAAATCTATTCTTTGTAATTTTCCAGTCATTACATTTAAAACAATCATTCAAGAAATTACTATTTAATGGCTTGTTCAATCAAAAATTTGGTTTTAGTCATTAGCGATAAAAGAAACTTTAACAGATTTTTCAGTAAGGATAGTGCTTAGACTTAGTGATTTTTTAAAATATAATTTATTGTCAAATTGGCTGACGTACAACACTAAACCTTATACAGAAGTCTTGTTGAGCTAATTCTTGAAAATAACTACATTTTATACATTTTATTTATTTTAAGTTTTCATTTTAATTCAAGTTAGTTAACTTACAGTGTTATGTTAGTTTCAGGCATAGAATATAATAACTCAGTACTTTCACACATCACCCTGGGCTCATCATAGCAAGTGCACTCCCTAATCCTCAACACCTATTTGACAAATCCCCCCCACCTAAAAACACCCTTTTGGTAATCAGCAGGTTGTTGTCTATCGTTAAGAATCTGTTTCGTGGTTTGCCTCTCTTGCACTACTAGGTATTTACCCAAAGAATGTAAAAATATTCATTAAAAGGGATACCTGTACTCCAATGTTTATAGCAGTAATATCTATAATAGCCAAACTATAGAAATAGCCCAATTGTCCATTAACTGATGACTGGATAAAGAAGTGGTGTATAGGGGCGCCTGGGTGGCTCAGTTGGTTGGGCGTCCGACTTCAGCTCAGGTCATGATCTCACGGTTCATGGGTTTAAGCCCCGCATCGGGCTCTGTGCTGACAGCTAGCTCAGAGTCTGAAGCCTGCTGTGCATTCTGTGTCTCCCTGTCTCTCTGCCCCGATCATTCTCTTTCTCTCTCTCTCTCTCAAAAATAAATAAACATTAAAAAAAATTTAAAAAAAGAAGTGGTGTATATACAATGGACTATTACTCAGACATAAAAGGGAATGAAATCTTTCCATTTGCAACAACATTGATGGAGCTAAAGAGTATTATCCTAAGCAAAACCAGTCATAGAAAGACAAATACCATATGATTTCACTCATATGTGGAATTTAAGAAACAAACAAGCAAAGAGGAACATTTTATAGATTTTTAAATGTGCTAGAAATCTGGACATTCTACAGAAAAATGAAAGTTACACAATTTCACAACCAGTTATATTTTATTTATTATATTTTATATTGTATTATATTGTCATTTTAATGAATTTATTATGCTTAAGTTAATAGTATAATTTAAACCACACTTATTTGTAGAGCATTTAGAGTAAATAGTTTCAATTTGATCTAATACAATTGTACTATTTTTTTGAACTCTTTTAAATGTGTATTTATTTTTGAGAGGGAGAGAGCGAGAGCATGAATGTGGGAAGGGCAGAGAGAGAGGGAGATACATAACCTGAGGCAGGCCACAGGTTCTGAGCTGTCAGCACAGAGCCTGAGGTGGGGCTCAAATCCACAAACTATGAAATCATGACCTGAGCCAAAGTCAGACGCTTAACTGACTGAACCACCCAGGTGCCCCCTCTTTTTTAAAGGTAGTTTTTGTTCAACTTGGCAACCTACTCTTTCTTGATTACTTCCATTCCCACCTGAAAAAGAAGAAAATGCAGTCATACGCACAGATTACAAACAGAGGGAATGGATGAGACTTCAACTGGATAAAA
Organism: Hyaena hyaena; assembly: GCF_003009895.1. Classification (NCBI taxonomy): domain Eukaryota; kingdom Metazoa; phylum Chordata; class Mammalia; order Carnivora; family Hyaenidae; genus Hyaena; species Hyaena hyaena. The sequence continues at coordinate 246,159 of NW_024081837.1, forward strand.
ATTATGAAGACTTTATGGGCAACTAAAAGTTCAAAATCAAAGTGATACCTACAACAATCACCAGAACAGAATTAACATTTAATGAGAGTGGTAGAGAAGGAAGCTGAGATGAAAGCTTTCAATCTCAATTTGGACTCACTGATTATTTAGTTTAATTGCTCCTCAACAGTCAGATTCATTGATTGGCTTTTCCTTCCAACTTCCCACCTTTACTAACAGCATGAGCAAATCATTCCATCAGATGTCTTCCTAGCAGTGATTATGGCTCTCAAATTGGGTATTACTAATTACTGATACCCAATATTTGGGCATGGTAGTGTAGACGGGATCTTCACTTCATGTTTCCCACCTGCACAGTTTATTTTGAAGTTCTCAATCCTGATAGACATGTTCTATCCCTGTTGGAAGACAGCTTTTCATAAATCTTACATTTCTTCACTTCTAGGTATTAACAGCCAATTTGCTTAGATTAATTTATAATACAGAACAGTACAAACAGAAAATAGCTCACTCCCCGGTGATACTTCAGAATAGTAGATAAAAATTATTTCTTTGTTTCTTCCCAATAAAGGTTTGCTTAACCCAGAAAATTAAGTATAATACTAGAAATTCCTTTGGGGATTTCCTGGGTTTGGTGTCTTTCAGCTATAGCATAGAGCTGCTGTAAGATTCTGCATCCCCTTAGGGCTTGGGGAGTGAGGGAAACCACTACACACATGAAGTTTAGTCAAACTGCTTTGCTTAGAGTAATAAACTGTCTAAATCTGTTGGGCTTAGTTTGTCTTTAGCAGCCAAATCGACAGAAACATGGCAAGCCAACGTACCAGCTGCTACCAAGCCCTGCTTAGGAACTGCTTGGCTGCTTGGTGATACTATTTGGACAGCATGTTGTCCTCATGCTCATTTAATGGTCAGACTTTTAAAGAAGGAGATAAGTCATTTAAGCCTCTAGTGAATCTTTTACACAAATGTAAAAGAATAACAAATTGTCACTAACACTTTAGGAAATACTGCAGCACAAAAGGAGAGGTAGGTACCTCATTTAATAAATAGAGCATCACTCTCTGAGAAAACAAGAAAAGTCAAAGTACAGTAAAGAACTTTAGAATAATTAAATTGTATTTTCTAAGAGAATGGATAAATGTAGGACAGTTTTATAAAAAAGGTCATTTGAAACAATTTTATTTGAAATAATAAAGAAAATTTTTAAAAAAGGATGATATGGAAAAAATAGTCAAGGATAAATCCAGCAGGTCTAATAAGCAATTACAAACCTAGAAAAAGAAGAGGTAAAGGACAGACAGAGGGAAAGGAGAAAAAGAGAGATAGAGAGAGAGAGAGAATAAAAATAAAGATCAGAAAATGCAAAAATAATAAAATATTAAACACCATATTTATCTCCCAAAGCAGAGGTCAGACATCAATGATTAAATCGAAGGGACTCCATAAAGAATTAAAATGAAGGCATTTAATTTCTAGAGCTATTATCACAAGATTTCAAAACCATAAGGAGAAGATCTTTGAATTAAGTATACTAAGAATATCTTTTCTTTTTTACTATAATTAAATAAAAATCAGATTCTGACTAGACTTTTCAACAGCAAAATTGGATGTTAAATTAAAATGACACAATTTCTAAAGTTTTCTGAAGAAAAAATTTTGTGGGCCATTACATATTTAGTTAAGCTTCCAATTAAGATATTGAAGAAAGCTGTTATAGACATGGCAGAAAAAAGCAAATAGAAAAAACAATTTGAAGGAATTAGAGAACATATATAGAAAAGTCTCATACAACAGCTATGTAATATTAACAAATATTAATATAGAATGCAATGCTAATACATATAAGTGCATATATGTTACACTCAAAAAATGAGAGAGTACTCTTTGATTAGCTATTGCTGCCTAGCACCACAAAATGTAATGACTTGTCACAACAACAATAATATTATTTGCCATAGTTCCTCTCTCTGTCTGTCAGTCTGTAAGTCTCTTTGTCTCTCTCTGTCTCCGCACTTCTCCCTGTGGCCTACCCATGCATAGTTGGGATTCCTTAGAGCCTGATAACTTCACAATGTAGCTAGATTGCTTACACAGGGGCTCAGGGCTATAGTCTAAGTGTTACAGCTCAGAAGGATGTGACTTTTTCACTTTTTCCCCCAATTTTTCTGACACAGTCTAGAAAATTATGCAGCAATACCTTAGCTACATTCTGTTTTATTACAAGAGAAAAGGAATAGATTGCATCTCTTAATGGGGATTCCAGAGAGAGTATGGAGCTATTTTTCTTGAATAGGCAGTGGCAAGTTATCAGAAGGGGATAGGGTAGAAATACTGTTGCCGTCATGGGTAGAAAATGTTATGTGCTAGATGTATATAATTTTAAAAAGTGAATTCATGTAGAAAAAGAGTTGTCTTTGGAATATAAAGATATGATATCAAATATAAAACTCTCAACAGACAGCATGGAGAATAATATTAGGAACATAACCTATAAAGTAAAGCAATAAGACCTAGAGATACAAAATCAGAGCTAAGTGACAATAAAATTAAAATGAAAAACAGGGGCGCCTGGGTGGCTTAGTCGGTTAAGCGTCCGACTTTCGCTTAGGTCATGATCTCGCGGTTTGTGGGTTCGAGCCCCGCGTCGGGCTCTGTGCTGACTGCCAGCTCAGAGCCTGGAGCCTGTTTCAGTCTGTGACTCCCTCTCTCTCTGACCCTCCCCTGCTCACGCTGTCTCTCTTTCTCTTCTAGAAATAAATAAAACATTTAAAAAAATTAAAAAAAATAAAATGAAAAACAATGTAGATCAATATCTGAATAATAGGAGTTCTAGAACAGGGATAATGGAGGAGAGGGGATATCAATGAAAAATTTATTAGAATGTCCCATAACAGAGAAAGCAGAACGAAAGCACTTGGTGAGAATCCTGAAATTTTGAAAGAAATATAGAAACACCAATGTTTCTATACCCTGAATTTTCAGGAATCTAGACAAACAGATTTTACAAGTTTCCAGGGAAAAATAAATCCCCGGCTCTTATACAATGATCAGACATCAGAAATACTTCAGAATTCTTAACAGCAATACTAATAATAAGATGAAGGAGTAATATGTTCATATTCTCAGGAAAAATAATATCCAGCTTTGACTTCTTTGCCCAAAGAGAAAATACACGTACATCCAGTATTTGGAAGTCACCTCAAAATTGAACAGTAACAATAACACAACAAAGAAAGAAGCATACTAGAGATTGGAGAGGCAGAGGAATCTGATGAAGAAAAATCAGAGCACAGCAGCTGTAAAGAGAGTCTGAATCTCATACAGCTCCTTTGGGAACATGGCAGAGGCTCTGGGAGATTGTCTTCTGAAACATGAAAATTGTTTTAGCTTCAGCAACTTGAAAGGAAATTCACAGAATTGTGGAAGACTTGGTTGTTGAAAAAGGAAGAGAGAGAGAGAACACAAAGGATTTAGGCAAATATTATTTGTGAGGAAAAGAGAAAGTACAAATGGTAACAAAGATAACATGTTTGAAAGTAAAATTAACCATTGTGGGTATAGAGGAATAGACCCCAAATCAACTCTGTTTTAAAAGCTGACCTTTAGTTATATTAACAAAGAAAGTTTGAAATGAATGCATGTACAAATACTAACAAAAGTAAAGAATGATTCACAATACGATAACAGAAAAAAATTTCTAAAATATAGTGGGATGGTTCTATCAGATTATAGGAAAAAAAGTCACAAGAAAATTATGAGGTAGAGTTTAGTGGAAAACTTATATTGATTATAATTGATTGATGCTGATCTGCATATATAATGAATTTTCTTCAAATTACTATAATTCAAATTGCGGTTTTGCACACTAGAAGCAGCTATACTAATTTAAAAGGTACATAAAATGATCCCACTCGATAGAACAGTCTCTAGAAATCTAAAACAAAGTCTAATGAATTCAGATGGTAAAAATCAGCTAAATAGCAAAACAAAATGCAAAATTATATTGAAGGGAGCAATATGTCCTTAATGTATGGAGATAAAAACAATATTTGAGATTAAGAAGTGATCTTATGTTTAAGATTATACTCTTTCCAATTTAACCTATAAATTGCAATCCCAATCAAATATTTAGCAACGTTTTTTCTGTTGTTGTTGTTCTTTGTTTTGTATTTTTACTAGAAATGAACATGCTGATGCTAAAAATACGTGTGGTGAAGATCAATAATTGCAAGATAATTTTTTTAAGATGGTTAATAAAGGGCACTTATTTAAACACATACCAGTCATTATGAAGCTCCAGAAGTTGGGTGTGTTCTTAGTACTTAGACTATAACGGTGCCTATAGATAAATGGAACAAAATAGAATGTTCTAAAAATACTCATGGTTATGAAGAAAAAGGAAATGTTTTCAGAAAAGCGTCAGCTTTCTTGGTCTTTTGTGCTTAGAAAAGTGGGGGCTTGGACACCTGAGGAGGGTTCTGGGTCTCTTCCCAGTCACTGCTGGTGGAGGGCCTTTGCCGGATCCAAAAGCAGGTCAACCAGCTCCCTCACGATGTCCAAGAGCAGGTGTGAGGCCTCAGCTAGCAACCACAGTGGCAGTTCTGAGGGTCCAGTGTCCCAGGTCCAGAAACAGCAGAAACGACGTGTTGCCCAGGGTGGGCTGCACAAGAGACCTGTCTGGTGCTGCCTTGACAGAGGAAGGGACATCCTGTGCTCCTTCTGCAACTCTTCTGAGACTGAGGCTGGACCTGGCGCCTCATTAGCCCAACACCAGACCTGCCCTTTGTCTGGGACTCCCCAGCTCCGCCTTGTGGGCCTTGCTGCCTCATGGTTCAGGAGAGGGGGCAGCCAAGGACTCCAGCAGACCCCATGCTGGTCGGTGTGGCCTGACTGCGTCCAGCGGGGTATTTGGGGTGGATTATTGAGGTTGTGCTTCGCCGGGGAGGTAAGCAGCACCCCCACGCAGGTGTGAAGCGTGAGGAGCTGGAGATGAGGATCACCAGGAGCTGAAGAAGGTGAAGCCAGGGCCTTCAGCTGGAAGCCATTGGTCCTCAGCAGCCTGATGTCCAGCATGTCCTGGGTGATGCTCCCCTTGTTGGAGCAGTGGTCAAAAATAAATACAAAACAGAGCTTGCCTGTGGTTACATAGAATAGCTTTAGGGGACAGAGTTGGAATTAAAATCAATGGTTTAACCATATCTACTGTAAGTCCTTAAGAAAAAAAAATAGATCTGTTGCAAACCCCCCCCCCCGCCCACATACACAGCATTCGGATGATAAAAGTGAGCTAAACATCCAAGAAAAGTGGATTTAAAAAATATTTTAAAATATTAAAAGTGAAAAGACTCTCTGAGGCCATATATATGACTGTGGGTTAGGAAAATATTTTTTGAGTAAGATACAGAAAGAAATTAGCATAGAAGGAATGACCAAAAATTATGACATTAAGATTAAATATTTTCTGGGATGAAAGAAATTATTATCAATGTTAAAAGAAACCGACAAGAAGAGACATTTGTGATGGCATGAGAGCAAATTACTAACAGTCAAGTATTTGCAGAATTTCTTACAAACTGAGAAGAATATGACCAACAGTGCAAGAAACACACAGGACAAAAAATACAGATGCACAAGAGATAAGCGGAATGGCCTATAAAACTTAAGCGAGGAGGTGTGTCTCATTCAAAGTGACAGCAAGTGCAAAAGCCTGAGGTAGAAATACTTTTAACTTGTTCAAGAAACAGGAAGGTTAGTATGAGTTCAAGTGGTTAAAGGCAGAATGGAAAGAGATGAGATCAACGTGACAGGCAAGGGCTACCTCATTGGGAATGTTGTAAATTAGGGGGAGAGAGTGTTCTAAACGGGACGGGAAGCCATTGCTCCATTTTGAGCCTGGTAGCGGTTATGTGTCAATTGGCATTTTTAAATAATCGCTGGCTAGTGAGTGGAGAGCAGTAGCCACAAAGTGTTGGAAATAGAGGAGGGAGACTGCCTGGAAGAAGCACCACAGGTTATGCTGGGGTTTGTTGGGATGGCAGCAATGGAGGCAGTGAGAAGCCCTTGGAGTATATTTTGAAGTCAAAAAAGGATTTGCTTCTGGAATAAATGGGTAAAGTTGGGAGGAAAATCAATGACCTCTAGGTTTTTGGTCTGAAAAACTGGTTGATAAGTATGCAGTTTACTAAAATGAGAGGAGCTGCTTTGTGCAGAGGGTGGAAATGAAGCGTTTTGTTTAGGATGAGCACTATTACTCAAATTGTAAATATATAATATATGGAAGAAAAAGATTCTTCAGGATGCTGACATGGGTAAGGATGTAAGGAAAGGAGTGAAGGGACAGAGAAGGCTTCACTTGTGTGAATTATGTTTTATTTTCATGGTTGTTTGGCTTAAAGCAAAAAGGATCTGACATACATTTGGCAAAATATTGACGTTAATGGAATCCTGGTACTCACTTGTTTGGTTTATTATTCTCTATGTTTTTCTTCGTATCCCATTATGTTGACATCCATTTGGTGGGGATTATAGCCAGATTTATAAGCCTGAAGTTGATGGTGCATGAAGAGATCAGATGCTATGTGGGAAGACATCAAAGATAAATTATGCTAACTTTGTATTGAAGTATAATAATCATGCAGAAAAATGTGCATATCAGAACTTCACACTCCAGTGTATTGCACAAACCGGTTTAAATTTAGAATATTTTATTTGTTCAATTTTTTCATGTTTATTTATTTTTGAGAGAAAGAGAGAGAGTGTGAGTGGGGCAGGGGCAGAGAGAGAGAGAGAAAGACACAGAATCTGAAGCAGGCTCCAAGCTCTGAGCTGTCAGCCCACAGCCCGGTGTGGGGCTTGAACCCATGAATTCTGAGATCATGACCTGAGCCAGAGTGGGATGCTTAACTGACTGATCCATCCAGGCGCCCCTAAATTTAGAATAAATTAAATTTCTATCCCCTTTTCTTTATTTCTATGATGTTATTGTCATGTACTTTATTTCTACACATCCAAAGACATTACTATTATTCCTTTGTATATTCAGTAATCATTTTTTATTTATTGCATAATTACAATTCTAGTTCTTTCTTTCCCTTCAGAAATTTTATTTGAGACTTTTTTCTTCCATTTTGAAAACATTGGTTTCATGTTCCTTTTACTAAATGCTATCTGAGGTAAATATCCTTCATTTTTCTCTGCAATCATACATATTTGACTTTCCTCTGTGAGGTGTGTTTTTAAGCACAGTGTAGAATTTTAGGTTGCTATTTTCTGTTACTGCTTTAAGATGTCATTTCACTGTGTTTTGGCTTCCATAATTTCTAATAATTGAAAAAACCGCAATCAGGGTTAAAACTTGCTGCTTTGAAGTTCATGAATCTTTTTTTCCTACTTTTCCAGTTTCTTTATATGTTTTAATTTAAAAATGTGACTATAATGGGATTCATTTGCTTTTACTTTTATTTGTCCTTCTGGAGCTTCTCGGGTTTATTATATCTGTTGCTTGATATCTTATACCAGTTTTAAAAAATTTTCCCCATTTTCCCTTCAGATATAATTTGTGTTGCATTCTCTCTTTTCTCTCTTTCTGGGAATCCAATTTCATGTGTGTTGCAACTTTTGATTTGATTTCACAAGCATCCAATGATCTTATCTATTTTTTCTCATATATTTTCTCTCTGCATTTCAGTTTCTATATACCTAAGTTCAAGTTGGCAACCTATTTTTACTTTCTGAAGGACTAATCTTGTGTTTCACTATACGCAGGCTGCTGTAAAATCTCTCTATTGATTTATAAAAGCCAGCTATTGTATTTTTCATTTTAGAATGTTATTTTGATTCTTTTTTATTTTCATTTTTACCTGGTTTTTCCATTTTCCTTACATTTTCAAATATACGTAATTACTTTTCAATTTTGTCTTCTAAATACAATATGTTCATTATCCACAGTCTCCTGCTCTTCTGTTTTTACTTTTGCATAAGTTGTATGATCTTACCTTTTTGCACATATAGTAACTTTTTATTACCACATATTATGTATAAAGAACTTAAAACCTCCAGAATGGGTTAGTTTTCACCAAAAAGTCTTCTTCATTTATTGGATTACTTGGTCACCATGTATGATCACTGATTTTGTGTGTCAGCTTGACTAAAACATGAAACTCCATTTTGTGATCAGACACTAGTCTAGGTGTTTCTATGAAAGTAATTTTTAATGTAATTAATCCTTACAATCCATAAACTATAATTAAATCAAAGTCTCCTCCATAATGGGGGCAGGCCTCATCAATCAGCTGAAGGCCTTAAGAGCAAAAACTGAAGTTTTTAAGAGAAACCTAAAACTGTAATATAGAAACCTTGTGTGAGTTTCTAGCCTGTTGGCCTGACCCAAGATTGCACCTCAACTCTTTCCAAATTCTGAGATTTCTCTCTTTCCCTACAAATTTCAGACTTTCTAGCTTTCACAATATCATGAGCCAATTCCTTATCATTCTCTCTCTAGATGGGTAAATAGAAAGAAGGAAATAGATATAGATTTCCTATTGGTTTTGTTTCTTTGGGGAACCCTAACTAATACATTATCACAATTCAATCAGGGATTGAGGAAGATCAGGATAAGTAGTCATTTGGCAAGACTATGTTTATTACTGCCTATTGCTTTTCTGAGATGGTGAACCCTTCAAGTAAGAGTGTTTCCTGGCTCTTTGCTCCAAAATTCCACAGTTCTACTCTTCAAAAATAATCATTTGTTTGAAGCTGCTTCACCAATTGACAAAAATCTCCAGGAGGGAATGACCAGAGTGTTTTGCCACTTCAGCTTTGCACAAAGAACAATACATGTCCCCTGCTTTATTTTCTCCCCATTTGTCAAAGGGTCAAGCCTTTACTTTTAGCTCTTAGTCAATTTGACATTCCCTTGAAGAGCATCACACTTCACCTATTCGCTTTTGTTTTTCCTTTTGGGTCTGAGAACATCAAGACTCTAGGAGTGTGGGCAATTGTATTCTCGCTTTCAGAGGCTTTTAGCCTGGACCTCTAGCCATCTACAGACCCATAATTCAACAGATGTCTTATGAGAAGGCATTTCAGCACCTTCATTTCTCCAATATTTTCACTCCATTACCATGTGAACTCAAAAATCACTCCTGTTTTCTTCTTAGCCTCTTTGGACAGTTACATATTTTTACCTCCAAACCTAGCCCAGGACGGACACATTCCCACAGGGACAAAGCAGTTTCCAGTCCCCAGCTCATTGTTTCCCATTCTCTCCTTCCAAGTTTTAGTCCATTCAGTCCCCGTTCACACAGCAATCTGGCTTTGGCAATATGTTTTCCTTGTAATCTATCTGGTTGTTCTATATGTTGTCAGTGGAAATGTTGTAGTATTATTACCTACCTTATCCTACTTTTAAGATAAATTACAGATGTTTACAATGACTTACCATACAGTTTCAGAGACAAATTCGGATTTACATTTCTATCCCTAGGTCTTCACTGAAAAATTTAAATTTATCCCCTGACTGTGTGTGTGTATGTGTATTTCACCAATCCAATCTCATAATTAAATGGAATTTCTACTAACTTACAAATACCATGTTTTTCAGTATAAATAATAAGGTTTTCTTTACATACATGTGTAACGTAGCCTAACTGCTGATCCCAGTTTTCATTATGGACTTCTAACTCCATTTCACTCCATTCAGAATAGTCAGCCTTTCCAAGAAAGTAATGCAAAATGAAGTCTTTATTCCTCATATCTGTGGCATTTGATGCTGATATTTACTTCCTTCCACAAATAAATAATTAGGTATGATATACTGTGAAATGATGAGTCCAAAAGAATAGAAACTTGGTTCTTATCCCCAAAGGAAATATAATCGTAGTTCCGTAAGGACTTATAAAAATAATAGTTCAAAATTAATACAGATGCTATGAAATTTTATACACACACACACACACAAATTATAATTGGGCACAAAGAAAGAGACGTTAATTCAGTCTTACAAAGAAGTTTGAAGAAACTGGATTTTCAGGGTGTATAAATGTGTGTAGTGGGGAAGGAGACAAGTTATAGAGGCATGACATTGTCTCAGAACTAAGTTTCCTCATTTAATGAAGATATGATAGTCTCTCAGTCAAATGAGCAATCCCTTTTCCTGAAGAGGACATCTATCTTGATTTCTCAATTCCTTGTTTTGTGTGTGGAAAAACACAGAAAGTTCCCCTAGAATAGTTTATAACCTAGTGCTCTGTGGCCATATTTCGAAAGATATTTACACTGTCAGAAACTACCTATAACGTTGCTTTTGTATTTTACACACAACATACACACACTCACACAGAATCAAATACACACTTACATAATTTCTTTTATAGGATAGCATTCATAGCCCTTTTTAGACTCTTATTTAAGCCCTCAAGTGCCTCAAAAAATCAAAACCCTTTTCATTTTCCTTGACCAGACCCCCTAGAGATGGCCGGCAGCTGCCTGGTCCTTCTCCTTTGGGCACCCAATCATGTACTTGTTACTCACTGGCTTTCAAGATGAAAGCACCTTTACAAGTCTCAGTGGCCCAGCAGCTTCAAATACCGCCTCCGCAGCAAAATCTCCAAAACTTCTAAATCCTAAAATACCACACTTAGAAGTCTCATCACTTTCTTCAATTTATATTAGATCAATCCAGTTCAAAAATTACTTATTTAATAAATTCCATCAAGGCAGATGTATCCTTAGCCCTTTGCTACCTTTTACACCTTCTATTGACAGCCCTTTGTTGGTGAAAAGAAGGGAGGAAGGATTCTCAGCTGTTCATGTAACCCATACATAAGTGATCATTCTTATTCATTCTTTTCACCTTATTGATTAGAAATAAAAATCTCTTGGTTTTAATTATTTTGCATTTACTTAATGACTTAGACACGTATTTACATATATTCCTATATTATAAATCCAAGATGCTTAAGAAGACTTCTCCAAGTGATAGGGAGGAATGAAGTATAAAATGTTTGATGAGGATACTTTACATAACTAAGTGTTTTTCTAGACTATAACAAGGAAAATGCCAGGCACCTAAAAGAATATGAACATTCTCTAAAATATTTCCCCAATAACCCTCTTTAGAAAGGATAAACTCGGGCACCTGTGTGGCTCAGTTGTTTAAAGGGTCTGACTCTTGGTTTTGGCTCAGGTCATGATTTCACAGTTCATAAGTTCAAGTCCCACATTGACTCACTGTCTCCCTCTCTTCCCCTTCTCCAGTTGTTCTCTGTCTTTCTCTTTCTTTCAAAATAAATAAGCATTTTTATTTTTAAAAAAGAAAGAATAAACTAATACATCGTAAAGAATGTGACTGCAGTGTATTATACATATCATTTAAGTTCTTGAAGCAACTAATGTTCTGTACATGTGTCTATGGAAAACTTAACTAAACCCCTTCAGTGTAATCTGGGTATCTTTACAGTACTAGCAAAGCAATGGCAAGTTGAGACACTTTAAGATGTGGGTTAGCAATAGTTCTGGCAGATGTCATGTCTTCTTGCATTTTATTAGACTCTTGGCAAAGAAGGCTGACCCGTTGCAGGGCCTTGAGTAATTTCTAATGGCTTCAAAGAGTGCACCCAGAACTATAGGATGATTCCAAATTAGACTCCCCACTCGGGGTAGTCCATAAGCAAAAACAAAACAAAAACAAAACAAAACAAACAAAAAACCATACAACTTTCAATAGGATGAGCTCTTGGAAGACCAAATGAGAAAAGGAATCCTTACTTATTGAATCCAGACTCCACCGGAGATTTTCCTCTTGGAGGACATTCTCTAGAGAACCCTCTCAAATGTGGAAAATAAACCACTTATTATTATTATTATTATTTACAGATCCTAAGCTATGCAGACATCATTATCCATTCATCATTTAATCCTCTATACTTGTCTCTGGTCCAAGAATGAGATTGTTCAGAAAAGTATTTACTAATCTAAATCATATATTTGGTGTATTTTAAAATTATAGTTGTCTTTATAATCCATGTCATTGATAAACTTTAGTTTCTCCTCCTAATTTTGAAGGAAAAATTGTTTCATTGGGATTAATAAAAAATAGCTATATTTTTCTACATCATGAATAATAAAATAATGCCAGTCTTACTCTGTAAACTTATACTCCAATTAAGATTTGCCACTACTCTTCCTTTTTTTTACCCATCCTCAACAAAATGAGTAACTATGTATTTATTTCTGACCAGATTGTATTTACTTGCTTTAACATGCTTTCATCTGCTTTCTGATGCTAACCCATCTTTACTATTTTTTTTATTGGATGCAAATTTGAAATATTTGATTCAATGTCTTATTTTCCATTTGATATTATATTACTCACAAGAGCAATTAGAGCAAAATGCTAATAATATTACTACCAGAATAGCACAATGTATTTGCCACATCCTGGGTTTTTTAAAACAAATATAGAATATATTGGCTGTTTGAAGGAATACCAGGCATAAAATTATCACTATTCATTAGGAAATCTATTCAATAACTTCTGATATTTTTTAAGTTAATGTACATGTGCAAAAAATTGTTAAACTCATAGGTAGAGCAAATGTTACAGTCCTATAAATTCATCAAAATTTATCCTTCAAATAAGTAGTCTGTTATAAATATAATTCTAATATAGTTTTACAAATAAAGTTCAAATTTTATCTTCTATCTTTTTCAGTTTTTGGAATAGAACCAAATACCAACAATTAGCAATATCTAAAAAGGTATCAGTATTCTGAATGAGAAAGAATCTCACACAGCAATACACAATTCTCTAAACCAGTAGGAATCATAGCTTTCCTGGCAGTATTGAAAGACAGATTTTCACTTTGTATAACTTGCTCTTCATTTGTCCAGACAAGGTGAAACTATATGTAAAAATCTTTAATCAGTTATTCTTTTGGTAATAAATTAAATAAAGTCCCTGAACTTGATAGATAGGAACTTTGATTATTTTTTTATATTTCTTCATTTAATGTGAGGAACTGAAAATAAAAATGAGCATAGTAAGAGATAAAGATTCCATGAACGTAGCACCTAACCCAAAGCGTAATCTTAATTTAACTTCTGTGTCATAAAGAAAATAACTGATCATATCTCAGTTTCTTCCTCTTAAAAAAGAGATGACCTTAAACTAGATAAGCTACAAGACGCCTTTTAGCTTACAAACTGTGTTTTAGACAAATACCTTAAGATGACGCATGAAATATTACAAGATTATCAGAAACCTGCCACATTTAAAATTAACAGGCTTTCAATAAATAATTTGTGATTAAAATATTTCTTTAAATTCGATAGATTGCTTAGCTTTAATTATTCAGCTACTCCATACAAGCAAACGGGTTATGTAATTAACCACATCTAAATAGAAAAGTTAAATAATAGGAGGATGACTTTTAAATGTGCAGCACAGTGACAGTTGTTCTATTTTCATTAATTGTCACATATCTTGCCACGTCCTTTATCTGCTTGTGAATTTACAAGGAACCCAGCAGGTTGTGAATTTTTAATACGCTTTCCTCAAGGAAAGAAAAGGTCAGTATTAACATAAAATTCTTCTTAAAGATTTGTGGCACAAATGTTTCACACAGGAGAACAGGTGTTACCGTGGAACTAAAGCCACAGTAATCTGACACTTTTCCTGTGTTTAAAGAAAACTTAATGTCCCACATAATAAAATAGCACGAGGTCAAATAAATACAAAAGTTATTTCCAAGTGGATGCTGTAAGTTACTTGGCACAAGATCCCTAATTCTACTTCTCGTAACATAAACCACTGATTTTGTTCAATTAAATATTTAATATCCAAGTAGTGATACCTAACGTCCAAATGAAAAAAGGAAGAGTAATGAGAAAGCTATCGTTGTCAGGACTAACTAATCCTGGTCTGATCTTTACTTAGTAAATTAGTTGGAATCTGAAATAAAATTTTATTCCACACAAGGAATGAGGAACAGAGACGTTGTACCAGGGAAAGGGTGGGGGAAAATACACAAAAGAAGAAGTAATTAAAATAATAAAGAGAAACTTAAAAAGAAGAGAGGGCACTTACGCAGGAGAATATATTAAAGAATTTTGTCTGCTGGTCTCTTTCTATAACTGCTGGGAAATTAGTAACATCAACATACCTGCTATAAGTTAACTCTTATCTCTTAAGGGTTTCAACCAGAGTTTCAATCATTCAGGTCTCAGGGGTTCTAGAAATGTATTTCTCTGCCTTATAATAAATGTAATTTCTTTACTGGTTTGGTTCCCAAATATGTTTGTTTAAATAATATTTCAATAAACATAGGCCAATGTTAAGCCTCCATATATGATCATTTGGGCCCTTTATTCTAATTTTAATGTTCCTTAAAAAAAGAAGATACTTTGGAGAGCCTGGGTGGCTCAGTCAGTTTAGCACCAACTTCAGCTCAGGACATGATCTCACCGTTTGTGGGTTCAAGCCCTATGTGGGCTCTGTGCTAACAGCTCAGAGCCTGAAGGCTGCTTCAGATTCTGTGTCTCTCCTTTGTCCCTCACTTGCTCACAGTCTGTCTCTCAAAAATGAATAAACTTTAAAAAAAATTTTAAGATACGTATATGCATCTTTTTTTTTTTTAATATTTTTATTTATTTCTAGGAGAGAGAGAGAGACAGCGTGAGCAGGGGAGGGTCAGAGAGAGAGGGAGTCACAGACTGAAACAGGCTCCAGGCTCCGAGCTGGCAGTCAGCACAGAGCCCGACACGGGGCTCGAACCCACGAACCGTGAGATTATGACCCAAGCGAAAGTCGGACGCTCAACCGACTAAGCCACCCAGGCACCCCCTTTTTTTTTTTTTAATGCAAGTTCTGATGGTTTAAGAAAAATGCATTATAAGCCTGGCTTTGTAAGACCAAAGCTTATAAATGCCTAGGTCTTGTTTTTTTCTGTTAATTATGAGAAAGTTGGAAATCCTTTCATTTTGATTCCTAAAATCACTGTCCAGCTCCTAACCCTCGTCTCTTTGATTTCGTTCTACCATGTTCAATATTCTAATCCAATGGAAACTCCCACAGTATGTGATCCAATTACAGGACTTATGCTTTCATTCTGTAGTGTAAGTTAATGTAAAAATCCTGCTGTGATTCAGATTCCAAAACTGAACTTTATAATAATTGAAATCTCCCCATTCTAGCATTTTCTTTTGCATGTCTAACTGATTAGAATAGCAGAACTGGTCTTAATGCTTCCCATCTTGCTGTATATCCTTCCTCACTCCGAATCTACATTCTGTATTCATCTAGTGTTCTGTATAATTTGAAAAATGCCAAAAAAAAAAAAATTCCAAGTTTATACCTCCAGTCATCCTTTATTTGGTAGTTTAGGTGTTAGATGCTGTAGGAAATCCTCACACACAGCTGTGGGCCTGTGAATTTCTATTACACACAATATTTGGATTTTCCATAGCAATAGAATGGAATCATTGATTTACTTATAGAAGTACTTGATTCCTAGGAGAGTAAACACATATTCCTAAGTTAAAATTGTTGAATGAGGGGCACCTGGATGGCTCAGTAGGTTGGGCATCTGACTTCGGCTCAGGTCATGATCTCACAGTTCGTGGGTTTGAGCCCCGCGTAGGATTCTGTGCTGACATCCAGCTCAGAGCCTGGAGCCTGTTTCAGATTCTGTGTCTCCCTCTCTCTCTGACCCTCCCCTGTTCACACTGTCTATCTGTCTCACACAAATAATTAAAAACATTAAAAAATTTAGAAAAGAAAAAAATTTGAATGAATAGACAATAAAAATCACAACTGTGTACTACAAATCACACTTACCTGAACAAATAATTGATAATATGATAATCTTTTCTTGAGTTCTTTTGATTCTCAGACAGAATAAGAACTATGCAATGCTTATATCTGCTGTTTGGAAAACTGCCACTGTTGCACATTCATGTAATTGGAAAGTTTCCTGGCAACTATGTGTGTTTTCAGTTACTAAAAAGCATCAATCTTGCGACTTTTTGAGAGTGGTTCCCTGGACAACACAGTCATATGTTGCTTCTGAGAGCTTTCTACTTAAAAGCAGATTATCTCTTGAGTTTTTCAACCTTACCTTGTTGTTTGTGAATGGCTAAAAATGCAGTAAAAAAACTATTTGTCATCTGGCTCCTCTCTTTCTTTAAAGTACATATCCATTTGGGTCCCCCCCCCATATATCTATAATAATGAGTTATTTGTCCAGGAATCAGAAAAAAAAAATCGAGGTTGATCCAAATTTGATGGCTAAAGGCTAGTTACTAAAAACCATTAACTAAAGAGTAGACTGCTGTCATTTATTTATTTATTTATTTATTTATTTATTTATTATGTATTTTGACAGAGAGAGAGAGAGAGAGAGAGCGCATGCACAGGCACCTGTGAATGGGGGAGGGGCAGAGTGGGAGGGAGAGAGAAAAAATCCCAAAGCAGTCTCCTTGCTGTCAGTGCAGAGCCTCACATGGGGCTCAACCTCAGGAGATTATGACGTGAGCTGAAATCAAGAGCCGGACACTAAATTGACTGAGCCAACCAGGTGCCCATGTGCCCCAAAACTGCTTTTATAGACCTAACAGTACCAGCAATACAATATTTTAGCTGTATGTGTGTTTTAAAATATATATTTAATTTAAAAGTTTTATGTTCATGTAAAAGTGTTGTCAGAGCCAAGTAAGTTCGTTGACATGAGCTCCAAAAAGAAGAAAAAATTTTCAAAAAAATAAGCCTGCTTTAAATAGGAAATAATCAGCTTAATATTTCTACTGGCAATTAGATGAAAATGTTTGTTGATGTAAATAATCTAAAGCAAAATATCAAACCTTTTTAGATAAATATCTAATGCTAATTTTTGCATAATTGAAGGATGTTGTCTCCAATTTTTAATTTTCTAGGCTACACTTCAGTGTGCCTGTTCTGCTTTATGACTAAATTTTGTGTAAATACTAAAAAAAAGAAAAATGCTTGTGATGATGCCTCAGCTGTAATAAAAGCCTTATAGAAGTTTAGGAAGTCTACACATTGTTTTCATATTTCTTATCTGCTAAAAAACAAAATAAAAAATTTAAAAACATAATCTCATTGCAAATAATCCAACTGTGAGCCCAGCATAGAAACTGTTCATTGGTTGGGTGGTTCAATTTAAGAAAAACTTATAATCCTTGTGTTTTACAAAGGCAGGTTCAGTCCCTCCTACATGTAAGCTCTACCATGCAGGGTAAGAATTCCATGGAGAGCAAGGGGTATTCACATCTAGAAACTGCATATCTATTCCCAGGTCATATTCAATGTACTTGGGACTCATTATATCCTGCCAAAACATCCCTGAGCTTGTTTCTAGGTCCAAGGAGGCTCTCTCCTCCAGGTCAGTCATCCAAAAGCCAAACTTACCAACTATTATATGCACCCCTAGACACTGGAGGGCAGTCCTAGGGAGCATCTGTTAAAATACAACATAGATGGAACTTGCCCATGAAAACCTGGAATCCAGGAGTAGCATTTGCACTGAGATGCATTGTGCACTGGGCTGAGATGCCCACATGAATGCCTGCAAAGGTTCTTGACATGATGAGTGGATTCTGGAAGATTAGTGTTGTGGGCATAGGCAAAGAAACAGACTTGTTTAGCATTGCCTTGTTGTTGCACAAAACTTGCCTGAGGTTATTAAGAAGATAAATTTGACGATTTAGGAGACTACGTAACATATTTTATTGTAGAATTTATTGACTTGATTTATAATATTAAAATGTATAAACATCTATTTGTACTCCTCTGAGTTTCAAAAATATCTGTGGGATGGTCTCTCTCTCTCTCTCTCTCTCTCTCTCTCTCTTTCTCTCTCTGTCTCTCTCTCTCTGGTATGAACCAGTAAATAATGCATAGTGCTTCCAACATAGGAGCTATGCCTCACACACCTTTGCCTGTCTTACAGTTAAGCTATCACTAATTCTCCAATGGAATGCAATAACTAATAGTAAGTTTATAAGAATTTCCTAAGTAATAGGAGAGTAAGAGAATTTTACACTCAAAAAGAAATGAGAGAAGTAATATTTACACAAGCATATCAAGACCAATGACATAGCTTTTAATTACCTATGAAAATGATTATTTACCAAGCAAAGCAAAGAGGGGAACTGTGGTTGGATTATTTTTTATTAGTTTTCCCCATGTAAAGTAAAAATCACACTGGTATGTGAAAGGCTAGCCTTACTGTTTAAGATATATAGATGAGTGTGTTCATACTTATTCAAGTCACATTTCAAGAGCTACGATAACTGACCCCATTATTCAGTGATGGGACATGAGATACTTTGTTCGAATTCTTTCAGCATTATGTACTTTTAGACATTATCATGGATATGCTCTTTTTTATTTCCCTTAGCTTCATTCAGACCAAGATAAAGGAGATGGATCACTCAAATATATTTTATCTGGAGATGGAGCAGGTACTCTTTTTATTATTGATGAAAAAACAGGTGACATTCATGCCACAAGAAGAATTGATAGGGAAGAAAAGGCCTTTTATACTCTGCGTGCACAAGCTATTAACAGAAGAACTTTGAGACCAGTAGAACCAGAGTCTGAGTTTGTGATCAAAATCCATGATATCAATGACAATGAGCCAACGTTCCCTGAAGAAATTTATACAGCTAGTGTCCCGGAAATGTCTGTTGTAGGTAAGTTCACTTATAGGAGTTATCATGGTATGCAAAAAGTGTAAAAAATAATTACCAGAAATTCTTAAAATGCTATGATCAGTTAATTGATATTAACTATTTGACATGTTTGATTCTTTCCTAAGAGTACTTATTTAATTTCCTCAGATTGGAAATGAGTTAGAAAAAAAAGATGAATCATTTTCTTACATGCTATGGATTCGTAAATCTTTGCAAATAAGTAGATACTTCCTTATAAAACCAAAGAAAATGCCATTAAAATTTAGTAGAAAACTATGAAAATATAATATCTTTGTCACATGGATTTGTAGAACAGCTAGGTAAAATTCTGACCCCAAACATATTATAAGCACATTCAGAACACTGTAGATGTAATATAAAGTCTTAGTATACATACTTTAGTTAAAATTTGCCTAAAGAATTTGTCTGGTTTATCTAGATGATACAAAGGATGCAATTGATTATATTATCTGATTCATATTATTTTAAAGCATATTTTTATTATAAGCATAATTCTGCTGATGTAAATCTCCTATTCAAATAAACTAGTTGAAATACCACAATCACATATTGGTATAGAAATACAGATTTAGACAGATATAGAAATTACATACAATCACATATTAGCATAGACATACAGATCTAGGCTGTAGAATCTGTAACATGGAAGGCATGCAAAAGCTGATTATAACATTCAAGATAATGGAACTTTCTTTTTCAATGAAATAAACAGAAGTTGTTATTTGTTATTTGTATGCAATGAACATTAAGATTGCTTTTCTTATTAAATAGAGAAGGACAAAAATCAAACATCAGGAAACAAAGATAACTTTTTTTTTGGAAATAGATATTTAGAATTTGGTAAAATAAATTTATTCCTCAAGCATGGGAGAAGTCATATAAACTAATGAAATAATTCTGATACCTGTCTTTTAAGTTATAATGGCACATTTTCAAGTCTTCATTTCTCAAAAGCATTGTCCTGGGATTATTATTTAATATTTACTTCACTAAAGCCTAAGGGCTTTGACAATTGCTTTATTATAAAGCTCTTTTATATATTTTGAACTTTATTAAATAACTTTTAATAGTTAATGGAACTTGGGATCATCTTGGATTGTGTCTAAATTTAGAATTTAATCTATTCATAAAATTGTATTTTAGACCAGATGTTAATTATTTTTATAGCTAATTAGTGGAGAGGAGGAAAGAAGAGCACACTTACTGCTTTGTGATCAGATATGCCCTTTACTTGAAACAAATCTATTATGGAAAAATGAATTTTAATATCAAGGGTAAGGGTATGTAAACTAACTGCATTTATTATAGTCTGATACATTGTAGCGTTATCTACACATGCATAAAAATGTACCTGTTGCCTAAATAAATATGTAGCTGAATTCAGAGTTTTCCTGTAATAACACTGTATGTATGATTTTCATGTCAATTATATTTAAATGTTTCTTTAAGAGGTCATTATTAAAGCCAAAAATCATTCAAGTCTACCATGAAAACCAGTGCTTTTGCTCCTCCTTCTGGTACTGTGCAGAACTAAGCTGAATTTGGATACTTCAGGTACTTCTGTGGTGCAAGTCACAGCTACAGATGCCGATGATCCTTCCTATGGGAACAGCGCCAGAGTTATTTACAGCATACTTCAAGGGAAGCCATATTTCTCTGTGGAGCCTGAAACAGGTCAGAAATCATAAGTCGGTGTTTGTTACCTTAAGTCATTATGATATTTAGAAGTAGAAAAAAGGTGGGAAAATAAGAACAAAACATTAACATTAATGCTTACAGAAGAGCGATGATAGCACACTTAAAGATTTGAGAATTTAAGTTAAATGATTGAGTGAGCTAATGGAAATAGGCCTGGTTTTATGCTGTTTGGTTATGGGTTTAGGTCATTATATAGCTAATATGGTATTCTTTGGGTAACAGAAAACCACACAAATTGTAAAATATTTATGTTGAATCACTTTCATTATTTCTAGACAATAAAAATAAATAGCAAAAATATATTCTGTCTTGCAAAAAACCCTAGATAAATAATTTGTGGTCTTATTAACTAATAGTTGAAATTTTAATGAGGATAACAAAAGTTTTTATATTTCTTCAAGGTATCATCAGGACTGCTTTACCAAACATGAACAGAGAAAACAGGGAGCAGTATCAAGTGGTAATCCAGGCCAAAGATATGGGCGGCCAGATGGGAGGCTTATCTGGAACCACCACGGTGAACATCACACTGACAGATGTAAATGACAATCCACCTCGCTTCCCCCAGAGTAAGCTGTCTTTAATGGTCTTTCCACAGGGCAAAAGCTTAGACTAAAACGAGAAAAGATATGGACAAAGCAATTGTCAATCATTTAATTTTAAAAACATTGAAACTGTGCTACAAAAGTGAAAAAAAAATGGTGCATATGCTGATGAATTCACTGTTGCTGAAATGTGATATATATATACATATGTACATATATATTTCAGATGTATTTCATTTAGAAACAGGGATCTATGATTACAAAACTTGTCCATATATATGTATATATATATATATGTGTATATATATTCTGCATCTCTGACTGTAATCCAAGAACTATTTCTTTCAGATAGCAAAAAGAAATTATGTTTCATTGGAAAGCAAAGTCATACTTCTACAATGAATGTGTTTATTTCCACCTAGAATTTAATAAGAAGGATTCTATCTTGAGGGTAAAATTTTTCAATAAAATATCTAATTTGTCATATTATGAGGACTTGGTCAGAAAGGGCTACATAGCCAGAACCTAACAAACTAATCAGACTTGCATTTACTATCACTGTGTCAGACTCATAGCTATTCTCTCTGTGTTTGGAATGGTAATCATTCTAAAACATTTTGTATTCCTGACCTATTTAGTTATAAAACACTAAATCTATTTAGTGATAATGTTGTCTATTTAAATCTATTTTTGTTATAAAATGAACACTTCAAGTTCTCAAAATAGATCAAGAATAGATTCAGAACCATTAGCTTCTGACAATATAATACATATACCTATATTCCCTTTTTATATAAATTTAGTAGACATGCAATTAGAATGGGTGATGTTAGGCCTCAGTTAGATACCTCCCAGTATCAGACAATTTCCTGCTAATTGGAAAAATCCTGCATTTTAAGATGGAATTTCATGTTGTTAGAAATGTGGCATAAAATGAAGGTTGTAGTATAATCTTTGTTCTTAATTTTTAGCATTTGTTGGGTGTCCACTTCTAAATTGATTTCCCAATTCTAGTCTGATTTTTGGCTTAAATACTTTGGTGACAAAGTATTACAATGTAGTTTTCTGTGCTATTTAATTTCTTTAATGTTTTTTTTTAAATGTTTTATTTATTTATTTCTAGGAGAGACAGCGTGAGCAGGGGAGGGTCAGAGAGAGGGAGTCACAGACTGAAACAGGCTCCAGGCTCTGAGCTGGCAGTCAGCACAGAGCCCGACGCAGGGCTCGAACCCACGAACCGCGAGATCATGACCTAAGCGAAAGTCGGACGCTTAACCGACTAAGCCACCCAGGCGCCCCTTTAATGTTTATTTTTGAGAGAGAGAGAGAGAGAGAGAGAGAGAATGGGGTGGGAGGGTGGAGGGGAGGGTGTACACAAAGAGAAAGGGAGACACAGCATCTGAAGCATGCTCCAGGATCTGAGCTGTCAGTACAGGGTCCGACGCGGGTCTCAAACTCACGAACTGTGAGATCATGACCTGAGCCAAAGTAGGATGCTTAACTGAGTCATCCAGATGCCCCCTGTAATAGTTATTTTTCCCTAAAGACTATAATGCAGTAGAAATTATGGTCTAAGAATTTGTTGCATTAATTTGACTGTTTGAAATCAATTTACCTCTTTTCCATGTTATTTTTGTCTAACTTTGATGAGTAATAATAGTGTATGATTTGTTTAAAATCATGTGTGTAGAAAAATTAAAACATTCACATGGAATTTTTTGAGCAGAATAATCACTTGCTTATTATTTATGATGATTCTTTTGTTAAATATTAAGGAATATTCCCATTAGATCTGGTATTGTGGTGTTTGGTGCAAAACACAGAGAAAAGGGTATTCATTAATACTCCTTTCAAACAGTCAGATTGCAGCTCTGATTACCTGTAGCATCGGCAGGGAAAGAAGAACAGTAATAATTCCTATTAGTTCTTTTCAAATAAGTCTGAAGACATACTTAGTTGCATTAGAATTCAAATTTCGCATTTTGTGTATATTTCTGACCACTTCTTTGCCTGAATTTGTTACCAGGAGAATGAAAATGCAAATCCAGTAGAATAAACCATAGCTAATTAATCACATTATCCACAATGGAAAAAAATATTCCTCAAAAAAGTATTTTTTAAGTCAATAATAAGTGCCTACTAAGAGGACTATTATATTGTAAATGCTCAGGAACATATATACACATTTCAAAAATGCAGTTTATTTAAAAATGATACATCCACTAAAGCAAATTAATATATTCTAATTAAACACAAAAATCAGGTATCTGAAAGATAATAATGTCCAATGAAATTTCATCTACTGTAAAACCTTTATCAATTCTTTCAATAATTATTTTCTTTCCTTTTGTTAAGTCAGAATTTATGATTGGTATCTGATAGGTACATTACACAAGCCCTGATATAATTATAATAGTAGTAGTAGTTATGATGATAATGATATAATGATAATAATAAAAAGAAGCAGCAACATAACATATTTTCTGAATAACATGTTTGTTGTCCACTGTAACAAGTTATTCATTGGCCTACTTTTATTTAATCATAATAACTCATTCAGATCAATATTATGATCTCCATTTTACTAATGAGAAAACAAATGTTGTAGATGTTAAGACCAAACTACAAGTAATGCAGTGTAGGGTTGAAATCCATGTCCAACTCCAGATGTACAACACAATATACTTAGAGGAATTGTAGAGCACCTTGTATCTTGCCTCATTATTTTTTAATTATAGCCAGAAACATAATTTGTGGATTTTTATTTTCTCAGTTATCTTTTCTGCAATGAATATTTGCAACCATATCTTACTATTGGGAACACTCAGTTCTGGCAATTAGAATACTACTTGATAGCCTCAGTCATCTAACATCCAGAAAACTAGTTTTAAATTTCTAATATCATTTCATTAAATAGCCAAGATTTGAAGATAGTTCCACAGTTTATGAAGCCTTTCATATGCAACATAGCATTGAGAACTCAGAACTAACTTATGTTATCCCTGGTTATTATTATTTCACCGATGTAAGGAACAAGTAAAGGAGATTCAGGGTAGAAATGATAAAGACAACAAACGAATGCTGCCTAATAGAACTATAATGCAAACCCAAAGTATGTGCACATATGTACTTATAATTTTTATCAGCCATAGGAAAAAATTAAAAGAAGCAGGAGACATATATTTTAAACACATATTTTCTTTAACCTAATATTGTCCTTCAGATATATCAATATAAAACTTAAAATATAAAACTTTTTTGGGCATTTTATATTCTTTTTTACCATAATTCTTCGGAATACACACTTAGAGAATGGATTTTCCAGTTGCATCAAGTCTCAGTTCAGACTAACCACATTTCTAATCAATCTCTGCACGGAGTGATTCTTCATGAGTCCCAGTGCTATCTTCCTCGCTTAGCAGCTTTTTCATGTTGGTCAGTTAAACTGACCCTTCTGTTTTTCAGTGACAGTTAATAAACTTGGATAACAGTGCATACTCAGTGGTAGAGTGTAAGACCAAATCGTTCAACACCTATGAAGCACTTGACTCAGTGGCTGGCACTAGTCTATTTATGGATTCAGTAATGTTGATTTGTTCAAGTGCTGCTCTATTACTATTATTAGTCAATATTATAAAAGTGGCCTCAGAACTTAAACTTCCCTGCAGATGGGCTGATCCAAATTCAGTATTTCCCAATATGGTCCATCTGTGGAAGATAAAAATCTCAGTCATTTGGAAGGGACAGTGAAAGATGAAAACTCAGATGTCCTGCTTCATTGTTTAGCTTATTTTATTATGTGGATCTATAACAGTCATTCCCCATCAGGGACAATTTTGTCACCCCAGAGAACATTTGGCAATGTTCTGAGACATTTTTGCTTGTCTCAGCTGGTGGCTACTACCGGCATGTATTGGGTGGAAGATAGAAATGCTGTTGAACATCTTTACAATTCACAGGACAAATAATAACTTGGCCCAAAATGTCAACAGTGCTGCAGTTAGGAAACTGATATGTTATATGAGGATCTATTCCAGTGAAATCATAAATTCATTTATCTGACGATATTTATTGAAAGCACACTGTGAGGTGCCTGGGTGGCTCAGTTGGTTAAGCATCCAACTTTTGATTTCGGCTCAGGTCATGACCTCACAGTTGTGAGGTGGAGACCCTGACTCACAGCCTGCTTGGGATTTTCTTTCTCGCACACTCTCTCTGTCCTTCCCACACTTGTGCATGCACATGCTCATGTGTTCTCTCCCTCAAAGTAAATAAACATTTAAAAAACTACTCGCACCAAACTCTATTTTAGAAATTAGATATATGAATGTTGTCAACAAAGGGTCCTGGTTTTTTTACCTATGACCTTTCATTGCAGTAGGTGAGGCAGATCAGACATAAGTAAAAACATATATATACAAGGCGTTGACTCAGTCATGGATAAAAAGAGGAACACGTGTGTGCCAAAGGGAAGAATAAGGAAGATCTTGTTCAAGGGATGATATTTTATCCAAACATGGCAAGATGAAATAAACTCAGCCATATAAAGAGATGCAAAAATCCACCAAGCAGAGTTAACAGCATGTGAGAGACTCCGAGATTGGAAATTGAATGATTATGTCAAGAACTAAAGATGATGTGGCTGGATCATACCAAACAACAATAGGTTGATGAGAGATTAGATCAAAGAGCTCTACACTCCCAGGATCATTGACAATAGCAAATTTTTACTGGTATTTACAAACACGCAGCTGTGTGCTTGACCTAAGTTATCATCATGGTCCTGTGCTTTTAGAAGTGTACAGGTAGGTGAACATCAGTATAACATGGGTGCCCAGCTTAGTGTGATTCTAAAGCAGAGCCAGTGGATTAGAAGGTTAGAGGGCACCTGAAAATTGAGTTCCAAAAGTATTTTCTGCTCTTTTGCTTCAGATACTAACTTGTATTTTTCAGTTTCTAAAAGACACATCTTTTGAATTTTTTTCACAATCCTGAGTTATATCAAGAGATGGAATTTTTAAAATAATAAAGGAAGAAAAAATCTATTGCTTACCTTTCACTGACAGGCATTGTGTTTGCACCTAAGCATATGAAGATTAATGTCTTGATTATGAGTGGTATAATGTATAGCAAGAGAGAGAATATTTCAATAGGAAATCATGTGTAATGAAGGAACTATGCACAGAATGCAATGGGCATACAGAATAGCAGCACTTATCCAAATTGGAATGAGGGGGTGAGGGTATGAGTACATCACATACAGTGGAAGCTTTTTTTGGGAAATTTATCTCTTGATCTAAGTCTTTTCTTAAAACTACCATATGCCATAAAGGTAGAAAAAGATGAAGAGTTCACAAAGTTGGGAATTAGCAAATTTCTAATGTATTAAAAGGCATATTCTGTGCAGGAAAAAGAAATGATAAAAGACCTGCTTCAAAGTGGTGATGGAAATTCTCTGGTGATAAAAATGACAAATGCTTTTTAATATTTATTTATTTTAGAGAGAGAGAGAGAGAATGTGAGTGAGGTAGGGGCAGAGTGAGAGGGAGACAAAGAATCCAAAGCAGGTTCCAGGCTCCAACCTGTTAGCACAGAGCCCAGCATGGGGCTTGAACTCACGAATGGTGAGATCAAGGCCTGAGCCCAAGTTGGACAATTAACCGACTGAGCCACCCAGGCACCGCTGAAATAGTAGATGCTTTTAACTGTTTACTTTTCTGTATTTTCTAATTTTATATGTTTTTGGAACTTTATAATACTAAAACAAAACAAAACAGAATAACAATGGAAAGGACAAAAATGACAATTACTTCCGTAAAGTCCAATTAAATCAGCACTGGATAGCAGCTATTGGAATTTACATAATGGGAGTAATTGCAGAGATCTTTCCCAGTTGGTTTGAGTTGAAATCATTTTGTGAGAAGCTGGAGGATATTAAGTTGCGGAATAAAAGAAGAGCAAAAAGAAGACTGAAGAAATAATGCCTGTACTTTAAGAAGCTAAGATGAATAAGAAAATAAAATAGAAAAACAATATAGTAGTTAGGAAGAAATTTTGAATTAAGTGTGGTTTGGTAGATAATTTCTGATGGCCTAGGCATGAAGCGGGAATTAGGCCACAGTGGCCAACAAAGAACCCGAGCTCCTGGTTGAAGATGTAACAATAAAGTGATAACTGCAGGGGTATAATGTGATGTCTGGTTGTGTGGTAAGTACTGTGAAGAACATAGAGCAGGGAAGGGGCTGGAGAATGGCAGGTGTGCTATGTTAGGGAGGATGAATAGGGGAGGCTTTTCTAAGGAGACCTGAGTGATTTCAGGAACTGAGAATGCATACAATTAGGAAATTTAGCTTCCCTAGATCTTAATCCCACCTATACAATACTTAGGTGTTAACAGTTAATAAATAAGGTCAGGGCCTCCCAGGTGGCTCAGTCTGTTGAGCATCTGACACCTGATTTAGGCTAAGGTGATGAACACAGGATTGTGAGATTGAGCCCCATATAGGGCTC
The DNA here is from genome assembly GCF_003009895.1 of Hyaena hyaena. NCBI lineage: Eukaryota > Metazoa > Chordata > Mammalia > Carnivora > Hyaenidae > Hyaena > Hyaena hyaena. The sequence goes on from NW_024081837.1 coordinate 273,647, forward strand.
TGTACTGAGCTTGGAGCCTGCTTTAGATTCTCTCTCTCTCTCTCTCTCTCTCTCTCTCTCTCTCTCTCTCTCTCTCTCTCTCTCCCCCCTCTCCCTCCCTCCCTCTCCCTCTCCCTCTCCTTCTCTCCTCCTTCTGCCCCTTTTCCCTGCTCATGGTCTCAATCTCTCTCTCTAAAATAAAATTGAATCATTGCAAAAATGATATAAATAAATAAATAAATAAATAAATAAATAAATAAGGTCACATATGTAAAAGGTCTTCAATAGTAAATGTACATATAATAGGTTCTTGACAAAAATGGATTTCCTCCTTTCCCCTTTTCCGTCTTCGGGAGTATATCTAATGTTTCTGATCTTACTCTTTTTCTGTTTCTGATGCTGTATTGCTGTTCTTTTGTGGCCAACCAAAGATTAAAGAAAAGTGCCATAAGCCTGGAGAGACCTGTAACCCCAGTGGCCACAGCAAAATGAATGTGCTTACTTCATCCAAACAGATGAATACATTCATGAATGAGGACTCCAGAGCCTACTTTTCTGCTCTCCAACCAGTCAAATGTTCAGTGGTCCTTGAATGTTGCTGTTTCATTGTGCTAACCCAGAAAATATTACACTTCTTCACCTGAAATCTAAGATCCTGGTATCCTGCTTAAATATTTTAGTCTTTTTTATCCCATTTCCTTTCATCTTTCCCTAATGTCAGAAAACCAAAATAGGCTCTATGAAAAGACTAAATTACTGAAACTTGATCTTTGTGGGGCTTGGAAAAATCAACTGGAACAAGACTGTGTCCAATGACTTAGAAAAAAATCTCTGGGAAAATGTTATAATAACTGATTTTCATCCTGACCAGAATAAATGATTAAGAAATATCTGATCTGCAGATCCCAGTATCTTTGCCTTAATGTAGCAGAGAATGTTGTATCATAAGATTCTCAAATCCATTAAAAACAAAAATAAAACAAAACAAAATAAATATCAAGAAAGTAGGTTCAAGCTTAGAAAAAAAAAAAAAAAACACTTACAAAAGCACTTACGCAGATGGTCAGGGTACAAGCCAGCCAGCTGGTGCTGAGGACTTGGCTCTCATTCTTGAATGGGACAATAGTTCACTAGAACTCAAGAAGAAGAAAGGCAATGCACTAACTGAGCCCCAGGCAAAAACTTCGAACCACAAATGAGCCAACTCTAGGGCATAGCTCAAGACCACAGCTCTTTATTCACATTTAACTGCTTTCCCACACATCTTCTCACAGAGACAAAAGACAGAAAGAGTAGATTATTTTTGCATCCCCTTAACTTTAGGTGTGGGCTCCTGAGAAAAGCAGCTGTCATGGAACCATGCCCCTGGTCTACTTAGCCTTGAGTCGCAGATGTGTTTGCACCAAGCTTAGGTGTGCAAGTGGGAGTCAGGGGCCTGTAACTAGTACATTTATGCAATGTTAAATGAGCTGAAAGTTTACTAAGTGGAAAGATTTATAAAATGCAAACAAATTGAGTGATAGTTTTATTTATATTTATTCTTGACTCTCTTAAGATAAGTTTTAGGGCATTATGTATGTAGATAATCATGAAATCTATGAAAATTTGATGTGATATTTATAATGTAAGTTTCCAGATCTATCCCAAGTACACTCAAAAAAGTGAATTTATAATTGTCCACTATACTTTTTGCCGTGAATTATTAAGGACAGCAATAAAAATCAGTTCTTCATTGGGTTGTTAAGTCTGAAAATTGACATAGAATTTCTCCCATATAGGAAAGTTTTTATTAAGATAAATTATGGATAATAGACAATTTAGGTGTACAAATAAACTTAATAAGACTCTAATTTTCTGAATATTTTAATACTCTTTATATTCCCTCAAATTGTATCTAAATATTATACACAACTATAGCCAATTGAGAAACAATAGAAAACAATATCAGAATCAGGCAGAGCCCAGAAAAGATATCTTATGTATATTTATGTGTTTTATCTAAATGATCTATATTGGCCACTGACTTTATTTAGCCCATTAAATTACATAAATATTGGTTATCCACTTTGTGTAAATTTAAATAAAGCAGTAGTGTAAAAATAATAGAAATAGGCAGTGTTACCGCATGTACTGAGCACTATAAAATACAAAATATATATATTAACTCATTAAGTCTTTACATATATACAATTATAATAATATAACATAATTACCTTCTCCTTTTTGTTAATAAAAAAAAAACAGATACATGTAAACTTAGTTACTCATTCAAAGTTCTATAACTGGAAAATAAATGAAAGTCAGATTGAGGATCAAGTGTCTTTGGCTCAAAAATCTATGCTTCTAACCACTACACCATAAAAGAAATTGGTACTTGAAAGACTCTCTTTATCTTCCCTAGAGCACTGCTTTTCATTAATTCCATGATTCACTACTTGTAGGTAGATTAGATAAGGTATACTAAATTCGTAAAACGTCCATGCATTTGATACAAACAGGGAAATGAAACCTTTAAGGGTTGGTCCTTTGCAATTCTCCGGGACCAGACATGACTTGCTTGTTTTTGTTTTTTGTTTTTTGTTTTTTTTTAAATGGGATCCTTATACTCCTTGGACACATAAATAAACAACTTTTTTGAGACAAGGTCTTTCAAGGAAATGTCTCTATGATATACGTAGGGATTTAAGACCCGTACATTCAGTGAGCTGTGAGACTACCATAGTCCCTGCCTGGTACAAGAGAGATTTGATTTAATAAGTGCTGATTTTCACTTTGTAAATAGAATCAACCTCTTCTCTATGGGGATTCCAAGGTAATGTAGGCCTCAGGCTGATCTGCATATTTTAAAATTATCAAGCACATTTCAACTAGAGCAACAGTCAGGTATGTCCCAAGGAAGATGCCTTAGCATGAGAAAGAAGGAATGAAATTTAAAATGTCTCTTTTTCCCTTTTTCATTCTCTAGGAAAAAAAAATACCTTTATATTCCATAGTACTGTTCTATAATTTATATTGGTTAGAGATAGGTGTGATTTTTTTCTGTGACCACCAAAATATTTGTAGGATTCTTCCCTATGGTTCCAATGTCTATAGTTTATAAGAATTATGAAGAAATGGTGTTATAAAAGCATTCCTTGATTTATAAAACATTGACCAAAGTCCAACAGTGTGGGCAGGCACTATGCTAGGAAATAATAATAAATTAATAAAGAGAGATATAAGATAGGATACATCCACAAATGGTTTGTACTTTGAAGGGCATAGACACAAACTCTCCCTTTCCCTTGTCCTCTCTCTCTCTCATAAACACACACACCTTTTTGGTTACATTGTAGTTTATCCTACGCCCTGTGTCTTCTTCTTTTCTTGCTTATTTTTGTATGTAGATATAGGTTATGTGTATGTACAGATGCATAGATGTAAGTATATATCTCATATATGTATGCCTTTACATATGTATGTTGACATGTATGTTCTGCACACATCTATCATTGGAGAATGATGCAATAACATTCATACTATAATTGCCAATTAAAGTCTAAATCATCAAATGATAAACTCTTCAGTTGGAAGTGGATCAGGAAAGAGAAAATTACTTAAGAGTTCTCTAGGCAGGAAAACAAGGGAAATGAGCTCGATTTGGTATGGCTGGACCCCAGGGTTTGAAGCAGGGGTTATGAGAGAAGGAAAATATATGGGCATTGTTAACATCAGGAAAAAGGAGGGATATAAAACTAAAATGCCATATAGATGATGCAAAGGAACATGTTTAAAGAGATGACCAAGCACAGTTCTTCATTTTGGCTAATTATTCTAGTAGGAATGAAGTGCACTGCTTGGATCACAGGAGCAGAGTCTGGACTAATGCTGAGGAGAGGAGGGATTTGAGACATATTTAAGTGGGTGATCCACAGGACTTGGTAACTAGGTCGACAAAGGCTTGAGGGAGGGAGGAGAGAGCAAAAGAAAAAGCTCTAGCTTTTTACCAGAAGAGCTTGTTTGAAGAGAGAGACAGGGATTTCAATTTGATCTGAACATTTTGAATTGAGTTTCAGGTATCTAAGAGTAGAGACAAATATACCGATCCAAGCAAGGTATGCACACGATATATAAGTGAAAACAGACAGTATAATCTCAGCTAGGCTAAATGTTTAGAGAGACATAACTGGGGAAATGCACAATATTGCAAATCTGATGAAAGATCTAAATTCCTCAGAGGAACAGTGTGCATGGAAATTATACAAATACCACTTGAAACTCCCTGGTTACTTCATGGAGAGTTGCCTTCGACTAACCATTTGGCATTTTGCAAAATGGGATTCAAAGTTCCTCTGTATCCTTCAGAGCAAAGTTTAATAATACCCCCGGATAAATATAGATATAAATATGTAGATACAAATAGCTGTGCAAATATGTTTGTTTGTTACAGTCTTTAGTATGCCCGCTCAGCAACACATTGCAATAGTAGGGGCTACCTAATACAATGTTAACATGATTATGAATGACTAGTTTAAGGTTATCTTAACCTCTCCATGTCCTATGAAACAGTTTTGTTTCTATACATTGCAGTTGTGTGCATTGTATTGATGCCAAACCTTGGAGACAATTTCAAAGATACGTATCAAGATGGATTTCCCAGTCCCCAGGGATCAATGGGCAGCTTGTCTAAAAGCTTTGTCCTGCAGCTTTCCTCAATGAACAGGAAACTAAGACCGCATGCAGCATCTCGCTTTGCTCTAATTTAACTTCAATGCCCAAAGCTAAGTTGGTGATCACGTCTCCGGTGCTCACAAATTTAGGTTTCCGTCTTTCCTCTGGTGAGAGTCTTCCGTTCCAAAGCCTCATTCCTTTGTCAGTCTCTGGTGTGACTTTCAGCTCTCCTCTCCTTTCTCCTAAATGCCCATTTAGCATTGCATAATTTCCTTAACCACTGTGCAGTTTTCTCCAAGGAGCTTTATCTCGTTTTTAATTTCTTCCTGTTAAGCTCATTAAAAAACATCTTTTAAACATTATACAATGGAATGGTTTATAAACGTGCATAATTGTGTCATTTTTCTTAAAGCAAGTGTTGTTCCAGATTATTATGCAGCATGAAGATGTTACGATAAGATTACACACAAAGCAAATAAAAAAATTAAACTAATGTTAAATTATTTTGTTGATTCATATATTTTTTTTTCTTTAACCACAGTGCTGGAAATGCTAAGAGTTCGTACATAAATGTGAATAGAAACAAGGGCAGAGAACAAAGGAAAAAGACAAATTATATCTTTTTGAGCCTTACTGTTTTTTTATCAACAAAACAAAACCGCAACTATTTGCTGCCGAGCTCAAAACCTGAGTTTGCTCTTGCTGCCCTCCCACCAGTGTTCTGGCATCTCTTAGGTTGTTTCTGAGGATGTCAGCTTGTCACATCTCTTACTTTGCCTCCTATATCTCTCCTCCAAACTCTCTTACCTTGAGCTGTCAATTGTTTCTAATTCTAGTACACAAATCTGCAACGTTTTTAATATTGAAGTTCAAAGGTCCTATTGATCAAATGTTTGGTAAAAACAAGTGACCTGGAATGTTTAGTCTTGACTCCTAGAAAACCAGAACTACGTCAAAATTGCTTGAAATCTTTAATAATGAAAACTGAGATGTGGTGTGAGGTTGTAGATAATGGTCTCAAAGTGCATTCCTCAGACATTTTGCCCAGACCTTAGGAAGTCTTAGCAAAATTACCTTTTAGATTTGTACTTCTAAACACGACTTTCCATATGTGAGGCACAAATGGCAATTTCTCCTTGTGTTCAGGCTTTTGTACTTAAATAGATAACCAAACTAAGAACATACTCACTAGGAAGAAACATTTATCTGCTCTAAACATTAAAAGAGAAGCAAATGATTCAATCTGACACCTGGGAATGAGTTTAAAACAACTATAAATTGGAATTGATAGGAAAGCATACCACATAATTAAAGCTCCATCAACTGTAAGATAAAAAATAAAGAGCATGCAAATAGATGTCTTTAGGGAAAAATGAAACGTAAGATGGGTGATAGGAGCTACTTTGTTTTTTGTCAGAGGACTCATAACAATCTGCCTCCTTTCCGATGCCCTTCCTGCTGCGCCCCCACATGGTAAACACCGTCGCAGACTCCTAATGAAAATAATTTCAGTTTGTTTGACAAACTAGAATACTTGTGTTCAGCAGGCTACTTTTGGAAGTGAATTAGAAAAAAATGAATGAATAGCTCTTTCACACATTTAAAATATAGAAATGCAGTCTATTAACTTTGAAATAGACCCAATGAAACTTCTCCCTAAACAGGTTTCTGCACATAAACACAATTCCAGAGAAAGCATTGTCAAATTGTGTATGTTGGGCACTGAATAACTAGTTCTTGAACAAATTAGTTACTAAAGTTGCCATAGATTTAAAACAGTCATGAATGTGTATATTGTATGTGTGTATATATCATATGTATCCTTATAATATAGCTATTTGAGTTATTTAATAGAAAACTAAATCTATACTATTTTGATGAATTGGCTCCATCTTAATCATGGCTTTTCTGAAAAATATGAGACACCTTGAACATACTTTTATTAATGTTTCAGGAACAAATAAATATATGTATATGCCTGTATGGACACACACATTCCCAATTCACCTACTGTGTGTGTGTGTGCGCGCGCGCGCGCGCCCGTGCCCCTTCCAACAAACTAGTGTGGAAGAGAACAGAGATATATATAATAATTTAGCCTTAGTATAATGTGAACCAATGGAGCATGATCACTTCCTGTTTATGTCTCAGAAGGTACTGAAAATTAGCACAGATAACGCTTATTCTCCTCAAAAAGAAATAAACTTTGCAATGGAGATCATCCCTTCACCAAGAAATAAAATGAAGTGATAAATAATTTTGGATCCTTGACCAGAACTATAATGACAAGTTTAAAGCAGGCAGATTTTCAGAATCTAAGCATGTGCCTAAAAATACAAGCAATCTCAAAAATGTCCAAGCTAAAAATAAAAAGTGGGAGAACAAATTCCCAGAGGCAATACTCAGTGAAATCTATGTGACAGTAAAATTAATGAAACAATAATGTTTTGCTCTTTTGTTCTTACTCTGCCTGTTAAAAGAAGACCCATGATTAGGAAACCTATTACCAGAATCTGATAATCCCTAATATCATCAGGAAATTTTCTAGTTAAAGTTTTAAAAAATATTTTGCATTGAAGTATTAAGTTTATAGATTTTTTTAAAAAGAAATTAAGCCACCTCTTCCATTCTTCCTCACCTGTAGCTGTAATCCTCACAGAAAATAACTTAAACTGTTACCTTTTCAGCTCATCTAGGTTAAGCTACAGTTCTTTAATCAAAATATTCTTATTATTTGTTGAAATGTTTTTATATCTCACCTTTTGACTTCTTTTCATGACTGATGGAAATAGAGCTCAGTAACATCTTAATCCTTTCTTCCCCAGATGTAATTAAATCAAAATTTTCCCATTACTCTGTTATCTTAGCAAATTTAAGTAATGTGAATAGGTTTATTTTATATCCACTATTGTCAGTCTCTCTCTGTCTTTCTATCCCACCAGCATTTTCACTATAAGCACTAGGTACATATATATATATATATATATATATATATAGAGAGAGAGAGAGAGAGAGAGAGAGAGAGAGATTTTTTAATTGCCTAAAAAACCCCTGCAAGTTTCAAAATGAGCTTATCAAACCACTATAGTATGAATTATGTTAACTTTTGAACTCTTGTGCCAATTTTTTAAAAAATATATATATATATATATATATATAGAGAGAGAGAGAGAGAGAGAGAGAGAGAGAGAGAGAGAGAGAGAGATTTTTTAATTGCCTAAAAAACCCCTGCAAGTTTCAAAATGAGCTTATCAAAATAGTATACTATGAACTATGTAAAATGTTGAACTTTTGTGCCAATTTTTTAAAAAATTTCTGTTTATTTATTTATTTTGAGAGAGAAAGAGAGAGAGAGAGAGAGAGAGAGAGAGAGAACAAGTGGGGAAAGGGCAGAGAGAGATCGACAGAGAGAATCCCAAGCAGGTTCTGCACTGTCCTGGGGCTCAAACTCATAAACTGTGAGATCATGACCTGAGCCGAAACCAAGAGTCAGATGATTAACTAACTGAGCCACCTCGGTGTCCCTGGGCCAAAATATTTAATGGAGCATACTCTGGCTCTCAAATGTCTCAGAGACAAAGTCAGACATTTTATTTCCCATGCAGTAACTTCAACTATTGAATATGAGAGATCCCCTTTAGCAAAGGTGTATTTTTCCAAGATATTACAACTTTGAGCTTTTCATGTGCTCCGTGTACAGCTGCCCAGAATTCCTGAGTGAGCAGCCCCAGAGCATTTAGCTTCTTTTTGGTAGCATTCAGGGTTGCACACCTAAACCCATCGTATTTCCCTTCCAATGTGGGCTGGCTCATCTCTACAGCTCAGGAAACCTGCCTCCCCAGACTTTCCTTTTTTACTTTTGTATTTTGGATACAAAACTGTCTAGATCTCATGCATTCCCATATCCTGATTTAGCACCTTATTTTTCTGGAATACATTCTTCATTAGGTTCTTTAAAAAAGCCTACAAGGAGAGAATTTGCTGAGTCTAAAACTATCTTTATTGGGTTATCACACTTGATTAATATGCTGGCTAGGTTCAAAATAATTTCATCATCAAATTTTGATGACATTGCTTAATATTTTGCTAGGATCAGGGGCTACCTTGAAATGCCCATTGACATTTTAATCCATACCTTTTTTTTTTTCCAACCACACAGTTACATATTAGTTTTCAGTTGCATGTACTTCCTTACATGTATCCTCTAGTTCTCAAACTCCACATCGGATAATAATAATCTTAAGTTTAAGTCATCCATTATTTTTTAACTTCAACTATTATACTGTAAATATCTATTTACTGTATTTGGTTCTTTATAAAAAATGCCCAGCCACTTTTTATAGTTATTTTCTGCTGATTTTTTTTGACCACTTTTACTTCTTAAAGCATATTGAAGATAATTTAAAATATTTTTTTATATGATGGCTCCACATTGTTTTGTTGGTCTAGCTGCAAGGTTCTATTTGTTTCGTTTTTATTGGCTTTTGGAATTTTTTATTGTTTCTTTTTAGTGTTTTGTTTTCCTGTGATACTCATGTTTCCTTGTGTTGTTATATATATTATTGTTATTATATATTATATACTATTTATATTAAGGTATAATTTATATTAATATCACTTACCTACAATTATATATAATTAATATTTATATATAAAAATACATATCCTAAATATACATATTTAAATATATAATTATATAAATGATATATATTCTATATAATATGTGATTATGATAATATATAATATATGCGCTATATAATATATCGATTTCATATATATATTTGAACTTTGTGAGACACGTTGTTGAATCCTAAAACTCTGAGCTGTCAGTACAAAGCCGGATGTGGGGTTTGAATCCACGCGAGATTATGAACTGAGATGAAGTCAGTCACTTAACCGACTGAGCCACCCAGGTGACCCCATTACCAACACTTTAAGTGATACTTGACTTGACAATTATTTGTGGTGTATATGGGTTTGCTTTCATGTAGTGTATAATAACTGCAAGAGAATATAAGTAGTACCACTTTGAATCATTACAGGCCTTTAAAAATAGTTTTCATTTACATTCATGATCCTCAAATTTTGTTATTAATATATATTTATATATACATATATAGATAATTATACACATATATGTAGATAAGTATACATATAACATTTACATATCTCTAAAAGTATATTTTGTGGTTTTTGTTTATAGCTTATAAAAATAATATCACACTATATAAAATTTTTTGATACATGTCTATTTCCACTTATTATGTATTTAGGATTCATATATATTTTCCCCACATAATTATAGCTCACAGTTTTCACTTTTGAATTTTGTTGGCATGTATACTATGTAACGAATTTACCTATTTGCATTCTGTTTGACATTTGTATTCCCTTCCTTTTTTTTTTTTTTTTTCCATTTTACAAATAGTGTTTCTATATGGCATTTCTGCAAGTATTCTCATCTGCATTGCTGGGCTTTGTTTATGCTACCATTTAAGTTCACTTTGTATATATATAACCCACATTGTTTCATGTTATGGGTTGAATTGTGTCCTCTAAAAACTTCTGTATGTCAGAATATGGCCTTATGTAAAGCTAGGGACCTTTCAAGGGCCTCTGGGTGGCTCAGTTGGTTAAGAGGCTGACTTCAGCTCAAGTCATGATCTTGGGGTTCGTAAGTTTAAGCCCCATGTTGGGCTCTGTGCTGACAGCTCAGAGCCTGGAGCCTGCTCCAGATTGTGTGTCTCCTTCTCTCTCTTCCCCTCCCCTGCTCACGATCTGTCTCTCAAAAATAAATAAACATTTAAAAAAAGAAGTAATCAAGTTACAAGGAGGTCTTTAGGGTTAGGGCTTTAATACAATATGACTGATATCCTTATAAAGAAGGGCAATTTGGACACGGAGACAGACATTCACACAGAGAAGACAATGTGAACACACAGGGAGAAGGCCGTGTAACTGGAATGATGTCCTTTCAAGGAATGCCAAGGATTTTTGGCAAGGTCCAGAAGCTAGAAGAGGAAAAGAAGGATTCTCCCCTACGGCATTCAGGAAAAGAATGGCACTGCCAGATACCTAGATCTCAGACTTCTGGGTTCCAGAACTGTAAGACAAATTTCTATGGTTTTAATACTTTGTTAAAGCAGCCCTAGCTAATTAGTACATTTCCCAAAACCATGGTGCCAAATTTACCACCCATCGGCTCTGCATAATAGTTCCCGTTATACCACATACTTTTAAGACTTGGTTTTGTCAGATTTAATTTTTGTCAATTTAGTAGATATGAAATAGTGAGTATCACATCATGGCCTTAATTTGCATTTGCTTGATAAAAATCCAGTGTATTTCTGTTTATTTGCCTTTCTTGTTTCTTCTGCTGTAAACTGTTATCCATTCATGTCCTTGACCAATTTTTCTGGTAGCTTATCTGTCTTTTCTTATGGATTTTAGACAAACTGTGTTTTGCAATGTGCAATTATTCTCTTCTCTTTATTTGTAAGGTATTTCACTTTCTCTATATTGTCTGTTATTTAGAGGAGTTGTTAATTAGAGCATAGATTGATTCATCAACCTTTTATCTTATGCATTGTTAATCGTTTGTCTTATTTTAGAAATCTTTTCCTTGCTAAAGATTGCTAAAATATTGGCCTACATTTACTTGTAAATTGAAGTTTTAGAAACAATTTGTGTGTGTGTGTGAGCTGAGGATTGTTGCAGATAACCAAAAAGATACTGATGCAGAATTTTTAACTAAAGTTTTTGCATGTTAGAAGGAAATTGAAGAGATACCTTTGCAGGCTATAGTTGGAAATTACCTCATCTCTTTGTAATCCCCCTCCCATGTAGTTTACAGCTGTCTTTGGCAATAGAATAATTTTATTAATATCTGAATACACCTTAGCATTTTGTAGTTTAAGAATTATTGTGAAACACGAAGGTGAAAGGGAGGAAACTTACAATGTTAATTCAAAACATTCATAAGGCAGAGATACCTGTAACACTCTGAAAGAGCTGAATTAACCTTTGTTAGGAAATTTCAAAAGTGTATTTATAAAGATTATTGATAATATATTCCATTAAAATATTAAAGAACTATTTGTTTGCTAAGAATATATATGCATATAAGTACATATAAATACATATGGATATATATGCACACATATATATATTTATATCCACATGTATTTATATATGTGTGTGTGTCTATCTCACCAGGCATTTCATATGTTGCTCTATATATCTGGTGACACCTGACTCCATTTTTTTCCTTCTTTGGTGGCTTTATGAGCCAAATATTTACAACTGTATTTTCATTCAGCTATAGTATATCTTTCCAGGGCTAGTAATGTCCCTCGCTCTTATAAAAAGCACTTGAAAAAGAAAGATATGACAAGAGGTAGTTAAGAAGCAAAGTCTCCCCCAGATAGCATAATTTCAGTGGTTTTCTTATCCATATACAGATTCTCCCTGAAGTGACTGTAGACTGCCTTATAATCCTTTACCATTGTGTTGATGGATGCTACAGCGTCATCTTTCTCTTCCAGCAGTTAAAGGTGCTTATGGTTGTAAAAAATATAGTTCTTTAGGATCATATGAACTGATACTAGGAACGTAAAATGCTGTAAAGCATGGTTTGTATTTAGATCATGCTTTCCTGCAAAACACTAATCCTAGTTAATTGTGGGGACACTTTGTTGTTGCATAACCTGTCTGTGGATTACTTGGAGTTTGCTATATGTCCTTCTTGCTTGAAGAGGCTATAAAAATAATGATCAGTTTTGTAGAGATGGCAAATATCCTCAGGCCAAAAGGGGATTTCAGTTTTCTACTTAACTCTTGTAGGTTCTCATTTTCTGTCAATTTGGTGCTTGTCCTTTTTTAAAACCTTCAGGTGTACATTTCTATCCCAATTTATGATCCACAATATCATTTTTCAGTTGAACTTAATTATCCAGTTTATAGTACCAGAAGCCTGTTTTAATGTTTTTTAATCAACTGAATTATTATTATATTATCAATAATCACATTTTCAAAATGATGGACAGTAGAAACAAGTTGGTTTTTATATTTTTCTACGATCCCATTGATCTTAACTTACTTAATTTCTGTCTGAAGAATTCCTGATGCCACTTTCTTTTCCATTCCTGTGACTTAGAACAGCAAATCTCCAAGAAAATTTAGTTTATATTATGGAAAACAGTATTGGGCATTAGGGTTGTATGTGATGCTAGTGGAATAAAATTCTAGGCCTTTGTAGAGACAACGATTTAAATAAAAATGTACAATTAGTTTATAAGCGTGAATTTATACATAGAGATTTGTGTTATCAGTTTTAATATTATGGTGTTTCTATGAGATATTTTTGTTCTGTTATAGTACAGGATTTTTCTTAGGCTTTAAAAAATTAAACACTAATATAAACTATAGCACTCTAAATTAGTTTTGAAGGATATAGATATTTTATTTTTAAAACAAATATCAGTTAACAAGTTAAAAAGCAAAACTTCCTGTAATTTATATTTTTGAATCAAAGATATAATTAGATTTCTTATTTTAAATGTGAGTAGTTACCTTTCTTCTGGCTTTTTGACACATTAGCACATTATGAAATAAGAGTTATTTCATTTATTATAAGTTTTGAATACCTCATTATATTTAAAGTTACAGTTCTATCTTCATTAAAAGAAACTTACTAAACATTATACAATTAGGTGTGGTGGATCTTGACTTTTAACTCACTCTGTATGGTCATTGGACTCTTATCTGGCGTTAGGATCAGGGTTATACTGATCTCATAATGAGTTGGGAAAGAGTCCGCATTTTTCTTTTCTCCAAAAGACTTTACAATAAGAACAGAATATAAAGAATTTTCTGTTTCATGAATGTTCCTTAAAAATATTTGACCTCATGGGGCACGTGCATGACTCAGACAGTTAAGCATCTGACTCTTGATCTTGGCTCAGGTTATGATCTCATGGTTTGTGAGATCACGCCCCATGTCAGGTTCTGTGCTGACAGTGTAGAGCCTGCATGGAATTCTCTCTCTAACTCTCTCTCTCCCTCTTGCCCTCCTCTCCCAAATAAATTTTTAAAAAGTTTTTTTAATCATTAAAAAAAGAATAAAAAATATTTGAGCTGTTAGTATTTAGGAGGGTAGATCATTTTAAATATTATATCATATTAAATCATTAAATCATTTTAAATCGTATTTTATTTCCTCTTTAGTAGCTTTTGGTGTATTTTAATTATCTTTAGGAATTTACCTAAATATTTAGTGTTCATAATATTCTCTGAATTTCTAAATCACTACATTATCTGTAGTTGCATTTCTTTAAAATAATTCTTAATACTTTTTGCCCTCTTTTTGTGAACCATTTTACCTTATGTATTTATTTTGTGGATCCTTTAAAAAAACTCAACTTTTGGCATTTTTATTCTTCTTTTTCTATACTTGTTTTCAATGATATATTACTTTCTGCTTTTATCTTAGTTATTATCCTCTTTTTCTTTGATGGCTATTATGTCTTTCTTTTCTAGATTCTTATGTTTAATGCTTAGCTCATTAGTTTCAGCTTGTCTTTCTTTGAATAAAAACATACAGAGTTGTAAATTACCTTCTCTAGGGGCACCTGGGTTTCTCAGTTGCTTAAGTGTCCACTGTTTGATTTTGGCTCAGGTCAAGATCTCACGATTCATGAGATTGGGCCATGTCGGGCTTTACCCTGAGCTTGGAGCCTGCTTGGGATTCTCTGTCTCCCTCTCTTTCTGCCTCTCCCATGCTCACACTCTCTCTCTCTAAAAATAAATAAATAAACATTAAAAAATACTTTCTCTGAATAGAATCATTTTCTCTGCACCATGTGTCAATTTGTTTTCACTGATTTTTCAATTATTTTTAGGTTTCTATATTTATGTGTTATTTGAACCATCAGTTACATAGGAATTATTTTTAATTTTCTTTTAACTTTTCAAGAATTTGAACATTTGGGAGTTTTATTTTTTTATATTAACCTCTGCTTAATTATAGTATGGTCGGAGAATTTAATTGATACAGACTTATTAAAATTTATTCAAGCATGTCTAATAATTTCATTTTGATCTGAGAATAGATCATTGTGGTTCTGAAGATTTTAACAGCAAGCAGATTTTACAGACATCATAAACTAAATGACAAAATTAAAAAATTATCCTAATGTCAATAATAAGTGCTTTCAGTAGGGCAGTGATATTATTTTTGTATTTTAGAAAAGCTGCTTCTGCTACAGTGTAATAAATCAACTTATTGAGATGCTGCTTCTAGAAAATTTAATATTTTAAAGAAAGGTCTATCTGTAAATAGATTAGAGTTGGTGATGTTCTGTGATGGAAGGATTGTGAAATAGATATTTTTCAAAAGAAGTGTTAGAGGCTTCCAGGCAGAGTCATGTGGAAAATCAAAGTAAGAAAAGCATACCGGAGAAATCTAAACCTGAAAGCGACCAGCGTCATGGAGAGTATTAATTAAGAGAAAGGATGACAAGACAGAGAAGCCAGTTTAGGGAGAGCCAGCTTATGTATATTTCATTTCAAGTTCAATGGGACCAATCAAATAATTTTGCAGCTCTGAGTAATTATTGATAGTGTTACTGTTTATTTTCATACATAAAAATGTAAAACGCACACACAAAGATTATTGTTTTCAAAAAGATAATTTGACTTCAGTGTATAATAAGAGCATCTGAGATTTGGTTGAATTTAGTCACATCTAGGAGCTGGTACACAAGTTATGAAGTTTCTCATTTATCCAATGCACAAATAAGAATATAGTGCCCACTACATTCAAAGAAAGATTGTGAGAAAATACTGGTGAAAAAACGCAAAATCCCTGTTTTTCTTTAATTCTTCATGTTACATGAAAATAAATAAGTAAATAATTTAATGATAGCTGTTGCAAGTAATATGAAGAATGATTGGGAGTAGTATTTCCAATAGGGCTATTATCAGTAAAGTTATTAGTGAAAACTTCTGAGGAAGTCACAGTTGAGCAATCATCTGAAGGAAGTGACTGAGAGCCATCTGAATATTTAGGGACAGGAGATTTTAGAAATAGCAAAGGTAAAGAGTGCTATTCAATAGGACAGTAGCCAAGGAAAGAGTTGAGAGTTGCTTTCAATAGTGTTCTCAAAAATAGATGCAGAGAAAAATGTAAAAGAAAAATTAAAAAAAAAAAAAAAAAGAACAGGCTGAAACTCACTGGGGCATTGCGGATGCTGAGTCATAGGAAATGACTTCCCAAACTGAGCATGTGGAGGTACCTGTGTTAGTTAGGGCTGCCATAATAAGGTACCACAGACTGCCGTTAAGGGTGACTTAAACAGAAATTTGTTCTTTCGCGGATCTGGAAGCTAAAAGTCCAAGATTGAGATTGAGGATCAGCAGAGTTGGTTTCTTCTGAGGCCTCTGCCTGGCTTCTAGATGGCTGTCTTCTCCCTTGTGTCTTCACATGGTCCCCACTCTGTGCCTATGCCCAGATCTCTTCTTGAAAGGACACCAGCCATATCAGATTAGAACCCACCCTAATGATCCCATTTAACCTTAATTACCTCTTTAAAGACCCTGTCTCCTAATACAGTTAACATTCTGTGGTACTGAATGGGGATTCAGGTTCAATATATGAATTTTGAGAAGCGCAGCCCCCAAACACTCACTGTAACACTGTAACCGTGTCATTTTCTCAGATTTGATAAATTGCATTGTGATTACAAGAGAGTAGTGGGGGAAGAAATTCATGTGAGGGAACTAGCATGTGAAAAACAGAGAGAGACATGTAGGAAATTAAGTTTTGACAAGAAAACTTTGTAAAGTCCAGTTTGGTGCAAAATCCTTCAGAGAAGTGTCTAAAGGAAAAATACACCGGGGAAGATCTACTCAGGTAAGAGCATGACTGGCTAAAAGGTCTGGGTTTTATTATATATCTGAAGGAGAATTACTTAAGGTTTATGAGCATGAAGGTGCTATAATCAGAAGTGTGCTTCAGGTTGATTAATCTGTCAGTAATATATAATTTATGATCATAAGTTTATGAGATTTATGTTTCTGAAGATTTATGTTCAGCAGTAGAAGTTGTTCCCACTAGAAACACATCTAGATGCACCAGGGGCTTAGATAAATTCTTGTTTTGCTGTGGAATAGAGGGGAGCTTGTCAGAATTGAGTGTTTCACACTGACACTGTAAAGTGCCTCTTTGTATTTCTCCCACAGGCTAGCTTTTGTTTCTGCTGTCACAAATAGAAATAGGATTCCTCCCCACTATAGCCGATTTCATGGAGTTTTGTAATGTTCTGTTCTTTAGCTGAAATAAACTAAGGTTAGTTAAGAACTAAATACAACAAAGAGGAAACAAATATAAATATTCACTGTATATTCTGGGATTTGTTGTGATTGTATAAACACACACAGGTACGTATCTGCACTGAAAGCCGATCTTTAGTTATCTGTGCAAATGCAAAAGACAATGTGCTCCTTCTAAAAACAGAGTTCTTAACATGATTAGAGGATGGAACTATTTGTTATATGCATAGACCCAAACCCCCTAAATTCCACTTTTTCCATTCCTAGACCTTAATCTTAATCCATACTATGGGTGTTGAACTTTCTAATCATCCAATATCTGATGTAGAGTTTAAGACTTATAACGAAAATTCTCTCTCCCTCGTGTGTGTGTGTGTGTGTGTGTGTGTGTGTATGCATATATATATATATTTTTTTCAGACACCATCCACCTTCGAGTTCTTGAGTCCTCCCCTGTCGGCACAGCCATTGGGAGTGTAAAAGCAACTGATGCGGACACTGGGAAAAACGCAGAAGTAGAATACCGAATTATTGATGGTGACGGGACTGATATGTTTGACATCATAACGGAGAAGGACACACAAGAAGGCATCATAACAGTGAAAAAGGTGCCCATCATCAATATAAATAGGCATCTTCCCATTTAGCAAATAATGGTTTTGTTATGTGCTATCCACACATGCATTATCCATTAAGAGATACCAATATCATGTCCAAATGTAATTTACATCACGCACAAACACGAGTGACATAAAGCCAAAGATCTCCTTGGGCATTTTGACCAAATACTTTTGTTGATTGAAACATGCAACCTGAGTTTTAACAAAATTTAAAAGGCAAATTAGTATATGTATGACTGTATTTCTGACCCATATTAATAAAAGCCCCCCCCATAATAATACTGTTTTCTTTTAGAAAAAATAGTTAATAGCTAATAATGGCAACGTGTCATCACATTTGGAGGCACAGAAAGTAGCATGCCATCTATCCAGATGTATGAAGCAATAATTAGAGTTGCTAATAAAAAGAGACAGCATATTTTTGAAGATAATTTAATTGTTCACATTTTCCCTTCTGCTACATAAATGAAACTTTTCTGCTAACATATGCTCAGTGATTCAGTTTAAAGGTAACTAGGTTTTTTATTGTAGCCTCAGTACAATTATTATAAGAAAAAATTAAGGCCCCATGAAAGATCCTAATGAAATGTCCTGAAAACTCTATTGCATTAAGTAACCACTAAAGAAATGAGTAATCAAAACTATCCGCAGATTCTGTTGCAAAGGCCAAAGTACAGGACCAAATGTTTTTAAATGGACGGTGACCCACAAAGGAGGAAGCAGCTTCTTTTTTTTTTTTTTCATGACTGGAAAGTAATAATAATGCAAATAGAATTTACTGCTTATCAGTTAAAAAAGGAAGGTTGAAGGAATCTGAAACCACAATGTCTTTTCTCTGCTAACAAAACATACCTTTTGGAGGGGTAAGAAGGGGAGAGCTTGATTTCATACTCATGATAGTTAAACTGCATCAATATGTAGGTCCCACTTTTTGTTTATTCATAATGTGACCTAATTACTAATTTGCTATCAGAATTTTTCTCTCTTCTCTTTACTCAAGGTTTTCCTGATCTTCAATGTTTCATACAACTGTTGAAAGTTTTATATTAGTCTTCAAAATTTTATAAAGTTTATGTAGTATCATGAGCCCATTAAACTGAATGGTAATATCATGACATAAATGTAAAAAGATAACTAAATTTGTTACTTACAAACATTTAGCAGTATCACAAGCCTGTGCATACCCACATGTACACATAAACACACAAACAATCTACCAGCCCGTTTTTTGTAATGAATCATCACATTATAAAATAGGTTTTAAGATTCTTTTCAATCTTTCCAAGATTTAAAGTCTAATTTTCCTATGTTCTGAAGTATTACACATTGAATGCATAAAAAGTAAAAATTGAACCCTATCTGATACGTAAATGTGATATTATTTTTTATAACTTTTAATTATTTTCAGTTAATAAACAACTTGACAGAACTCAACCAGGCTTTGAAAATCACACTGTAACTTGACAGGAACATATAATCCAATTTCCCTCACTCTAATTTGATGATTTATTTATACAGCCACTTGACTATGAGAGCCGAAGACTTTACACTCTGAAGGTTGAAGCAGAAAATACCCACGTGGATCCACGTTTTTATTACCTGGGACCCTTTAAAGATACAACGATTGTGAAAATTTCCGTAGACGATGTGGATGAACCTCCTATTTTTAGCAGATCCTCCTACCTGTTTGAAGTTCATGAAGACATTGAAGTGGGCACGATCATTGGTACTGTAATGGCAAGGGACCCAGATTCTGCTTCTAGCCCCATTAGGTAATTATGCCCATGTTTCAGATGAAAGAAAGGGGACTGCAATGTAGAGAGCATTAAATTCTATTTATAGCATTTAATGCATTGAAGTATATGAGTCTCTCCGTAAGTTGTACATCAATTTGAGTAGCACAAGTGTTTAAAGTAAATTGTCTCTGAATGTTTTGGGGGCAGGGCATGCACAGCTTCATACTTTGCTCTACTTCAAATCATGCCTTTTAGCCTAAAACCTAGCTCATATCATCTGCCTGTATCTTTTAAGGTATTTGTTGTTTTGATCCCAGTACAGATAAAGGACACTGTGTCAGCGGTGCTCTTAAAATGTAACCGAATCACTTCCTTTGTATTTTCAGTTTTTAAATGATATAAATTGAGAGTTTTAACAGTTAAAAGGAATATAATTCTAGCAATGTTACAATGCAGTGAAAATGCATTTTAGAAACTCCCCTATACTCCTAGGATCCATCAAAGAAGGGAAGGTTTTTGTTTGTTTTTGTTTTGGCTGTTTCAAAAAATATTAGTTAAAGTAAATAGAGCATTCCAGAAAGATCAGAGTAATTTAATTTTGATTTTTTTGCTTTGTGTTCTTTTGGCAGTCTAAAAACATGTGAATTATGATAAATGCATACAAATGAGAAAGACTCAAAGTTTTTACTAATATTTGTTCTATAATTTTGAAAAGAAATGTGGATATCTATATATAATATTCATCAAAATGGCCATTTTTAAACTCTTAGTACATCATGTGTTTTGGATTTTGTTCATTTCCCTAATTCTCAACAGGTTAATTGTGCCTCCCTCTGGCTCCACATGGTCCAGTCAAGTAAGAGTTTAAATGATAATTACACAATTTCCAAGCACACTCTTCTTTGATTCCAAAGTATACAACAGCATAATATTAAAAAATCTCTAATTTTTTATGCCATATGATGCTAACTCAACTCAAACTTAAAAATGCTATAGGTCCTGCATATATATATATATATAAATTAGTGCTTGATTTACAAAGTTTATCTAAATATTTTTTGTTTTGTTTTTATGTTTTTTAAAATTCCACTGTAGCAAAAGTACAGTGTTATATTAGTTTCAGGTGTACAATACAGTGATTCAACACTTCCATACCTTACTCATCAAGATAAGTGTAATCTTAATCCCCTTCACCTATTTCACCCATCACCCCCTCACCCCATCAACCCTCCTCTGGTGACCATCTGTTTGTTCTCTATAGTTTAGAGTCTGTTTATCTGGTTTGTCTCTCTCTTTTTCTTTCCTTTTTTTCCCCTTTTGTTCATTTCTTTTGTCTCTTAAATTCCACATATGAGTGAAATCAAATGGTATTTGTCTTTCTCTGACTGACTGATTTTGCTTAGCATTATTCTCTCTAGATCCATCCATGTGGTTTCAAATTATCAAAATATTCCCTTCTATTCACATGCAGCACCACAGACCACATACATGGTGATCATGTACAGCTCTCATCTGCCGACATGAATTCCTCATAATTGTCTCTTCCCCAATCCATTTGGCTTCATTGATATGGTTCCATTCTTGGATATTTTTTCCTTTGAAGGCTTTACATAACCAATATACATGCTTAATTTACCTATTAAATACCGTTCAAGAATTTTCTTGGTCTAGCTCTTCATTGATTTTAACAGGCTGTGTTCTGTGTTCCTGGTTTTAAAGTGGCATTTTTCAAAAGAAATACATTATTTTTAAGAAAAGTTCAATTTAAATCCAGTGGTGTTAGTAAGTGGCAATGTAAAGATATTATCCACAAAATGTAAATCGATTTTGCATCCTCTTATAGATTGATAATTATTATATGTCAAATATGCCTGTGGATTTTTGAAACAAAAATAAAATATGTAATCAGAATGCAAGTCTAAGGAAAGAATCCATTTATGTCTACCATTGCAATAGAATTAATGATGTTATTGCTTATTAATGACCAAGTCTATGCCATAAAGGCTGTTGTATAATTGAATTAATGCTAACTTGATATAAAAATGGAACTGAATATTTTGGGATATCAATCTTGATAGAACATGTAGTTTAAACATATACATGTAATCAGAAATAAAAGAGTTTTACTAATGCAATGTATTTATGGGATCGATAATGCTGGGGGTATTATAAATTGTTTATGTCACATATTATGGGTGTTAATATAATAATCAAAGGGATTTAATCAAATGTTTCTCCTTGAAATGATTTTCAAAGGGAAAATGAAAATTAGCACACAGAATTTGCCAATAGAGAATCAAAAAATATAATTATATCATGTTTGTAAAAGAACCAGGATCTCTCTTTATCTTTAATGTAATCTTACATAATTATCTAAATTTTATAATTATTTTAAAAACTAAGTTATAAGAAATAAGACGAAACACATAAAATGATATGACATGAACAATAATGCTTCATATTGATTTACATATTGCAACTTCATGGCCTATTTCTATAGAAATAAGAAAATTTATTTGCCAAAATGTCAAAGAAGTAAGTTGCTCTTTTTTTCATTTAACAAATATATGTGGATCCCCATATCAGATGTGAACATATTTCTCAAGGAGTTCTCAGTCTGTTAGGGAGGAAGATTCAGTAACTGAAATAATATTCATTGAGTGCGTACTATATCAAGAATGATGCTTGAGTTTTTTTCATCTTTGGTTTCCTGTTTGAGATTTAACTCACATGCTGATGTTGAAATGAATTTCTAATACAATGTGGTAAATGGCAGAGATGGGTAGTACAGGTACTTTCATATGGGAGGTATGTTAAGTCTTTTAGTAGTAAAAGAATTTTGAGATAGAATTTGTGATTTTTCCAGATATAGAGATTCAGTGTTTTACAAATTTGTGTGTGACTGGTAAGGCATGTTGTTTGAATGCAAAACTCAGTTCGCATTTTGTTAGTAGAGAGGGCTAGAGCTTATTAAGGAGATTTGTTCATTACTGGCCCATTTCATTTAGAACTGATTTAAAATAAAAATCCAAAATAAGCAGTCCTCAAAAGTAAAATCACATTCGTTATATTGACAACATAAGTTGTTCCTCTAATGCAATTTATTCAAAACCCAGCATAAGGATTATAAATTTCAGTGGATATTTTGAAATATTATACAGGTCTGGAACATCAAAAGAGAAAAGAGTTCTATGGCACTTTTAAAATCATTTTGTATTATAACTCACAAGACAAAATGAAAAATAATGTTTCATAAAAATATTAAAATAAATGACAGTGTAGTTTAGGAAAATATCTGCCATCACTGAATTTACTCTAGGACTTGTCATCTTTATTTTGCTTTGTTTTTTTTTTTTTTTTAAATATGGAGCATTAAATATAACTTGAGGATTATGCTTGCTAACTCAAGCATAGCCAGGATTTGTAGCCAGGATTGTAGGATTGTGAAGTGTATAGCCATCTTAAATGAGGGGTATAGCCATCTTCCATCTTGCCTGACAATCTCCCAAATAATGGGATTTATGCCAACTATCTCAACCTGATTGATAAACCTGGTGGTAGGCTTTAGAATGACTCCAAACACATGCCTTTAATCAATTTGCAGCATAGCTGGTTTTTTATACATACACTAAGAGTTTATTTGGTACAAATGTGTAAAAACTCCTTTCCCAAAATTTTGTTTTTTAAACATCTCTTGTCAAAATACATACATTTTTCAATGTTACATGTGGTTAACAGACTGAAGCTATATGGGTATCATACCATGAGGTTACTGAACATCATCATAAATTGATAACCTACTATTGTAAAAGAACTAATGTCTCCAATTTCATCACTAAGAAAAAGACCTTGCTTCTGGGAATGGTTTTGTTTTGTTTTGTATTGTATTTGTTTTTGGTTTTTTGTTTTTTTTGTTTTTTTTTTTTGTTTTTTTTTTTTTTTTTTTTTTTTTTTTTTTTTTTTTTTTTTTTTTTTGCATTACATCCTTATGGTAATTCCTTAACAGAATTCACAACTACTAGTTAAAGTCAGTCGGTGTTGCAACCACCTGTAATGCCAACTATTTGTAGAAAAAGTGGTCCACGTTCAGTTGAATATGGCAATAGGTAGTGATTTAATAACACAAGTATTCAGAAGACCAATAAGTGGCAGCTCTTGCCTTCCCAAGAGGAGGGAGGTAGAGATGGGAATGTGTGTGTGTGTGTGAGATAAATCAATGAAATAGTCTTCATTCTATATCAGTACTATGCACTTTTATGAAATTATTATATGATACTGTGTGTGTTTGCATTACACCATTTCCTCCTACAAACCAATAATACTGCATGTATTTTTCTTTGCTTTCTATGTTCAGATTTTCCTTGGATCGCCATACTGACCTTGACAGGATCTTTAACATACATTCTGGAAATGGATCCCTTTATACTTCAAAGCCACTTGACCGTGAACTATCTCAATGGCACAATCTTACTGTTATAGCTGCTGAAATCAGTAAGATGACTTTTATGTGTGTAATATTTAACATATAGTTTTAGATTTTGTTTCATTTTAAAAAACAATTCCTTCTGGGGCGTCTGGGTGGCTCAGTTGGTTAAGCATCCGACTTCATCTCAGGTCATGATCTCAGGGTTCATGGATTTGAGCCCCATGTCAGATTCTGTGTGTGTGTGTCTCTCTCTCTCTGCCCCTCCCCCACTCACACTCTGTCTCTGTCTCTCTCTCTCTCAAAAATAAATATTAAAAAATATTTTTAAAAGAATTCCTTCTCATTATATACATGAATTGTAATTTTAATCTAAGTTTATAAAAAGCTTTCAGCACCTTTAATTCTTTTCAATGATTTCTGTGTATACTGAGGCATCACTACAGGTATCCCAAATCAACATTTAATGTTGACTAATAAAAATTATCTAGAATTAGGCAGCAAAGATATCCTCTTTTGGGGAAAAATAAATGCATTACATTTATTGCATGGACACTAAATTAAAATCGATGGTAAATATTGGTAAAATAAAAATTTTATTATGTTTATTTCATTTTGAGAGAGACAGAGAGAGAGTGAGTGCAAGGAAAGGGGAGAGAGAGAGGGAAGCACAGAATCTGACGCAGGTTCTAGGCTCTGAGCTGTCATCACAGAGCCCAACAGGGGACTTAAACTCAGGAACCATGAGATCATGACCTGAGCCAAAATTGGCCGCTTAACTGACTGAGCCACCCAGGTGCCCCAGGTATGTACCATTTAACAACATACATGTAGGTAGGTATTATCACTTCCTTTTTACAAAGGAGGAAAGGAAGATATCAGTAATAATAGCTAACATTAAGCACTCTGTGCCAGGTATTATTCTAAGAATTTTATATTAATTTTCTCCTACTCATATTTTTATTGATGTTATATACTGGAGAAGGTGCTCCAAGGGGTTTTGGTCCCTTGCCCAAAGCCACAATACCAGAAGTAGTAAGACTAAGATTTAAAACTAGCTGTTCTGTTTCTAGATCCAATATTTAATTCTCTACCTAATGTACAAAATTTCATTCGAGTAATAACAGGCAGAGCCAGAACTCAAAATCCTATCTCTCTCTAATTGCAAAGGTTCTTGCCCATGCAAATGACCTGCTACGTAATTTTTGGAGCCCATTATAAAATAAAAGTGTCATATTTCTTGTTAAAAAGTGATTAAGATGTTTAAGGCAACAACAGAGCCTTAAAATCAGTGTGGGGCCCTTTTGAGAGGAAGGTCCTGTGCAATTGCATATGCCTGTGAAGCCAACTTTGTCCACTCACTCAGACTCGTTCATGGGTTCTAATTCCTGTAATGTGATTTACATGGACAGATCAGCTCTTTAACTGTTTCAAAAAGAAGCAGTAATTAGTGACTAAATCATGGAGAAAAACTAAGCCTATAAATTCCAAATCTGAAATACTAAGCCGAATCCACAAATACATATCAAAGTCAAGAGATCTGAAGCCACCATTCCAGGATTTGGAAGGCAGAGCTTTGGGGAAAAATTGGCAAAAGTCTCAGAAGGATGAAACTAGGCTGGACAGATCATTAACAATGAATTCAATCAAGATAAAATAGTAGACTTAGCTTTGTCCTTAAATCTGGCTCTGAAATACAGATTAACTCCACCATCCAAATGACCCAGTTTTTCCGTACTGAGATATAAATGGCTCTGCCATTTAAGGCTAACTGAAGAATTTTTTTCTTTGAGTTTTTCTATTCAGGAAAGCTTTTTATTTCTATTATCTATCTCCATATTACCATGGTGCCATGTGCCTGACAGAGTCCAATCTAATCATTCCAGAATCATGATTGTTTGTGCTCTCTCCTTGATTCAAGATCCAATTTTAAGCCTAACGAGTTAGGAATTGCATTTTCCATTTCAGGTACTTTGAGAAATTTAACTTCTAAAGCTAGTTGAAATAATTACGATTCTGTAAAAAGCAAAGCCAATTATGTTCTTCTTTTTAAGAACTAAACCTATTTTTTGCCCTTAAGTGAAATCAATTTATGGAGTAGCTGCTGGGAATGCCTACCTGCCAAGCCACAAGCAGTCAGGGGCCCATTATGCTGTTCTGGGTATTAAAGGGATAAGGGAGAGAGGGAAACAGCATATATAGGAAATTGTTTTTCCTAGATTTTAAGCACTGGGTTTGTGGTAAGTGTGCATTACACCAAGCCCTAAGCAGGACGGAATGATGTTTAAATGGACTTCTTACCAAGACGTTTTCCGGCCCTGCCTCTAACAGTTTAATTCTACATTCCGCAGCAGTGTAGCACATCATACAGCAAGTACTGCTCCAGGTAATTATTTAGTGCCCTATACCGTGAAAAAATTTCTCTCTTTTTCTTCTTCAAAAAATATTTTTAAATGCTATTTGGAGAATAAAAAGCCTAAAATTAAGGTCACACTTGGGCTGTAGAAATTGGTTGTAGAAACTAATGAGTTCCTCTGCCCACATCTGAAAATTTGACGATAATCATTGCAATACATTCTGAGAACAGGAGGGCAAAGTTCATGGCCAAAGAACTCCATTATCTATACCTAGTTCCTTGACAGTGGAAATTCTTGCCCTGAACAGGTAGAAAAGACACATCTTTCTAAAGCTTTGGATTTCTAGATAATTATTTAAGCTTTCCTTTTCTTGGACAATGGAAAAGCCTACTGAATACATAAGAATGCTCTCACATTTTAAGATCCTTTATTGCTGACACATTCCTGCTACGGTGGAGTGTGCCTGGTTGGCCCTGAGAGAGACTCAGGTGGTAAGCATATGCCAGCTACCATTCTGCACGATGACTCTTAGAATGCTTTATGTTTTTATTTGTACATAAGCTGCAACATCTATCTGTAAAAAGATTAGTGTAAGCACTGTTGTTTGAATAGGTGACTCTAGGCCTGATGCTTGATAAGCACATTATCCCTGTGGATTTAGCTTTTGATTTGAAGAGACTTGAATTATTTGTAAAGAAGCTGAAGAATCTTCATATTGTGTCAGGCAAAGGACTAACAATGCAGTTTTTTTAGATCTGAAACTTTTCTGTCTCTCTTGGCTTCTTCAGCATAGTTAGAAAGTGAATTGCTACCAGCAAGTTATTTTTATGTCAGGGCTCTATATTGAAAGAAAATATTTTGCTTATGTCCACTATTTAAGTAGATGAAAAAGCACATACTAGAAAACGTGGAAGAATCATACCTTCCCACTCCTCCCCACAGCAACAAATAACACTAGGTAGGTTAAGGATTCTCTGTAGGTGAACACTTTATAGGTGAACTCTGGCTGTTTGCAAATTGTTTAGGACTAGGGGAGGTAGGAAAAGAGTGGAATAGACTGTTCTTTTTTTTCTTTTCTCCTCTCTCCACTTCTCCACACATGTAGTCCTCTTCAGACCCGTATGAACTGTAGGAAAACCAGTTAACACATTTTTATTGTGTGAATGCTTTGTGTGGAGTAAGATAGCATAAGCTTTCAAGTCATGTAAGAAAATGAAAAAGGTATCATGGCGATAATAAGGATGATTTTAAAAATAATAGTCAACACGTTTTGAGCACTTAACCAACAAAGTAATACTTTGATAGTAGTTTTTTATAGTTTCATGCATTAACTCACCTAATTTTTCAAGTAACTCCATAGATTAGAAGTTCTATTTTGATTTACACTGAGTAAATTGAGGCATTAGAGAGACAGAGTAAATTGGCCAGTCATACAACGAATCAGTGGTGAATCTGGGAATCTACTCCAGGGTCTGAACTCTGTAACCACCTGACACACTAAGAAGTGAATAATAGGCAGCAATGCACTGGTAAATATGAAATCAGAACCTAAGAATGGAATACATATGGTTACAAAGGCTGAGTAAGACTGGAAAAGAGTGTTAAAGAGAGGATGCCTTTTAAAGTTTCCCTTGAGAAAAGAAAGATAGATAAATAAACTTCACATGGATTTAGAACTGTCTTCCTTCCTTCATATGACTTCAACCTTGTAAATGTCCCTGCTGAGTAATCAGTTCTTAAACATTATTTTTAAAAGTGCTGATTTCATTATTTTAGTAACATTATGATTACGTGGAAAGAAAGGAGAAGTAAATTCTTTTGAATGGTAATATATATCCTATCTAGAAATGACAATAATTTTTCTCTTGGTTTTGAAAATCATTTAGATAAAATTAGAAAGTTAGATAAATTTCACAAAGGCAAATAATAATACCCATAAACCCTGTTGGTAGAGGCCATTTAATAACATTGCTACTGTCCTTCACCTCATCTGTTATTTTTTGTTTTGCTTTGTTTTTATTTTTTTGATTTATTTATTTATTATTATTTTTAATTTACATCCACGTTAGTTAACATATAGTGTAATAATGACTTCAGGAAGAGAGTTTAATGATGCATCACTTACGTATAACACCCAGTACTCGTCCCAACAAGTGTCCTCCTTAATGCCCATCACTATTTAGCCCATCCCCCAATCCAACACCCTGCCAGCAACCCTCAGTTTGTTCTCTGTATTTAAGAGTCTCTTATGGTTTTTCTCATCCTCTGTTTTTATATTATTTTGCTTTTCTTCCCTTATTTCATCTGGTTTGTATATTAAATTCCACATATGAGTGAAGTCATATGCTATTTGTCTTTCTCTGACTGACTTATTTTGCTTAGCATAATACACTCTAGTTCCATCCACGTTGTTACAAATGGTAAGATTTGATTCTTTTTGATAGCTGAGTAATATTCCATTGTATACATATACCACCTCTTCGTTATACATTCATCAGCTGATTGACATTTGGGATCTTTCCATACTTTGGTTATTGTCAATATTGTTACCAGTAAACATTGGGCTGTGTGTGCCCCTTTGAAACAACACTCCTGTATCCTTTGGATAAATACATACTGGTGTAATTGCTGGGTCACAGAGTAGTTCTATTTTTAAGTGTTTTGAGGAACTTCCATATTGCATTTCAGAGTAGCTAAGCCATTTTGCATTCCCACCACCAGTGCAAAAGGGATCCTAGTCCTCCACATTATTGCCAACATCTGTTGTTGGCCTGAATTGTTAATTTTAGCATTTTGACAGGTGTGAGGTGGTATCTCATTGTGGTTTTGACTTGTATTTTCCTGATGATGAGTGATGTTGAGCATTTTTTCATGTGTCTGTTAGCCATCTGGATGTCTTCTTTGGAAAAGTGTCTATTCATGTGTTTGCTCATTTCTTCACTGGGTTATTTGTTTTGGGAGTTTTGAGTTTTATAAGTTCTTTACATATTTTGCAAATATCTTCTCCCATTCCATCAGTTGCCTTTTAGTTTTGCTGATTGTTTCCTTTGCTGTGCAGAACCTTTTTATCTTGATGAGGTCCCAATAGTTCATTTTTGCTTTTGTTTCTTTTGCCTCTGAAGACATGTTTAGTGAGAAGTTCCTGCAGCCAAGGTCAAAGAGGTTGTTGCCTATTTTCTCTTCTAGGATGTTAATGGATTCCTGTTTCGTGTTTAGATCTTTCATCCATTTTGAGTTTGTTTCAGTGTATGGTATAAGAAGTTGGTCCAGGTTCATTCTTCTACATGTCACTATACAGTTTTCCCAACAGCATTTGCTGAAGAGATAGTCATTTTTCCATTGGATATTCTTTCCTACTTTGTCAAAGATTAGTTGGCCATATATTTGTGGGTCCATTTCTGGGTTCTTTATTATGTTCCATTGATCTATGTGTCTGTTTTTGTGCCAGAACTTTATTGTCTTGATGAATACAGCTTTGTAGTAAAGCTTGAAGTCCAGAATCGTGATGCCTCCAGATTTAGTTTGCTTTTTCAGCATTATTTTGGCTACTCAATAGGGTCTATTCTGGTTCCATACAAATTTTAAGGTTGTTTGTTCTAGCTGTGTAAAGAAGGCTGGTGTTATTTTGATAGGGATTGCATTGAATATGTAGATTACTTTGGTTAGTATCAACATTTTAACAATATTTGATCTTCCAATCCATGAACATGGAATTTTTTTTCCTTTTTTGTGTGTCTTCTTCAATTTCTTTCATAAACTTTCTACAATTTTCAGTGTACAGATTTTTCACCTCTTTGATTAGGTTTATTCCTCGGCATTTTGTAGCTTTTGGTGTAATTGTAAATGGGATCGATTCCTTGATTTCTCTTTCTGCTGCTTCATTATTGGTGTCTAGAAATTCAACTGATTTCTGTATACTGATTTTATATCCTGTGATTTTGCTGAATTTGTGGATCAGGTCTAGCAGGGGTTTTTTTGGTGGAGTCTTTTGAGTTCTTCACATAGAGTATCATGTCATCTGCAAAGACTAAAAATTTGACTTCTTCCTTGCCAATTTAGATGCCTTTTTAAAAATTTTAATATTTATTTATTTTTGAGAGAGAATGAGGGAGAGAGATAGAGTGTAAGCAGCGGAAGGGCAGAGAAATAGGGAGACACAGAATCCAAAGCAGGCTCTGGGGCTCTGAGCTGTCTGAATTCACAGACTGCAAGATCATGACCTCAGCCAAAGTTGGACTTTTTTTTTTTTTTGGCTGTTTGGGGCTTTATTTGTTGTTCTTTTTCCAGCTCTTTTAGATGTAATATTAGGTTGTGTACCTGAGAACTTTCTTCTTTCTTTAGGAAGGCCTGGATTGCTATATACTTCCCTCTTATGACCACCTTTCCTGCATCCTAGAGGTGTAGGACCGCTGTGTTTTCATTTTCATTTTCTTCCACGTACTTTTTAATTTCCTTTTTAACTTCTTGGTTAGCTCATTCATTATTTAGTAGAATGTTCTTTAGTCTCCAAATATTTGTTGTCTTTCCACATTTTTTCTTGTGGTTGATTTCGAGTTTCATAGCATTGTGGTCTGAAAATATGCACCCTATGATCTAGATCTTTTTGTATTTGTTGAGAGATGATTTGTATCCTAGTATGTGATCTGTTCTGGAGAATGTTCCATGTGCACTCGAGAAGACTGTGTATTCTGCTGCTTCAAGATGAAATGTTCTGAATAAATGTGTTAAGTCCATCCAGTCCACTGTGTCATTCACAGCCATTGTTTTCTTGTTGATTTTCTGTTTACATGATTTGTTCATTGCTGTAAGTGAGGTGTTGAAGTCCCCAATATTATGGTATTATTATCAATGAGTTTGTGTATGTTTGTGATTGATTTATTCATATATTTGTGTGTTTCACGTTGGGGTCATAAATGTTTACAGTTGTTAGATATTCTTGGTGGATAGACCCCATAATTATGATATAATGCCCTTACTTATCTCTTGCTACCGTCTTTATTTTAAAATCTGGTTTGTTTGCTATAACTATGGCTACTCCAGCTTTCTTTTGGTGACCATTAGCATGAGAGATGGTTCTCCATCCCCTTACTTTCAATCTGCAGGTGTCTTTATGTCTAAAATGGGTCTCTTGTAAGCAGCATCTAGATGAGTCTTACTTTCTCATCCATTCTGATACCCTATGTCTTTTGATTGGTACGTTTAGCCTATTGACATTTAAAAGTGGGTATGGAAAGATATGAACTTAGTGTCGTTATGCTGCCTGTAGAGTTGGAGTTTCTGGTGATGTTCTCTGGTCCCTTCCAGTCTTTGTTGCTTTTGTACCTTTTTGTTTTGTTTCATCTTTTCTCCCCTCAAAGAATCACCCTTAAAATTTTTTACAGGAATGGTTTGGTAGTTATGAACTCCTTTCATTTTTATTTGTCTGGGAAGCTCTTTTTCTCTCCTATTTTGAATGACAGTCTTGCTGGATAAAGAATTCTTGGCTGCATATTTTTCAGATTTAGCACATTGTATATATTCTGCCACTTCTTTCTGACCTACCAAGTTTCTGTGAATTGGTCTGCTGCAAACGTGATCCATTTTCCCTTGTACATTAAGGACTTTTTTCCCTTGGTGCTTTCATAATTTTTCATTGTCTGTGTATTTTGTGAATTTGACTATGATATGCCTTGGTGATGGTCTTTTTTGTTGAATATAATGGGAGTTCTTTGTGCTTCCTGGATTTTGATGTCTATGTCCTTCCCCAGATTAGGAAAATTTTCTGCTATAATTTGCTCACATAAACCTTCTGTCCTTGTTTCTCTCTCTTCATCTTCTGAAACTCCTAGGATTTGGATTTTATCCTTTTTAATAGGTCACTGAGTTCTCCAAGTCTGTTATTGTGCTTTTTTGCCTTTGTTTCCGTCTTTTTTCCTGCTTCATTGTTCTCCATAATTTTGTCTTCTATATCACTGATTCACTGCTCTGCTTTGTGCATCCTTTTCATTGTGTCATCTATTAGGGATTACATCTCAGTTATGACATTTTTAATTTTGTCCTGACTAGTTACTTCTTTTATCTCCGCGGAAAGGGAGTCTATGCTTTTTTTCAGCCCCAGCTAGCTAATATTCTTACTATTGTGGTTCTGAGTTTACTGCAAATATCTTCCTTACATATGTGTTGCATAAGCCCCTGGCTGTCATTTCTTCCTGTCCATTCTTTTGGGGTGAATTCCTTCATTGTCATTTTGGAGAAAGAAAATTAATTAATAAAACAAAATAAATTAAAAATTAAAAACAAAACAAAAAAATCAAATAAAGTAGCTAGACTCTAGGTATGTTTTGCTCTGCTTGTTGAAAGAAACTTGGTAGAATAGAGAAAAAAGGTAAAGAAAGAAAGAGTAAGAATAGCTTTAAATATTAAAATATATATATAATAAAATATAACAAAATGAAATAAAAAATGAAATAGAATAAAAATCTACAAAAAACATAGTAAAATAATGAAAACAATAAATAATATTTTTTAAAAAGAAAATAAAAAATAAATTTATCTCTTTCTGTATCCAAGAAAAAGAAAAGAGAAAAAAAAAACAATTTCAACAAAGACAGATGCAAAACAAAAACAAATAAACAAAAATGAATAAATAAATGAACTAGCAAACAGAATGAAACCCAAATGAAGTTGGATTCAGTGTCCCCTGGAGTTCAGACTATGAAACACTCTATAGAGTCCATACACTGAGCAGAGGGAGAGACTTGTGCTGGTTGTCAAGGCATTGTGCTTGGAGTGCACACTTGGGCGGGGCTTGGCGTAATGGCTCCATTGTCCTGTGGTGCTACTTAGTTTACTGGGTTGGATGCCCGCGCATGCGCGCGTGCCGGAGAGTTGGAACTGGCTTCACCCAGCTTCCTAGTCTCTGTCACAGGAACCTCATGCTCTCACTGACATTCAAGAACCCCTTCTTTGTCTCAGGCCTGTCACTCCCTGCCTCTACCCTGTCCGTATCCAAGCATCAGCCTGCCAGGCAGCACCTCCCTGCAGAGTTTTGTCGCAGGTAGGGCTGTGTTTCAACACCCATCTCTGCAGATACCCCAGTGGCTTGGACCCATGCCATCTCTCTGGGAAAGGGTCTCACTGAGCAATAGCCAGGTGCCTGGTTACCTCAGAAAATGTTTGTGTAATTGCACGGTGGCAGAAGTTCAGAGAGTGTGACAAATCACAACACAGAGCTAGTGCCAGGTTTCACTGCACTATAATGTCTTTGTCCCAATAACAGTAAATGTGGCTGCTCCCCGGGGTCTGCTGGGACCTTTGACCCTGGGGAGGCCTATTGGCCTCTACCAAATGCTCTCTAGGAGAACCGCTTCGCCCCTGTGGCCCATGGACCTCTCAGACCCTGCTGCCTGCTGCTAGGTATTCTCCCTCTCAGCAGAGCACCACCAGGAACTGAACTCTAGAATTTCAGACTCTGTGCTCCCCTGTGTATATAATCCTAACGATACTGAAACTCTTTCCTTTCTCCCCATTAGTGGATTTTGGGAACAGAATTCTTGTTCAGTCTTCTGTGTGTTTTCACTCTTTCTTTCTCTCCTTTTGGGGGAGTACTTTTCTTGCACGAAAGCACTCACCCAAAGCACTCTCTCCCTTTATTCTTTCTCTGCAAAAACAGCTCCTTGCCCTCTGCAGCTTCTCTCTCCCCAGTTCACCTTTCCGCACTGTGTACCTGCTGAGTTCTGTGGCTCAAGTTATGCAGATTGTTGCGTTAATCCTCAGATCAGTTTCCTAGGTGTGTAAAATGGTTTGGTACTGATCGACGTGCATTTCAGGGACAAGACAAGCTAAGCTGAGACCCTTCATTCTCCTCCACTATCTTTCTTAGACCCCTGTTTTTCTTTGTTTTTAGCTAATTACTTCCTTTGGTTTTTTTTTATATTGATCTTCAGTTTGACTTTGCTGAAGTCTATGTAGAAATTGAACTGTATCCAAAGACTAAGATTTTGATATCACAAAGGCTGATAAATTGAACTTCAATTTAAGATGTCAAAACACTCTTAGGTATCAGTACACATGCCTAGAAAAACCCATCGTGGAAATAATGCGATTATGATTAATAAAAGTTTGTTACCCCAGGCTATGCTGTTACCTCATGTTTACAAATAGACATTAATATTTTTAATGTTTATTTATTTATTTTCAAGAGACACAGAGCACGGGCAGGAGGTGTGAAGAAAGAGAGAGAGACACAGAATCCGAAGTGGGCTCCAGGCTCTGAGCTGTTAGCACAGACCCTGATGCGGGGCTTGAACCCACGAACTGTGAGATCATGACCTGAGCCCAAGTCTGATGTTTAACCAACTGAGGCACCCAGGCACCCCAATAGACATTAATATTTTAAAATTCCATTTACAAATCTAAACATTTTTAATGCATATTTTTATGTGAACATTTTGATACTCTTGATTTTAGCATTTGTAGGAAAAAATAAAACATTATTCTACTATATGTTACTATCAAACTAATTTTATTTCACAAAATTCAGCCTGGATTGTTAAAATAGCATCAATAACAATTAATGGAAAGTTCAAATGCTTATGTTTAATTTAAATTTCTATCCAACTTGTAAAACTGGTAGCTATATGTTAAAATTTCCAAAAGAGGAATTGAGAGTAGCTATTGGAATACATTTTAGTGATTAAAGTAGTCAGAAGGGTAAGTTGTAATATAAAAACTACTACTTATAAGCTTGTGACTATGGACTAGTTAATAATTTATTTAAAATTATTTCTTCAACCAAAAACTTGCTGAAGCTTAATATAATACTGTATGACAAAGATTTAATAACTATTTGTTCTTATTTTACATATTTTGGACAGTAAAGACACAAGTACAATATGAACTCATTTATGCTGGATTTTGCTTTTGAGAAGATTTTCCAAAATAATAGTAGTACTCTTGAGGCCAATAATAACTGAATTTATGACTACTTAATTAGGCTCTGTAGTAATTTTCTTTATTGCATTTGCTCATTATGTTAGTAGAATGAACGCGATGTTTATTTTTATGTGAGCACTTAATATCCACAAGATGCTTGTATAAATTAAATCTGGTGCACAAATGTGTCTTCCTAAACAAATTTTTCCTTTCTCTTTTCTAGACAATCCCAAAGAGATGACTCGCGTGGCTGTTTTTGTGAGAATTTTGGATGTTAATGACAATGCCCCGCAATTTGCTGTGTTCTATGACACTTTTGTATGTGAAAATGCCAGACCAGGACAGGTGAGCAAACATAGGACTTAAGAGCTTTGGAAGATTTTAATGGCTTGTTAAATATTTGTCTTCTCCTAATCTTAAGAAGAATGAGTAGACAGAGGTAAAAGAACTCATATAAGGCCCAGGAACATATATTATGTTTAAGGCTGATGATGGGGTGCTGGGGTGCCTAGATGGCTCAGTCAGTTAAATGCCTGACTCTTGATTTCTGTTCAGGTCACAATCTCATGGTCATGAGATCAAGCCCCTTATTGGGCCCTACTTTGAGCATGGATTCTGCTCAAGATTCATTCTCCCTCTCCTTGTGCCCACCCCTGCTATGTTTCATCTCTTTTTCTCTCTCTCTTCTCTCTCTCTCGTATACACAACACACACACACACACAAAGGCTGATGTTTTTAAAGTTTAAAAATGTTCTCAATGACAATATAGCGAATTTCAGATTTCTTTTGTGCAGTTATAATGAAAACATAAAATTTTAGTCTTACCACAAAACTTTAGATGTAAGAAGAAATAACTTTCACTTATTAAACACTCAAACACAAAAATAGGAAGAATAAAAAAACAACAACAAAAAACCTCTGCTCTTTCTTTAGATGAGTACCGTAACTGCTGGAGAAATGGGAGATGGAAGTTAGGAAAAACACAGAGATGGATACATGGGATCAGCTAGACAGTGCATCAATATTCCAATGTATGCAAATGATTTCAAAGCAGGCTGAAGGATTCACTCCTTAGATTTATGCTTGTATTTCATCATTATAGCAACACTCAGAGTGCTTAATGACTTAGTTTTCGTCCTTTAAAACATTCTTTCTACATCAGCTTTGTTTATAACTCTTTAAGTCTTTTCCTCAGTGGACTCATTTTGTTGTTTGCAAAACTCCAGTGTATATGGCTGAAAGAAATGCTCTTAATTGGTTTGAGTGCTATCTTCACAGAAGGAAGCTGCATGTTATAAATAATAATTGGGAATCAAATGTGTTTTATTAAAGAAAGAAGAGCCATCACAAAACTGTATTGTGTTTTGACATCATTTGATGCTCTTTATAAACATCAATGTCATTGTTACATTTTTATGCAAATTACATTGTGGAATAACACAGATTCTTCCTTCTGAAGATTCTAACAGAAATTCAATAGCCTGTCTATTGTTTGAAATGGTAAAATTGCTGCAATTGGATTCATTTTTTATTTGAAAATGTTATGGAAATGTTTAATTTGGAATATTTAAATGACAAAGCTACTTCCGACCTACTTCTTAATGAAACACTGTTTGCCCTGAAAATACCATTCCAAATAGTCCTCTGCTTGGCAGGCTCAGCATGATATAAGTTGAAGCCTTTTCTCTAAGAGATAAATTACCCACTTTACAACTGCCGCATGCATTGCTTCCTCTATGGTTATTCTATTTGATTTTCAAGAGATATCTTTTCAGAGCATTTGAATCATTTTAAATACTGATTTCCAAATGTATTCAAAATATACAAAATAAAGGTTTTTTTTTCCTCTTTATGACTCTTTTTAAAAAAATATATCTGGTTTAGTAACTATGTATTTTTTGGACTTTAAAAACCTCTTGGCATATTGAAGGAAAATAATAAAATTGAAGACTATTTCGATTAAAAAAGTAGCCTATTTTGATCAACTTGTTAGGAATAACATGATTAATAATTTTTGTCTAATTGAATGTGCAATAGCTTCCCATAGTAGTTATTATTTTTAATGTTTATCATTTGTTTTAGGAGATAGAGAGAGAAAGAGAGAGAGCATGAGCAGGGGAGGGGCAGAGAGAGAGAAGAGAATCCCAAGCAGGCTCCACACTTCAGCACAGAGCCAGATGTGGAGCTTAAACTCATGAACTATGAGATCACAACCTGAGCAGAAATCGAGAGTCAGAAGCTTAACCAACTGAGCCATCCAGGCTCTGGGTGCCCCAAGAGCCCCAATAGTAGTTTGTTATTTTTAAATAAGATCAGTTTATTAAATATCATTTTGGTCTCATAGGCTGAAAAATGGTTCCTTAAACCAAATCCTTATGTACTCAGTGATGAAATTCTAGGTTACAGCATCCTAACAGGTGAAACCAAGGTGGTTATTTGGGAAAGTCCTTCACTGAACCATCCTTGAAATTCACTTGTTAACTCTGCCTCTCCTTCTGGGAAGTAGGAGCTTGTGAGGACTTCTGGCTGTGCTTCAGTTATTTATAGAGTATTTCAACCTACCTAATTCTCTGAATCAAGTGCTGATTGAAAGTCGTACTTTGGGCAACAGCGTAGGAAATAATTCCATTTGTGTTATGCATGGACAAAATGAGAAGACAGAGATAAAATTAACTACCATCTCCTCCTCTTTTTTTCCCTGTTCCCTCCTCTAAGCGTAGAAGATTTT
Source organism: Hyaena hyaena (assembly GCF_003009895.1). Lineage (NCBI taxonomy): Eukaryota > Metazoa > Chordata > Mammalia > Carnivora > Hyaenidae > Hyaena > Hyaena hyaena. The sequence continues at coordinate 311,384 of NW_024081837.1, forward strand.
CCCCCTTGGAAAAGATGGAGCTTACAATTGATGTACCCTTAAGAGTTCCCTCTCCTGCCTGAACTAAGCTACTTGAGTCCTTATCTTTTCCATCACAGAGAGTCCTTAGGAAAGGAAAGAAGACTGGCTGTTTCATTTCTCTTTCGTTTTCAGCCAATAAAATATATTTAAAAAATTTTCATCATTATGGGAAAGAAATAGCATTTCGGTCTCACAGATTCCCCAGAGTCTCCCCAGGGAGGAGTGCTACTTGTATTTACCCACAGATAGTATCTGAGGTCCCGACCTTTATCAAGCCCAAAATATCCCACTGCATGTCTCCATGGAACACAGTTTAGTTACTTACGAGCTACTGAAAAGAGTGCTTTTTACCGGAACAAAGGGAATTTTTACATCAATGGAAACTATTACTCTAACCACTGGAAAAGCTCATGATCACTGTAAAAGCTTTCTCATTGAATTGAGATTATTTTAGAATAGCCTAGTAAAAATACAAACCAATTATGTTACAGCTAAGGATATAAAATATAAATGACTTATCAATGTCTATTCTCCATATGCTCAAAGTGAATACTAGACATCACCAGTGGTTTTGGTTTTGTTTTCCACAATGTGGCAACCTATTTTATTGGAAATTAGTTAAAATGAATTTGTTTCTAGCAGAATAAAATAGTGAGTGTTTATACAGAGATATAGGGGAGGTGGTTTTATCTCCTTCTTTTTGCCAACTTATGATTTCTATTGCAACTCAACTCAAATGTATATAGTATATACATATATATATGTATGTATATTTATATGCCCATATGTATATGGTACATATGCCAAATCAAATAAGCAAACATACAGCAAAACAAATTACAGTTGATCCCTGAACAACATGGAGATTACTTTCTTTATAACATTTAAAGAAAATATCAGTGAATCACTAACTTTGAAATCAATTATTCAAATAACATATTTTAATTAAGAATTTTTGCATGAAATTTTGCACATGGGTGGCTCAGTTGGTTAAGTGTCCAACTCTCCATATCAGTCCAGGTCTTGATCTCACGGTGTTTGACTGAGCCCCATGTTGGACTCTGCACTGATAGTGAGAAGCCTGCTTGGGATTTTCTCTCTCCCTCTGCCCCTCCCCCATTCTCTCTCTCTCTCAAAATAAATAAATAAACACTAAAAATTTAAAGAAAAAAAAAGAATTTTTGTAAGGAGACCTGGGTGACTCAGTTGTTTAAGCACCTGACTCTTGACTCCTGCTCAGATCATGATCTCATGGTCATGATATGGAGCCCGAGTTGGGCTCTGAGCTGACCATGGAGCCTGCCTGGGTCTCTCTCTTCCTTTCTCTGTGCACTCTTCTGCACCTGGGCACATGCAACAGTGTACACTCTCTCTCTTTTCCAAAATAAGTGAATAAACTTAAAGAAAAAAGAATTTTTGTGTAAACCATTATAATTTCTTATAGATATATGTAAAAATGTGGATATTTTGTTGTCTGAAATTGTAATTTATAATCATAGCTGAAAATGTATATTTATGATGGAATATTATAGTTTTTATTTTAAAATGCTTTTAGCTATACTTTTAAATTTCTATTATTTTGTGTTTGTATGTGTGCTAACCTATTAATCAATGATATATGTAAACATAAAAATTCTGTTTACTCTACTGTCTTTCTTGATGTTACTTCATTTATGTCATTTTTCCCTTAAACTTATTCTTATAAATCACTATTTAAAAAGAAAATATTTTAGACTGCTTGACAAACAAGAATCAGTCAAGAAATGCTTTGGTAACTGAATTGATACCTCTTAAATGGTATTAATGAATACTTGTATAAACATTTTTTTTCTCTTTAATTCCTTCACATAGTACCATTTTTGGTTTTGTATTGGATGGCTAAGCCATTAACAATAAAGCTTTGCTTTCTATTCAATCTTAAATTACCACTACAGTTTCATTAAGTAGTTATGTTTCATTTAAAAATATATTTTAAAATTAATCAAAGTTTCAATGATTGTTTTGGCTGCTTATTCCTAGACAATAAACATTTATCTCTCTTTGATTAAATTGTATTTCTTTTGGCATTTTGAAGGAGGTGGTTAAAGATGTAAGTAAATAGGGAGTACCTAAAACATACCACATTTTTATTTTTATAACGCACTTTAAAAGAAGACTAATTGAATGCAGAAGAGTTAAAATAATTTCTTATTTTTTTAATAATTACTTCATATAATATTTTAAAATTGAAATCTTTTTAAATAAAAATATAGTAACAAATATTTTCATCAAATATAGACACAATGTTAAAATGGGTCAGTTTATTAAAGCATACTCCTTTTAGTTAAGCACAAATTTGACCATTTATATAAACGTTGGTATACAAATTTAACAACTTCTGAAGCTCTCTTGAAAACTTAATATATGCAAAAATAAACATAAAAATGTTAGGCATATAACTTAAAGATAAATGGATATATATGCAAAAATTATATAGCTATATGTTATATATATATTTAAAAATATTAATCGAATATGTTCAAAGCATTTATCTGATTATAGTATAAAGTGTTACATTTTCTGTTTTGTTACCAGATAGCATCTCATATTGTCTCTTATCCATAAATAAATCAGAGATGAACTTTATAAAATAACCATTTCCCATCATATGCATATATTGATAAAAATATGTAATTTAATTGACAGTGCAGATGGAGTGAACCATAACTGCTAAAATAGACCATAATGTTTAAGTCTTTCACTTAAAAAGTTGTGTATAATATTATCTATAAAATCTCTACACTCTTTGAATAGTTTTCACTTTACTTTTGATGAGGAGAAAAACCATAATCACAACAGTTTTCTGAAATTTTTCTACATTAGATAAACTCTTCCAGATCAATGTTTAAAGATGTGTGAAATAACCTCATTTCAAATACTAAATTTAAAAGGCTGCAAAAATATAATATTGACATTTTTTATTTTGAAGAAATGGATAATATATAGAAGAAATTGAGAAGGAGGGAGAAAGAGAGACAGAGACAAGCAGAAAGGGAGGGGGAGAGAGAGAGATGAGGACTTTATTAAAATCAAAGTAATAACAAAAAAAGATAGAATAAGTCAAAGATACATGCACAAGGAGAAAAACCCACTGCCTTTAAACTTAGACAAAACTGGATGTTAAAAATTACATGTTATAAAGCAGATTATACCCATAGAATTTGATAAATATGCATTTTCTCTTTTCTGCAGCTAATACAGACTATAAGCGCAGTAGACAAAGATGACCCTTTAGGTGGACAGAAGTTTTTCTTCAGTTTAGCTGCTGTCAATCCCAACTTCACAGTACAGGATAATGAAGGTAAATTTTAGAACGGGGTCATTATGATTTAAGGTGACAGTAACAACAACTTTTCTGCAAAGTAACAATTACCATATGTATGATGTCCTAATTTATTGATCTGTGTTACTAAATGTTGTTTTCATCGGATATTTGATGAGATTAATTTCTTGACAGTGTTCATTTTCTCAAATTTCAAAAAATAGTAAATTACGTGAAAGAAATTTCTATACGAGAACTAATGAGAAGATTGGATCTTGGAAACAGAGAGGCTGGAAATAATCAGACACATGGGGCAGAGAAATGAATGACACAGTGAGACGTTTGTGAAAATTTCAATGAGATTTAGCAGCAACAGATTCACCAAAACCAAGAAAGCATGGAATATGGGTCATAAGAAAGAGAAGTAGTCATATTGGCCTGTGAGGGGGTTCAAGTGCAAAAGCAGTCACAAGGGCAAGATACACTATTCTTCTGTGTAATATGTAAATATTTCAATGTCTCTGTGATGAAAAATACTGAAAATACTGAAATTACGTGTCTTGCATTCCCAAAAGGGGCAAAAACAGATTTTATAGGAAAAATATGAAAATGGTTACATTTTTGAAAAGTTGAAAAGTTTTATTCTTTGAAAAAATATATAGTAATTATCCTAGTCTAAACAAAAGTGTGCAGTGAGAGCTCTTCCCCCCCAATAAATATATGTTAAAGTAACTATATCATCCCATCTTTCTTAAAAAGCCATACATGTTTTAGAGTAAGTGTAAATACAGCTATTCTTAAAATAAATTTAATAACTGCCTTGGCATGTTTGTAATACCTTCATAACAATGTAAGTACGTTGGCAGAGTCAGATTGCTATATCACCTCTAGGTGGCTTTCAGAATATCAGAAAGAAGTTGAAGATAATGGATAGTTTTACATGAACCCAATTTTTATTTGAGATATTTGATATGGTAGAAATGTCACAAATCAGTTGAAGAGAGGGCATCCGCTGGTAACATCTGTTTGCTAAATTGGAGTCTCTGAAATGTCTGTTTTCTATCCCTCTGAACATCTAAAATAATTGTGATGGGAAAAATTAGCATAGGGTTGGCAGATAAGACACAAAATGTCCAGTTTCATCTGCATATCAGTAAAATAACACCCGTCATTTTATTTGCTGAATCTGGCATCCTATATGTTGAACTTAGACTGGATATCACTAATACTGAATTGACAACATTATTCATCTTTCTAAGTATATTTTAATTTATGTTCCTGTTAAACCAAGCCCTGGCTTCCCACAAACCACCTCTCAATTTGGAAAAGTAATAGAGACTGGAAATGTTGTCTTATCACAACATTTCAAAGTTACTAGGTAAGCACCTTTAGGCTAATCTTAATTAAGTTTTGACAAGTAGTGGCATCTTCCTATATTTGGGAGAGTTCTTGATCTTATATGAGTTTCTCAGAACAAGAGTTGAAGGCATATGAATATAAATCTGAACATGACACTCTATAGAATACCACTAAAGGTAGATGAAATATATGATATAATCCTGCATAAATTTACTATTTTGCTACTGGGTGAATTTTGAAAGAATTTTCATTGAGAAATAGAATTGCTCTTCTTGAGAAAATACCCTTATGTTTATCAATATATTCATCTTAGAAAACTTAAGTTTAATGTATAAGTTCTTAAAATTTTATTTCCTGCTTCTGTGATAACACATTTGGGGCTTTTAATTGTTAAGATTCCTTCACTTTCCAATAACTTATAGATCAAAAGCGTAATTATATGATGACTTTCTAAATATTTAATAAAATGATTTGAATAGAATGGCTAGAATGCGGTAAAATGTCATTTTGTTCTTCAATATATTAAAACTATTGTAAGTAAAATTAAGATTTAGAAACTTTGGAAAAGTTAATAAAGGGTAAGGCAAGAAGATTCTAAATATATCCATATGTTAACACCTGTTGTGTTTTTTTGTGTTGTTGATTTTAGCTATTCTGACAGGTGTGAGGTGATATCTCGTTGTAGTTTTAATTTGTATTTCCCCGATGATCAGTGATATTGAGCACCTTTTCATGTGTCTGTTTGCCATCTGTATGTCTTCTTTGGGGAAAAAATGTCTATTCTTATCGTCTGCCTATTTTTAATTGGATTATTTGGTTTTCTGGTGTTGAGTTTTATAAGTTCTTTATAGATTTTGGATACTAACCCTTTATCAGGTATATCATTTGCAAATATCTTTTCCAGTTCTATAGATTGCCTTTTAGTTTTGTAGATTGTTTCCTTCATGTGCAGGAGCTTTTTCTTTCGATGAAGTCCCAATCATTTATTTTTGCTTTTGTTTCTTTTACCTCAAGAGACATATCTAGTAAGAAGTTGCTATGGCCAATGTCAAAGAGGTTACTGCCTGTGTTCTCCTATAGGATTTTTGTGGTTTCAGATCTCACAGTTAGGTCATTTAGTCTTTAATCCATTTTGAATTTATTTTGGGGTTTGGTGTATGAAGCTGGTCCAGTTTCATTTTTTGCATGTTGTCATCCACTTTTCCCAACACTATTTGTTGAAATGACTATCTTTTCCCCACTGGATATTCTTTCCTGCTTTGTCAGTGATTAATTGACCATGTAGTTGTGGATTCATTTCTGGGTTTTCTGTTCTATTGATTTATATGTGTCTATTTTTGTGCCAGTACCATACTGTTTTGAGCACTACAACTTTGTAATATAAATTGAAGTCTGAAATTGTGATGCCTCCTGCTTTGCTTTTCTCTTTCAAGGTGGCTTTAGCTATTTGGGGTTTGTTGCAGTTCCATACATATTTTAGGATTCTTGTTCTAGCTCTGGAAAAACGTTTTATTTTGATAGGGATTGTATTAAAGTGTAGATTGCTTTGGGTAATATAGACATCTTAACCTTATTTGTTCTTCTAATCCATGAGCATGAAATGTTTTTTTTTCCATTTCTTTGTGCTCACTTCCATTGCTTTCATCAATGTTTTATAGTTTTTAGACTACAAGTCTTTCACTGTTTTAGTTAAATCTATTCCTAGGTATCTTATTGGTTTTCCTACAATTGTGAATGAGATTGATTCTTTAATTTCCACTTCTGCTGCTTAATTATTGGTGTATAGAAATGCAACAGATTTCTGTACATTGGTTCTGTATTCTGTGAATTTATTGACTTCATGTATCAATTCTAACCATCTTTTGGTGAAGTCTTTTGGGTTTTCTACATGGAGTATCATGCCATGTGCAAATAGTGAAGTTTTTACTTCCTCCTAGGGGATTTAGATGCCTTTTATTTCTTTTCTTTGTCTGATTGCTGTGGCTAGGACTTCTGGTACTATGGTAAATAACAGTAGTGAGTGTGGACATCCCTGTTGTGTTCTGACCATTAAGGAAGAGCTCTCAGTTTTTCTCCCTTGAGAATGATATTAGTTGTGTGGTTTTCATATATAGCCTTTATTATTTTGAGGTATGTTCTTTCTAAACCTACTTCGTTGAGAGTTTTGTCATGAATGAGTGTTGGCAAGAATATGGAGAAAGGGGAACCCTCTTGAACAATTGATGGGAATGCAAACTGGTGCAGCCACTCTGGAAAACAGTATGGAGGTTCCTCGATAATTTTCTCAAAAAGTTAAAAATACAACTACCCTATGATACAGCAATTTACGCAAAGAATACAAAAATACTAATCCAAAGGATGCATCCTTGTGTTTATTGCATTATCTACAATAGCCAAATTATGGAAACAGCCCAAGTCTCCATGCACTGATGAATGGATAAAGAAGAAGCAAGAAGCGATACACACACACACACACACACACACACACACACAATGGAATATTACTCAGCCACAAAAAAGAATGAAATGTTGCATGGTATAACTACAGAGTATTATGCTAAGCTAAATCAATCAATCAGAGAAAGATAAATACCATATGATTTCACTCATATGAGGAATTTAAGATATAAAACAAAAGAGCAAAGGAAAAGAAGTGAGAAAGGCAAACTAAGAAACAGATACTTACACTTATCTATAGAGAAGAAACTGATGGCTGCCAGAGGAGAGATGGATGGGGGGATAGGTGAAATAGATGTTGGGATTAAGAAATGCACTTGTGATGAACACCAAGTGTTGTATGGAAGTGTTGAATCATTATATTACACACCTGAGACTAATACTATACTTTATGTTAACTAAATGAAATTTAGATAAAAACATAAAAAAAGAAAAAATATATATCCATAGGCCTATACTTATTTTTGTGTAGGTTTGAGACTGTAAAAATTATACCCTAATATTTCTTGGAATATAAGTCAAGTTTGCAAAATTATTAGGGTTACATTTTATTTTTTTTTAATTTGCTGATGTATGTCTTCTATTTTGCTAAGCTCCTTTTGTAGCTTATGTAGTTAACTGATGTAGTAGACATAACATCTTATTAATAATTTATGAAATGACTTTTATATGTACACACTATGCTTGCAAGAAATTATCACTTTTTTTTCTGTTTTATATGAATTTGAACAATATGATTTGAACTCACTCCCTTCCCAACATTAGCATTTTAAACAACCTTATGGGATTGGCTAAACAAGTCTAAGTGCGTTGGACCAACATAATAGGAAATTATTATGCAAGTGTATATTGATTTTTTTAAAAATATTGATTAGAGAAGGGTAGGAGGAATCTTTTTTTATTAACTGCACCACCTCCATTTAAGGAGGTGTGTTACCAGATAAAGAAAATTTTCAGTAGCAATATACTGGGTGAGTTATCAGATACAGACATTTTCAGTAGCAATATACTGAGTAGTAGAATGCTCGTGTTTATTAAGTCCTTACATCTCTCTGTGCCTCTGTTAGGCACCCCACATCAGCTGTCTTCCACCAGTATTTTCAGTTATATATTATATTCATTTTAATGGGTAGATATCAAAGTTCAGAAATACTAAATAACTTGCTCACCGTTGTTTATATATTGCGACTCTTGAAGGGTTTGGAGTCCATTATTGATTTTAAAAGTTCAACTACACTTAAAATTTACCCATGTTTTTCTTCATGAATATTAGATTAATACGTGCTTTGTGTGTGTGTGTGTATGTGTGCATGAGTGCATAAATATACATGCATTTATAAATTAAAAAATTATATAATTTTTTCTTGGTATGCATAGGTATGTTTTCTGAAAATCCTAAAAAACAATATGCTATTATCCTTGCAGTTTTGATAAAATATTCACTTACAAAAATTTACCATTTTAAAAGTAGTATCTGCATATTAGTTGGAAATCTAATAAATAAGCATAGTATTAGATTCCTCTGACTGTATAACCTGTCTTATCTACCTTTCAGTTGCACTGCATACATTTTATAGGATAATTGATAATAATTTTATAATTTACACGAATGTCTTTTTACTTATACGTCAAACCATAGTGATCAAGATGAGAGAAATCTACTGTCCCAAGCCATTTTTAATATTTTTTTTAATTTTACAAATAGTTTACTGTCAAATTGGTTTCCATATAACACCCAGTGCTCATCCCCACAAGTGCCCTCCTCCCTGCCCATCTCCCCCCCATTTTTAATATTTAAAAATGTTTTTTTAGATAATACGGCCAGAATTTTAACCAGAAAAAATGGATTCAATAGACATGAAATAAGTACCTATCTCTTGCCCGTGGTGATATCAGACAACGATTACCCAATTCAGAGCAGCACGGGCACGCTGACCATCCGCGTGTGTGCTTGTGACAGCCAAGGCAACATGCAGTCGTGCAGCGCCGAAGCCTTGCTCCTCCCCGCCGGCCTCAGCACGGGCGCCCTCATCGCCATTCTCCTCTGCATCATTATTTTGCTGGGTAAGAGCCGTTACCGAATATACGGTCGTTTCTAGATTCCGTGTTTGTAAATAAGAAATGCTGTTCTCAAAGTACTTCCTCCAGGCGCCTGGGTGACTCAGTCTTTAAACGTCTGACTTCGGCTCAGGTCATGATCTCACAGTTGTGAGTTCGGGTTTCACGTCTGGTGAGCACAAGCCCCTCTTAGGGTGAGCCCTGCTTCTCTCCCTCTCTTTTTGCCCCTTGCTCACTCTCACCCTCTCTGTCTCTCTCTCTCAAAAAAAAAAAAACCTAAAACGTTCATTAAAAATTAATTAATTAATTAATTAAATATCTCCTCCCAGATAACTCCAATATCTATATACAACAGACATAAGTTAATCAGGGGATATTGTTTATATTAAAATATTTTTTTGGGTCAGATAGCTATTACCTTTTCTTAAGATAGTAAGATCAAAAGTTAGAGCTTTTTTGGAATTTTTCAAGGTCAAACGATTTCTGAGTGGCTCAAGGAAGTCAAGGTACTTTGCTGTTAGTTGGGGATAGTTTTTCAGTAAATCTACAGTTTATTTCCAGGTTTTTGTTCTTATTACGCTGGATGGAGGCCTTGCTATCTTTCCTTTTCACTGAAATAATGTTGAAATAGGCCTTCACCTGGTTCACTTTTCTCTGCAACAATAATACTTGATTTTATAACCTAGAGCAAATTGTTTTTTAACTGCTTTTGAATGAAAAATCTGATTAAGTTTACTCTCCAGTTGCATTATCTTAAAACTATTGTGCATATTCCTATGACCCTAATCAAAAAACATTGTATCTGACATTTTAAGAAGCAATAAAATGAACTTGGATTTTGGAGCCAATCTTAGTAAGTTTCATTATCTTCATTATTAGAACATTTTTTACAGGGTAAGATCGTTTGGTTGATAATAAACAATCTAAGGTTCAAAATCTTTACATCACAATTTTATGAGTGTGCATGAATGTATAAATTTGAGCACAATAAAATGTCACATTTTCTCAAAGACATGAAGAATAAACATTTTCTTTCTCTTAATGCTGGCCTATTTATTTTTTAACCACTTTGAAGGTCAAGAACACTTATCAATAGATTAAAACTTTATTTTGTGTTGCATTAAAAAAGTTCCTTGTTTGCCCTTTCACACAAGCTTGAAGGCAAGCAGCCTGACAGTCTTGTGTTAATAAAAAACAAAATTTAAGAGCCCTTCACAGAATATTATAATTCTCTTAGTTCAGGCTGCTGTAACAATACTGTAGACTGGATGGCTTAACACAGAAATTTATTTCTCATAGTTTTGGAGGCTGAAAAGTCCAAAATCAAGGCACTGCGGATTCTCAATTTGGGGAGGGCATCTTCTGTTGTAACCCCACATGGCAGACTGTAATCATCTGTTTTGTTTCCTTTTATAAAATCACTAAGCACTGTTTCAATTCATGAGGGCTCCACTTTATGACTTTAGTTCTTAAAGACCCCACTTCCAAATACCATCACTTTGGGGATTTAGGCTTTAATATGAATTTTGAGAAGATATATTCAGTTCATCATGATAATAAATCCTATATCCTATATATGTTTCTTCTAAAGAATTTAAATAAGTATATATTTCATCATACATATCCCTGGTAAAATATTTTCTCTCTCTTTCCTTATCTATTGAATTCACTTCTGTTTCCCCAAGTCACCATTTTAAAGGATCATGTCCAAAATGTTTGGGAATACTGAATGAGGGTAGGAATAGCAATATAACCAAAGGGAATTTGAGATTAAGATTCTCCTCTCTTTTATGATATTACCATTATTATGCTTAGTAAAATTATTAAGTTATTATTATTGATAACTGGTCACAAATATAGGCAAATGCCCTTTCTGAGTGATACACATTTCTATCTGTACATCTATAGTCATTTGAAATGTATCTAGCTGAGGTTCACACATAGTTTCTGTAGGTAATTTGGTGTAGAAACTGGTATTCACTCTTTGCCATCTTGTGATCTGACTGCTTCTTTTTGGTCTCACATGAGATACATAATTTCCAGGTAATACCTGGAAGATTGCTAAACAAATATAGTGTCTAATCAGAAGGTCACTCCCCCCCCCACTAATTAAGACAATGTATGAAAAAACAAGTTAACAACATTTTTTTTCTTTTAACAACATAAGGAAAGAAAAATCTATGTAAATCCATCAGCAAAGCTATTTAACTCAAACCAATACTTGCATATCTTGTGAAGAATGCTGCCTTTTGAATATTGCATAAAGACATGAAAACTATGGGCATGTTTTTGTCCCCCTTAACTGTTTTATTTGAAGCTGAATTCCATGTGTCTATTTATTATGTAACACCTTATGCCACTATTCAATGCAAAATATAAATAATGTCTGTACAATCAGGAACTAACTTTAAACAGTTCTTAGAAAAAATAGACAAAATATCTCACTGTATTTGAGAAATATCCCAGATGGCTTTAAAAATAAATTGCACACACTGCCCTTAAACCACCAGCCCTGGCTCAATCCTCAATGATCCCCTCTCCCTTCCCCCCACCTCCCCTCCAAAGTAATGGAAGTACAGAATGAATCTTAAATTCCAGCCTGTGTCCAAAAACCTAAATAACTTCAACTCCTTTCCAGGACTTCCACTCGTTATTTATAGAGTGCTTTAGATGGACCGCTAATGAATCTTCTTTTTCTTGTTTCAAGTTATAGTAGTGCTGTTTGCAGCTCTGAAAAGACAGCGGAAGAAAGAGCCTCTGATCTTGTCTAAAGAGGACATCAGAGACAACATTGTGAGCTATAACGACGAGGGTGGCGGAGAGGAGGACACCCAAGCCTTTGATATCGGCACCCTGAGGAACCCCGCAGCCATCGAGGAGAAGAAGCTCCGGAGAGACATCATTCCGGAGACGTTGTTTATACCTCGGAGGACTCCCACGGCGCCGGACAACACAGACGTCCGGGATTTCATTAACGAAAGGCTGAAAGAGCATGATCTCGACCCCACCGCACCCCCGTACGACTCACTCGCAACCTACGCCTACGAGGGAAACGATTCCATCGCAGAGTCTCTGAGCTCCTTAGAGTCAGGGACCACCGACGGAGACCAAAACTACGATTACCTCCGAGAATGGGGCCCCCGGTTTAACAAGCTGGCCGAGATGTACGGTGGCGGGGACAGTGACAAAGACTCTTAACCTAGGATATCGATTCTGTTTAAGCAAGAAGAGGTAACTCGACGGACACTGTCCCCTCCTTCACAATATTTGATATTCAGGAGAGTTTTCCTGCCACTCAGCACAATTTTTTCCCATTTACTTCTTAATTTGTTCATTAATTCCATTAATTCTTTCCTGTAGGATGTCTCATGGAATATATGCGAAATTTTATTTAATCACTTCCAAGAGCCAAAGCTATGGAAATTCAGTGTTGTCCATCTTAGAAATAAAAGATAATTTCAGAAACATGAACAGGATAGCAACCTCACAAGCCGCTTCTGTTAGATACACGTCCTGCCCTTGCAAACGAAGCTTTTAAAAAGGTGAAGAAAAACATTTAAGGTATATCCTGTTCTGTACATTAAATTAAAAAAAAAAAATACATGTGGTGTTAGTAGGTGTGATATGCAACCTGGTATACAAACGTTTGTGCAATTTCATTTCATCAAATTCTATCTGCTAATGTTTTATATTTATATTTTTGTATTTATTTTTAAAAAAATAAACAAGTTTTTACAACTACCTTGTCTCCAGCTTCATTTTTTTCCTAAGAAAAAGTTTCTCCATGGACTGTCTTGGTACAAAAGTACATTGACGCAGGTAAGGGCACAAAGTCATTAGAGTTACTTTTGAGACCTCTAACCAAGCTAATATGACTTAGGTAAGAACTGTTTTTCCAGTGAGTTTTGTTATGCTCTGCTATGTGAAAAACGTGTCACATTAAAAGTAATAGTCATGTACCATTAAGCCAATTTAAAATCATGGCCATCTTTACGCTAAATATCCCCAAACATCAGCAATATGGTCATTTGGTTTGTTCATAGTCATTAAAATAATATCTGAAAGAATATCACATTTCTTATTTTTGTATGATATTTGTGCTATTGAGTTTTATAGGTAAGAAGAGTTCTGACAGATCTCAGATTGAAATAATCCTTTCATGGAAAATATACTTACCTCCCGTGGTGACTTTGAAAATGCCTAGTTATGATACTAATAATGGGAAATATTCCATTAAGATACAGCATTGTGACTGTCAAGGTTTCAAAAATGCATTACGTATTTATTTGTAATTAAGTCTGTTTTTCTGTCAATGAATGATTCAATAGAAAGGAAAAGAATCCTGGCAGTTAATCGTCTACTGTTGCTGAGATTCACAGAGGCCAGCTGCTACCAACTGATCTCTGGTTTCTCAAGCTCCAAATATGATTTATTTATAAATGGAGCTCTCTGTAGCGCCTACAGTAGGATGTTGCATTCCCTGCTGAGGAAATCATAAACAATACCAAAGATTTGTGTGCTTCCCAATTAGTGAAAATGCTATGCTTTTGGATTTAGAGTGCAATATTGAAATATCCTTAATGCAGAATTATTTCAGTCTTCTTGAATGGTATTTTCCCCCCAACTCCCAAGATGAAATGGCATGCATTTCACCAACTACAAACAGTTTGCATGGCAATATAATTACAAAAGAAAAACAACCCATGTGGTCTAGGTAAATTAGTCACATCACAAGGCTGATACATCAGATCATAGTAAAACCTAACTTGGTACACTTATTATATTTCAAGAGCTATTCATATACCAGAAGGCTGACCATAAAAAGGACAGAGTTTAAAAGGAGAAAAAAAATAAAACAAAAATCTAACTGATGGAAGAGAAAATCCTCAATGTCCCAGAATTATTCATTCAAATAACATCAAGAAAAATTGGAAAAATTAAAAGAAAATAAATCTTATGAACATTCACATTAATTATGATGAAAAATATCATATTCATTTGACTGAAAACTAGTTTATAAATTTCCAGCATTAGCTATTTTTAATAATATTGGGTATCAGTAATTGGAATTCTTATCTGAATATTTTTAATTACCCAAATTCAGATCATTTCAAACTGACGTTAACTTGCTCTGTCACTTATTTTATCATCCAATTTTAATAAATTTAAGAATTGTAGCAGTGATCTCTAGTATCATCCAAATCAGTTTTCCAAAAAATATTAAGGAGATTGATTAGCAGGGTTTTTTGGCAATATCTTATGTTGTACAGAAATCACTTCTTCAGAGTTCTGAAACAGTTCCCGGTAACAGATATCCTTTTATTCCTTGATAAGGAAGGTGACATGTTAAATTTCTTAAAGACCCTGAAACTAAAAATATCCCTCTCTCATAGTCTCCCTTACATGATGTTCTCTGACAGAATGCCCAATACATAGGTTATCATATGTCCAAAAATTTTTTATATTGCAAATGGGGAAAATATCTCTCAGTTTCTTATTGATTATATCAGACAGCTATAGGCTTTTAATTTATCCATCCATTTATTTTTTTCATTCATCAAATATTTTGAGCATCTATTATAAAAACCAAAAGGTGTTCTAGACCCTAGAGAAGTAATAATAAATTATATATAATTTTTATATATGTATGTAATCCCTCTACTACTGAGAATGAAAAAAAATGGCAAAATAGTTATCAAAATACTCAGAATTTATAATAAAATACTTGGCTTTGACTGTGATTCACTTTTTTAAACACAGAGAAAAAATTCTGTCATCCTTTTTCATGTTTGAAATATTCAGACAAGTGAAATAAAATGATTTATAACCTTTGGTCATTAGAAATGGTGATTAAGTCAGTCAATTCTCATTGGTTTTATTTTCAACAAAATATCAAAAAAAGTTTATGGACTGATAAATTAATACTCTTAGGCTAAGGTGTCTATATGTCAGGTGGATACTGTCACACAGTAACAAGAGTTCCAGTGATTTCTTGGTAGACTTAAACACATAAATTATGATTAATTAGATGTCTAAGTCTAAAATAAAAACTTTTAAAGCAACAAAGATTTAAGATTGAGAATCACGAGTATCTGGATCATCGATTAATACCTCTAGCTGAGTGTCTGTATATAATGTCTTCACTATGCCTTCACCAGCTACACCCCCCCTCTTCTGGCCATGTGTTGCCTGATGCCACGTGACCACAGGCTGCAGCTCTGTTGCCCTGTGGACCTGCGCCTGGGTGGGCACCTATAGGGGCCCCTGCAGGCCTGCCTGGTCAAGCTCCCTGATGGCCGTAAACGGAATCTCCCTCACTCAGATCTGACAGAAGTGCCGCCTGTTCTGAGTAGTTTGAAATCTAGCAGACCTTTGGTTACCTTTTGTCATCTGGTCAGCTGCTGGGACTCTCCGTTGCTTTGAAAGAGTGCACGATTAGCTCATGGAGAGGGGTTCAGAGCTTCCATTTGGTGACCAGACTATCCTGCAGGTTGTGAATAGTGTAAGACAGCAGCATCTAGTCGCAGGGGGTGTCTTTCCCCTTTTACTCCAATGATATACCCATATCCAAGACTTTGCAGTCATTTTGGACTCTGCTTTTTCTTGTAAATCCCACACCCAAGAAGGTGGTTTCCTTTCATTTGTAAAACATACACAGGATCCCACCACTTCTCTCCATTTCCATTACTTTACCCTAAACCTCCAACACCCCTTTTCTCAACTAACTAGGAGCAATTAACTTCCTAAGTGGTCTCTCTGCTGTTACTTGGCCCCAGTTACACTCTACTGTCAGCACTGAGGTCTAAGAAATATTTTCAAAATCCCATTTGGTTCCTGGTTCTAAACACTACTCTTCATCTTACTCAGAGTAGAAAGCAAAATCCTTATTATATCTTTAAAGCCTTTGTAAAGAACATTCTCCCATTTATTTTCTGTGCTGCCATTACTGACTCTTGTTTTTGGCATTCACAAGTTCACGCTGACCATTCCCTCTTCCCCAGCTTGTGTCCCTACCTTGTTCAAAATCTTTATTAATTGGTATTTTTAAATTGAGGTCTTACCCTGTCCAACCTACTTGAAAGTTATAGTGTTTCCCTACACTGTCCTATTTCTCTGATACTGCATATGTTTTCTCTCTAACACTACTACCTTTTTAACATGTTACGTGGCTTGTTTAATAGAATCACTTTTTGTCTCTCTCAAATAGAATGTAAAATTCATGAGAGCATGGATTTTGTATTTTGTTCATTGTGATGCCCAATAAGCAGAATTATATCTATTTAGGTGCTCAATAAACAATTGTTGGAAGAATTAATAAATATTGTACTATTGGATTGATTGCATAATTTATACCTATATATATGTTTGTATATATATGTATGTATGTATATACATATTATTTGCATATGATATTTCTGCCTCCTTTAAATAGTGAACTACTCAAAGTTCTAGGAGGAGACTCTGAATTTTTTGTTCATTTACTGGAAAACTTTTTTCTTCCCTACTGGCACTGTCCTGGGCCATCATTTTAATGGTAAATGTTAACTAGCCAATGATTATTTTGGCTAATTGCTTTAGGAAATTAGAGATATATTGTAAAAGACACACAAATCTGAGAAAGTCAAAACATCATTTTAGATGAAGTAACATTGCAAATGTGTTTGGAACATTAGTGAAGTACCAAAAATGATCACAGTGGGAATTGACATAAAATAAATTAAGTGCAAGAAGCACAGATGACTACTTTTTCAGGTTTTGTTCTGGTAGAGTAGGGTCTGAGTCATGATTTTGTGGACCTTAATGGTGCTGCAAAAAGGCCAAATAAAGGACTGTTGATCAGGGAAGATTTTGAGACAGATGATAATGAAAAAGAAAGTTGAAGGAAGACTGTGCTACTTTCTTGCCTAAAGGCACTAAGGTTCAATATTTGATTTTATGTACTTCTAGTGTTTTTATTTGTTTACTTCCTAGAGGCCATAACTACTGGGTATAAAGAGATCTATGTTTTCTTGATTGCTTGTAGCAAATGTCACTTGTTGCAATTGCCAAAAATTATACCAAAAATATGCTTTGCATACCTGTTATGCAAAGAGGAAGCCTTCATTCAAACTTACCTAAGCGAGGACTTTAGAGACAACCTTGAATCAAGATCGCACAACAAACCCAAAGAAATGGGCCAAGAGAATTGATGTGAATAAGCAAAGATGCTTGCGCTGACAGTCAACTTTGTGAAGTATATGTATACACATACATTTTTACATAGCAACCAAAACCAAAGCCCCAAAACAATATATATTAACATATATATCATATGTAACATATTTATATGTTATATCATAGCATATAAATATATATGTTTAATTCATTTTAGTTCACTCAAACACTTATTATACGTGTTACTATTTACATTGAATTACTCTGATAATCTCACAATTTCTTTAAGACTAAATATTGTATTTACCTTTATGCTGAATTCGCTATTTCATTTTCAGGTATGGAAATCAACTATGCAAAAGAATGGGTAAAAAAGGCACCTTTCACAGTTTTAATTAGTAAGAGCAAAAACAAACAGAAAAAGGCAAATAAAGATAATTTGTTCAACCTTATTTTCTACAGTTATTATAAATGGGATTATTTTAAACCAGGCATAAAGCAGCATAATGAGCCATCTTTATCAAATTAAGGGATTTATATAAGAAAGGATTAACCATTAAAAAGAGCATAAAAGAAAACTGGTAGCCAGTTTGTGAAAACTCTTTTCCAGCTGTGGAATTATCCTGAATTTGGAACATGACATTTATAACTCCACAGGAAGGATAGCAGAGCAACCTCATCCCCAAATTATCTGAATAAACCTCCTCCACAATGTGAAATATTTAGAAGCATTCCTAAGACTCTTGCAGCGATCGTTGCCTCTCTCCTTTTACAATCAAGAGGATTTTAAATGAGTTTTTTTAAACTAGTGTGTGAAATTCATGCCATTGAGTTACAGTTTATATTTATTTTCATTATCCCCACTACAAATATAGCCTAAAATAAGTCTTTCCTAAATAGTTTTGTTAATGTTAATACATCTTTGAAAAAAACATCCAGACTAAGTGATTAATTCTACTGCTAGCACATTCTACTTTTCTTTTAGAAGAGCAGTACTTTAGCCTTGCAAGTTATTTTAAAATCATTATTTATTTTTCTAGCTTCCTTGGGATATAATTGACATACAAAATTGTATAAGCTTAAGGTGTACAATGTAAAGATTTTATATATATATATATATATATACACGATATATCCATCTTAATTGAATAAATTTCTTGTTTCTGTCTCTTCAGAGAGTAAAAGTTTATTATAGGCAGAATTTGATTCTGCATTTGTAATAATTCTGAGTATAGAAAATAGTCATTCAAAAGGGTGCAGGTACTTCAGTAGCTCCAACATATGGAACATTCTCTTGGCAGATCCCTGTAATTTAGATTAAAGCAACTCCTTGATTTTTAGGTTTCATTTGGCTAAACACTTAAATCTGATAAAATGCTAGTTCTGAGCAGTGCAAGGAACACCTAAGTAGGTACTACACAAATACTTGTTGAGTGATTGATTACTCTTGGCATTCTAATACTTTGTTTTCTAATTTTGGCACCACGGAAAATGTCAGGTTCCATGCCTTCCCTACCCTCAACCAAAAAGGCAACATGTTTCATTCATATTTGAAAAAGCATATTCTAGAAATGTCACAGTAACCTTTTCAGATGACAGTCTCTGCCTAGGAATTCTTGACAGCAGCTATGCACAATTATGCCAACTATATATTGAAACGTTCTTACATCATCTTCCCAAAAGTGATAGCCTGAGCAGACAGCATTTAGATAACTGGATGGAAGGAAACCCAAACTTGATGTACTCTTTTATAAACTTTCTTCCTGAGACAGGAATGGAGAAAAGTGAAATTCAATTTTTGGCTTATATATGGGCAAAATGAATCATATTTAAAGATATTTAAAGATAATCATATCATGTCCCAGTCTCCCTACAGTGAAGCTAAAATCTCAGTGCATTACCAACATAGAATATTGAGAACAATTAATTTTGTATCTTGATACATTTATTAACATACATTTTTAAATGTTGCTGGAAAGTAGGAAAAACAAGGACAAACACAAAGGTATTCTCTGAATCATTTAAAATATAATGACATATCTTTTATGGTAAACCAATAATGGTAAATTAAATACATAAAATGCCAATGATTAGCAATATCTTTAGGGGGTGCTTGAGTGGCCTAGTTGGTTAAGTGTTCAACTCTTGATTTCAGCTCAGGTCATGATACCATGGTTCTTGAGATCGATCCCCATATTGGTCTCTGCGCTGACAGCACTGAGCTTACTTGGGATTCCTTCTCTCTCTCCTTCTCTCTCTGCCCTTCTTGTGCTCTCTCTCTCTCTAAAATAAATACAATAAACTTAAAAACAACAACAACAATATATTTAATGTGTGTTCTTGGAAAACTTACACATTGAATCATAAAGCTGTATCCTATTTACCATAATAGTAATGACTAAGATTATAGACATGATGATGACAATAGTAATTAACATTTATGTGCCTAATAGGCACATATGTCAAGAATTGTTTAAAGTGTCTAACATATACTAACACATTTAATTCCTACAATGACTGTAAGATAATCACTGTTACTATCTCCATTTTACATATTAGAAAAACACAAGTGAGGATTACATAAAATTGTCCAGGTTTCTACTCTTTTTATGGTGGAGCTGGGGGACACAAGTGACTCAGCAATAAGGTTAGTACTCTTCAACCCAAACCTACTATTTGTGAAGGTAAAATAATCAATCTTGATATGTCAGTGTAGTAATGATAGGGAGATTTCTTGCAGCAGTGTTGTTGTGGAGGATGAACTTTTTAATAAATAAAAGTAGTAGTTTTTAACCACATACATTCGGCCTGAGCTTCACTACTGACAGTGGATCATATATTGTCTGGGCCAATAAAATCTGTAATGATCATGCTCTCTAATCAATTTGCTAAGGCTTTGTCCCCTTGGGCTCTCTGATCTAAGAGATATATTGTAAACTACACCCTCGATTATGTGGTCAGTGTGTGGAAAGATTAAAATGGTGAAGGGAGAACTTATTTGGTGGATGTGAATGATGCCCTCTCTAATGTCAGAGGTGTAAAGTTTGCCTATAAGTACTAACAAGGGAATCCTTAGAGGAAACTAGAAGTAAGATGGGGGTGCTTGAAAATCTGAGGACCATGGGGCGCCTTGGTGGCTCAGTTGGTTAAATGTCCGACTTCAGCTCAGGTCATGATCTCCCAGTTCATGGGTTCGAGCCCCGTGTCGAGCCATGAATTAAGCTATATTAGAGTTGGGGGTAAAAGACCTTTTCTTTTGGGGAATCATTTATTGTTTAAAAGCTTAAGAGGCATATCTTCAAGTAGACTTTATGCATCTCTGTAAGTCCAGCTGCTTTGGGGCCAGTAAGCTAGGTGGAAATTCCATGAGATTCCAAGTTCTAGAACAATAGCTTGGGAGATGACATGAGAACCCTAGACTGAATCTATAGAATCTGGTGGACCTAAGATGAGCACATACATGATTAAGAAGTTTACATGATGGGAAGGAGCATTTCTGGAGGAAGCAATCCAGGAATCTTGTGAAAGTATCAATAATGATAGCTGCATACCTATTAGCCACCCTGGAGGGCACAGTGGTCCAATAAAATCAATCAGTTTTTTTGAATAAGGTCTGTCATGCAGAAGCACATTTCTCCACTTGGGAGCCTTCTAGATTTTTGTTTGGGATTAAAATGGGCAAATATTTACTACCACTTTGGCTAGAGCCAGAGTGAAGGGGGATCTGCATCTGTATGCTCAATTAGTTCCTTTACTCTTATACTGCCTGATGTAATGTGGGTCCACTCTGCTCATAGGTATATCACCTCTGGAGGCAATAGTTGTATCTGGAGTTGTGACTTATACTTTAGGATGTGGCTCATGTGGGGCCTTGGAACAAGCATACAATTTGCATAGGTAGTCTGAAATGTTATTATAATGTGCTTCTGATGTTTGCTGGCATGTGTGTACAAATACAAGTGATTATAACCAGCATATATGAGTTGGCTATATTTTTGCAAATGGAGGCACCCAGAGAGACTTTCCTTGAATCATGACATTATTATTTTGTCACTGTCCAGTCCAAACTGTGAGCCTATTGTCTACTATCCAGGGATCAGTAAAAATGTGTATTCTTTGGAATTTTATTTTTATGGCTTGTTAGAGACCCAAGTCCACTTCCACCAATTCTGTCAGATGGACCAAGTGAGGAGCAGGCATCTTCAACTAGGTTCATGCCACTAACAGGATGGAATGATGCAGTCTCCCAGCAGACACCATTGTGCATGATGGGGCACTGCTCTTTTTGAAGAATACTGACTCTCTCTCTCCATGTCAGTCATTGGGTCTCCAGTTCTCCTGACTGCTAGAGGGGCCCTTAATGGGAATACCCACATCAATGTTAGTGGGCAAGAGGCTGAATAGGGGGGATGCCACATCTTCCTATTATCTAGAAAAGCTTTTGACATCAAATTTAGTCCTTTCCTGATGGTACCCCATTCCCTTTTAACAGTGAGACCTCAGATGCCATGCTGAGGCTGTTGGGTTGAATCCCTAACCCAAGATGTGTTGGAGATTTGTGTAAAGCAGTATGAGCTGTGAGCCTGATGGTGCCTCTGTCTCTTGAAGAGTCCAGTGGGTTGTCAAACTTTGTTGCTTGAGTGGTATGTACCTAGCTGCTATCCAGAGAAGGTATTTGATCCAGAACCTCATGGGCAGCCAGATAGAACCATGCTTAGCCCCCATGAAGTGGAGCCACACCTGTGGCTCAACTCAGAAGTCTGAGTCCCAAGCAACTAAAGTTAGGGCCTGCTGCATGGCTTGCTAGGCCAGATGCAAGGCAGTTTGTTGAGGTTCTCGCCAATGGAAAGACACCGATTTGTAAGGAAGAGCATAAGTAGACTTTTTTTTTAATGTTTATTTATTTTGAGAGACAGAGAGAGAGGAAGAGCACCAGGGAGGATCAGAGAGAATCCCAAGCAGGCTCTGTACTGTCAGCACAGAGCCCTATATGGGGTTCAAACTCAGGAGCCTTGAGATCATGACCTGAGCAGAAACCAAGTGTTGGTTGATCAACAGACTGAGCCATCCAGGGACCCCAAGAGCATAAGTAGACTTAAGAGGAATGAGCAAGTGTAGAATATATCGCTTCTGAAAAGTGAAGAGACCTAACATGTGCTGTCCCCACTGCACAGCTTGATTGTGAGTTGATGTTTTACAAGGAAAAGAATTTTGATGCCCTTAGGTTAATGATAGCCCCTTGAGTTCAGCTGACCTCAGTGGCAGTCCTTTGATCTTATGCAGGGCAATGGCCTATCCTCTCTACTAAAAATAGTGTTACTAGCTGTTAAGTCTTAGAGAGCATCCTCAGAAAGCCTACAAAGTGGACTGTCTCAAGAAACTAGCTTGACTTGTAGTCAGTAGATTTTCCTCCCCAGCGTGTCCCAATTGACTTCACTGGAATTGGGGTGGCAGGATCTTTAGATCTGGGCCCTAAGCCTTGAGAATATAGAACCACAACTTCGACACGTTCTGCTGTGACAGTGAGGAGTGTCCACTTCTTCCGTGGGCACTATAGATTTAGTAACTTCCTCATGAGTTCTAGGGGGAGCTGGCACTAGGTGTTTCAGCCATTTGTATTCAGCCATTGGATCTTGTGACACCAGGGATGAGACCCGTGATATCCATGGGGTCAGGCGATGAAGTGCGACAACAAGGTATGCAGTGAAAGAGGGACCATATGCCCTAGCCACTACTGCTTTTGCCAGGGGCCATGCCTTCCTGAGTAACCATATTGGTTAGAACTCAGAGTCCTAGTGGGGCTCCCAAACACAGTGGTCAGGGAAGGAGAATCTCCCTTTCTTTCTCCTAAGGGCTCTGCCTGGCACTTTTATACAGTACTGCTGGGGTTGGCACTCTCATGTCCTGGCATTAACTAATGCAACAAGATCCTGCAAAAATATTAGTCAATTCTATAACAGACAGCAGCTGGGTTTGTGCTTAGAGTCAGGAAATATACCTAAGGCCTAACACTGTTTTGGGGATTTTACTCCACAAGGTGTTAATAGGTGGAATACATCTTTGGCACCTCTAACTAGCTCCAATGATCAATACTCTGAGGTTCAGGAGGATTCTTAAGTCTTTTCTCAGAACTTATATTTTGGAATGAGAGACCAAGGTAAAACCCTGCACAGTTGGTGCAATGCAGCCAAAAATAGCACAACAGAAGGCCAGCAAGAAGTGGACCCCTCTCAGATAGAATGGCCCACCTGAGACGCTCAGTCGGAAAGCTATTTGCAGCTAAAAGGCATTCCCTGGGGTCTGTAGCAAATGTGACTCAATATATCCAGTTCTGTTGGTGAAACCAATCATTGTGACTTTGTTAAATTAACATTTGTTGAGTAAAGCCTTGGGGTGTCCAATGGTGAGTCAGGGCACAACAAGAGAAAGTGAAATAAAGTTCAATTTACAGGCTCTGAAGAGGTACACATTATGCCTTGAAGACACATAGAAGGCTAAGACAGGGGGTAGGCAGCAGTGGGGCAGTACCTGGGGCACAGGATTTTATCAGGGTCCACAGGGGAAGTGCTTTGCAGTTCCTGGGCTAAGGCTAGATTGGTCAATTTAGATGGAAGGAGTCAGGTCTTGGTAAGCTTCTCGGGGGACCAATTCAAGGGGGCACACAAAGGGAAGACCCTGGGAGCAAGGCAATATGCTTATCACGAGGCAGTTTGGGAGTCCTATCAGGAACTTGCATGCATTTGTGCCTCATGGGAGGGGCTAGTGTCAGTTCAAGGCCCCTGCAGACTGCTTGGTCACACAAACCGGATGCCAAAACAACAGTATTATGGAGTAGTTTAGTTAAACTGTCAACAGTAGGCAGTCCCTGAGTTTTCATCACCTCTGTTTCAGGCCACTACCTAATCCTTAGCCTGCAGTTGCCTGTTGTTATTGACAAGCATTCTGAATATGGTACATAATGGGAGGTAAATCTGGAAAAAGAAGAAGGAAGACACTGACATACTTTGCTTCACATATTGCTGGTACCTAATTATCTATATGAGCTCCAGGTCTGTCCTATTCTTACTTTGTTATGTGGCATCAGGTGTAGTGAACTAACAGTAGTATAAGATCGCTCTAGTCAATTTGCAAAGAAACAGCAATACAGGTCATATAATGTCTCCAGCCTGTTCTGTCATAATGTGTGTGCTCTTGTCTTCTCCCACAAAAGGGCAGTGATTTCTCCAACATTAGGTTCCATTCCTTCCATTTCTCCCACATATATATAGTGAGCTCCTCATATAGTCTCACAAAGTTATCAGCATTCAGTAGATTTAAGGCCAGTTCCATCCATCTCACATTCCCTCATAGATTGTAAGTGGAGTCTGGGAGCTGATGTGTGTTTTTCCTTTGGTCAAAAGCTTGGTTATTGGCTCAAGTCTTTCTTAATTTTCTATCATCTTGTATCTTTGTTCATAATGTCTCAATTAGTTGAAAAGAAGGAGATTAGAAATGATAGGAAAAAGAATAAGATTAAAGGAAACATTAGTAAATACTTACATTTTTTTGCCAAAGAGGAGAAAAAAGAAGCAAAGGCATATTTACTTACCAAGGTTTTAAGTGTGTTTGTGATTTAGACTGTAATTATTTAGAATATTTAGGACAAGGAAGAAAAAATTCCACATTAATCTGTTATAATAAAGAGCAAGAAACTCTGTTTTTTGAAAAATAATAATAAGTGTACAAACCAAATTTATCTCCTTAAAATTATCTGCATGACTCATGAACATATGAAAAAATTGCTTTACCTAGGCGTGGAAGAATAATGACTATAATTTTAATTATGTAAACATGCTTTTTAAGATGTGATTGAATGATTGATATTCACATGATATTTTCAACTTGTGCTTGAATGAAGAAGACCAGGCTTTAAAATTTATTTAAATATATATATATATAATTTTCTTGTTTATTTTTAACCATCTTTTTAATATTCATTGGTGTATCCTGAGAGACATATTACCTATGTTACATTTATACACACACCTGTATATATGAAGACACATTTATACAAAAAAATATAGATGCATGTTATTCTCCTTATAATGCTGTTACATGTGTACATATAAAACTTTTATAACTACTTATAATTATATATTTATACAATTATATAGATATCATTATATGATTTCATATAGAATACTTACTTATAGCATTTTTTGGGTATAGATTAAAATATCTTGCTTTTAGGTGGACTGTTTTCTTTTTTAAGAAGATGTGTTCTATGTGTAGAAATTTTTTGGGGGGGAGTGGCCAAATATGTGAAATATGTAATCCTCACCCCAGTTAACCTGTAGAACATTTTCATCACTGCTGTATGCTTCTCGGGTCATATGTCAGCCAACCCATACTTCCCAGTCCTCCAGTGCAAAACACATTTCTGACTTCTGTCACCATTACTTAGTTCTGCTTGTCTAGAACTTAATATAAATGGAATCATGCAATATGTATCATCTCGTGAGAGGCATCTTTCCCTTACCACAAAGTTTAGAAATTCATCCCTGTCACTGCATGCATCAGTTGTTTGTACATTTTATTACTAGGTATGAACTGCATGAATGCCTCAATTTTTTTTACCCATTAATGGATAAAGACATTAATCGATATTAGTGTCATTTTCCTCTTTTGATTATGATGAATGAAGCTTATGTGAATAAATTCTCTTGGGAGTAACTGCTGAGTCATATGTTTAGTGGGTTGGAATTGATGGGTCATATATATTATAGGTCTTGTTTATAAGAAACTGCCACTATATTCAGAAGTGACTGGAATATCTCATATTCCCAGAAGAATTGTATCTGAGATTCAACAGCACTCATACTCACTGACCTTTGATAACATCAGGCTTTAATTTTAGTCATGAAAGTGATTATGAAGTACTCTTTAGTGGTGGTTTTAATTTGCATTCTCATGACTAATATTTTCAGCACCATTTCATGGGATTCGGAACTCTTTTGCACATTTTATAAACTGTTGTTCTTATAATGGAATTATTAGATATACTCATACATACACACACATGCAGACACAGACACAGATAATTCTGGATATAAGTCTGGACAGCTTTACATCTATTATGTTCTGCCAATTTGTGGATTACTCTTTCATTTTATCAGTATGTATTTTGAGAGGTAGAAATGTATAAAATTTATAAAGTCTAATTTATCCATTTTTTCTTCCATGTTTAACAATCCTGGTATTTTCATAAGAAATCTTGAGCTACTTGGAGGTTGCAAAGATATCATTCTAAGTTTTATTCTGAAGCTTTATAGTTTGAAATTTTGGTTCAATTATCCTTTTCAATTTAATTTTTATGAATCATTTTAGGTAGGGACATTGATTCATTTCCCCTCATGCATACTTTCAGTTGTTGTAGAACATTTGTTGAAGAGAAAAGTCTTTCCCCAGTTAATTACCTTAGTGCTTGAATTAAAATTTAATTGATTATATCTGTTTATGTCTATTTCTGGACTCTCTATGCTGTGTTATTGATCTATTTGCCCACCACTATGCTTTCCTAATTATTTACACTAACTATGGTATTAAAATTAAGTAGTGCTAGAGTTTTTTTTGGTCCTCTGCATTTGTGTGTGTGTCCATTTTAAAATCAATTTGTCAGTTTCTATAAGAAAACCGCTTGAATTATTTACATGGATGGACTTGAATTTGTATATTATTTTTGAGAAGACTTATATATTAACTATTTAAATCTCTTAAATTTATGACATAAACTATTTTTCCATTTATCTTGATCTCTATTTTATAGTTTTCATTCTAGTGGGCTTACCATTATTATATATATATATATATATATATAAATTTTAAAAATTATTGTGAATGCTTTTGTTTTAAAATGGTAATTTCCAATAGTTTACTCAAATATAATTAAGTCATTCAGATTGATTTGAACCCTATGATCTTGCTAAATTCATTTATTAGTAATCATAGAGATTTTTTCCTGATTAACTAGTATTTTATATAAAAGCAATCATGTTTTCTGCAAAAAAATAATTTGTTCTTCTTCTGTTCTTGTCAGAACAAATTTTTTTCTTTCCTTTTTTCATTGGCTGAGAACTCCAGCATAGTATTGAATAGTAGTGAAAGCGGACATCCT
The DNA here is from genome assembly GCF_003009895.1 of Hyaena hyaena. Taxonomy (NCBI): domain Eukaryota; kingdom Metazoa; phylum Chordata; class Mammalia; order Carnivora; family Hyaenidae; genus Hyaena; species Hyaena hyaena. The sequence goes on from NW_024081837.1 coordinate 338,887, forward strand.
TGCTTTGTTCTCAATCAGCTTAAGGAATTTATAGTCTGTTTACTAAGTATTATGTTAGCTATCGATTTTTCATGGAATATTATATCATGTTAAAGATGTTTGCTTCTATAACTAAGTCACTGAAGGTGTTTATTATGACTGAGTTTTGAATTTTGTTACATGCTTTTTCCTCATCTATTAGGATGATCCTATTGATTTTATTATTTATTCTGTTAATGAAGTAAATTACACGGATTGATTTTGAATGCTGAACACATCATTCTAAGTTATTTACAGATATCAACTCATTCAATCCCCATACTATCTCAGTGAAAGAGGTACTGTTAATTTACCCAAGGTCACTGATATAATAATTTGTCAAAATAAGATATGACATTGTAAATTTAAAACCTGAATCTATGCTCTAACCATTGCTATATTTAACAATCTTTTCTAATTAGTCAAATGCACAGTCATTTATTACTATCATAGAAAATATATACAATTCAAATCTATATTACAATTTTTGTGGTGTCATTATGAAACTTTCAAATGATACATCAACTCTTTCTAAAATCTCCTCTAATTTTGAGTATTTGGGGAGTTAAGGGGCCTAATCTCTAGGCACCCCTCTATTACCTTCTTAAGCAAGAAAGAAACAAATGTTTCTTCTTAGCAGATATCCTTGTTTCTGTCAGTGTTACTTGGTTTAATGATGAGAAAAACAATAATATTTAAAAACTCACTGTCAGTTTGGCAAGCATTTAAATGTGTGAATACATTTTTAAAACCTAATGATGATCATTTTTTCGATGGGGGAAGTTAAAAATTGTACCAGGTTAGCCCTCCTGAGTACTTTCATTGAATTTTTTAGCTTCTCAGGCCAGTTATCTACTGCAGTATGTGAACTCATTTGGTTCTTTTCAATAATAGTAATGTCAAAAATTGCAGAGGATTACAAAAAATATAAAATTGAAACAACTAAATTTATATCTTTATACTAAATGAAAAATTTTTTGAAGTTTTTCTTATATTAATCTTAACCATTAAGGGATATTCACTGCAAATGCAGCAATTCTAATTGTTTTTAAAGTATAGTTAAAAGACATTTATTTCTATAATATATAATACTTTAACTTCTGTAGAATTCTATTTCAAAGTACAATAATATGCATTTCATTTGATCTCTAATTATTCTTATAACTGGTCGATTCTGTTTCATACTTATTTTAGTAGCCATATTTCAAAGGCACCTGTCTTCTGCTGATTTTGAAGTTTTATTCTCCTACTGATTCTTTTTTCTGAGTAATTTTTATCAATCCTTAACCCATAAGGATGAATTACAAATCAACTGATTTCTAGACATCAATTTTCTGGTCTCAATTTCTTTAAGAATTTTATTCAAAGGTCATGGTTTCAAAGACAGGATAAACCTGTGACCAGGCATTCCCTTCCTCCAGTCAGGTTCCCATCCTCTGATGATTCTGCCATCTCCGCAGCTGTTTCTAACAGGAAGCACCCTGTGTGAGGGCACTGTGCTGTTCCCAATCTGCCAAATACTACTTCAATGTTGAGAGTAGGAGGTGTCTCTTCCCATGTGGTGCTCAGAGAGGAGCTTCACGCCAAAATAGGTCTGGCTCCCAGATGAGAAGCTCTAAGCAACCTATAATTAATTCATTTGTATGCAGCCATAGACTAGTGTGACTGAGCCCAGAAAGAAGATATTGGTGAATCATATATATACGTATATATCATATACATACATATATATCATATATACGATATATATATGATATATACATATATATATGTGTATGTATGTGTGTGTGTGTGTGTATATATATATATATATATATATATACATATTCCCTAAAACATGTTTTCCTCAGTTACTCAGCTGTGGTATTTGGCAGGAGTTACCATCATATACCATAATCTTTCTCAGGCGCGTTGACCCTTGTAAGGACACTTTTCTTTTCCTAGATTTGGGTTCATTTGGGGTCTATTTAATATATGCTTAAAAAATAAGTCTTCTGGTAGAATAGAAACAAAATGCCTAGTTTTATCTGCAGATTGTGAGAGTTTCATAAAAAAAAATGAGAACTGGGCACCATTTAAATAGTGTATAAGAGTCTTCCTAGCAAGCAAAAGTGGTAGAAGCTTGATCCAAAATGGCATCACTACTTTAGAAGACAGTTTGGTCTTTTCTTATAAAACTAAATATACTTTTACCATCCTGAAATCATGCCCTGGGTGTTTATCCAAGTGAGCTGAAACATATGTCCATACAAAAACCCTTGCACATGGATGTTTATACAAGCTTCATTCAAAATTGCCAAAACTTGTACACAACTAAGATGTCCTTCAGTAGATGGATGTATAAGTAAGTATGGATCAGCACTAAAAAGAAATGAGCCATCAAATCATGAAAAAAACATAGACAATCTTTAAATGCATACTACTAAGTGAAAGAAGCCAATGTGAAAAGGCTGCATAACATATGGTTCAAACTATATGACATTGTGAAAAAAAAGAAACCATGGAGATTTAAAAAGATCAGCGGATGCCAGGAATTGGGATAAGAACGAAAGGCTAAATAGCTGGAGCACAGAGGACTTTTTGTGTGGTCAAAATATTCCATATGACACTATAATTGTGAATAGTTGTCATTATACATTTGTCTTCACTTACAGAATGTACAAAACCAGTGTAATCTAAGGATTTGGGGCAATTATGCTGTGCCAGTGCAGTATAATTGGTGATAACAAATGTCCCACTCTAGTCAGGGGGTACTGGTAGTGGGGGAGGCTGTCCTGTGTGAGACAGAAGGGTAAATGGGAACTTCGTACTTTCCACTGAATTTCGTTGTAAACTTAAAACTTCTCTAAAAATAAAGTATGTTTTTTAAAGTGCTAAAGCCATTTCAGCCAGAGAAAGTTTCTTATCTGAATCAAATACATATTAAGTGGTGGATCAGCATGTGAGGTTTCTGATAGACCAAACTCTCAGCAATACCATATCATCACTGGAAATGTAACAAGGCAGAGACACAACTTCTGCTAGTATTTTGTAGAATGAAATACTACACATACTAGGTTAAATCACACAACATTGGTAAAATCTGACATTTTTAGCCAAGAAAATAATGTTAATTTTATTTGCCTCAATCTGATACTGGTCAGTTAACTCTGATTTGTATTTTCTACTGGAGGGTGAGGCACCAATGCAATTTCTTAAGTTGGTGGTGAATAAAAAGAGTAAAAAAAAAAAAAAAAAAAAAAAAAAATCCAGTGGACTGTGTATGCTTTTCTGCAAGAATTTTGTTTTTGTTATTGTCTTTTCTTTGAGAAGTATATGGAAAACTAAAGAAAGAGGTGAAATACTAAGAAAACAAGAAAGAAGGTGAGTTTTAAAAATGGTACCAAGAAGCCACCTGCTCAAGATTTAGTGTCTGTAATCAATATATATTGAAGAAATATTTAGAGACTGTTTTTTAAAGAGGCATCCATGTGTACCCTGGTGTGATTAGGTGCTTCAGGTGAGATATAGCTTCAGGTGAGATCTATGAACAATCAAGGATATTAGAAAGAGCCTGGGGAATCAGAGAAAAGGTTTCCAAATTTAATGGATTCCAGGATAAATCAAGAGAGATATAGCTGAAAGTCATGAAGGATTTTGTGCTCCATTTAGGATGACAGTTCACTCTCCAGAGCCATTGGGGATTCATGGGAAAATGAGATCAGGTTTACATTATAGATATAATTTTATCTGTTGTGAAATAAATCAGTTAGTTGGGCACATTAAAGAAGTCAATGATCACCGAGATAAATGCAATAGGCCACTCAAGAAACAATAGATGCATAACCAAACAGTGGTAGTGAAAAATGGACAATGAAGGAAAATTTGAAAACATCTAAGATAAAGTATTAGAGAAAATAAAAATAGTTACAACAAACAGATTATGAAAACCTCACTGGATAGTTTAAATGGAAGGAATAGGATTAAAGAGGAAATAAAGAAGACTAAAATGTTGTGTAGGGATAGTGAGAGAGTATTTTTGCCATTCCTTCAGGAAAGGAAACAAAGAATCAAAGGAAGAAGCACATTTTCAAACAATAACACCTTTATTAGGCAACAAATTATGTACAAAAAAGAGTACACTGCTCAGGGCATTGAAAGATAAATATAAGTTTACAACTTGAACAAAAGGTGAAACATTGGAACAAAATAATAAAGTGATAAATATATATATACTCTATCTCTCACTTAACTCTCACTTTGGGTCCATGAAATGAACCAAAAAAGGTAGTTTACATATAAGGATAAACCTATGGATGTCTAATAAAACAAAAAAAAAAATGATGTCACTTTATACAAATACTGAGGGGAGTGCTCACATTTGGAACATAGACATGTTAACATGTCAAAACTGAAGAAACCAGTTCCCAACAGATAATAACTGCAAAAGTAGGAGCAGCATTAGAGAGCACCAAGCTAAGTCCATGCAAGTAAGATGCAGCAATGACCTTGGAAACATTTGTTGTCAAGGTTACTAATGGGGGAAATGGATTTGGAATAGCTAGAGCATTTGAATTCTTCCCATTTTGCTCAGAACTCACTGTAGTGGTACTTGATCTTGAGCTGGAGCAGTGTCAGTCCTGAGAATGAAGAGATAAGAGACCTGTTCTTAGAAGTTAATTATACCCAGAGGGGGATGAATAGTTCATACCCAGAGGAAATGACCTTGGCACATACCTATCAGTAGGAGCAATACATTCTGTCCATCTTGTACAACATCTAGGAACAGACTACAGCAAATTAGAACTGGTATAGGATTTCCAAGTACTACTACTATGACGACGACGACTACTATTAATAGTAATGATAATAATTAAACCAGAGTCACCCGATATTGGGAATATCTTTTATAATGAGACTAAAGCAACAAATTGAAACAATAGTATTAAACAATAAACATGGGAAACAAGATTTTAGAATAGATATATTCAAAAATATGTCTTGATATAATATCAAGACATTCAACAAATCTTGAATTTGAACTTTTATTTTCTCTTAATACTACACATCTTTAGTTAAAATGAACAAAACCTTATAGCTCATGCCACAGAGTTTTTAATGTGAAAATTGTCCAAAGGTATAAGAATGAAATTAAGTTTTATATTGGCACCTAAAATCTGTCTTTGTTGATTGAGAATGTAAAGTTCACAGCTCGGATGTGCATTCCAACCTGATTAGATTAATTTCCCTCTTGCTAGGTGTAAGGTCCTTGAGAATAGACACTATTTTTTATTTATGTTTTCTTCATAGAAATTGTAAATAGGGCCTTTGTCTAGTAGACATTCCAACAATGTCTTATGAATAAATGGAAAAATATATTATTTACAAACTTCTTTGAAATATTCTCTGTATGAACAATGCAACATCTTCTACAAATGAGTCTTTAGAAGAGTAATTACATTATGTGCTAATTAGTTACGCAAAACCATTTTTTAAAGAAATTGTGTTCTAATCCAGTCAATTGTAAAACCAGTGCCAGTTGGAGACTGTTCAGGGAGCAGGCCACTTCAACATTTTCAAAGAGAAAATAGCAGAAAATATCTTCTTTCTCACACTGTACTCTCTTTCTCGTCTTAATTCTTTCCACATATGTGAAGATATCAAGAAAAGTTTTTTCTTTCCTTTTTTTTTTTTTTTTTTTTATTAATTACTAGGAGATTGTCTGACACCTAGTGGGCACTCACTAAATGTTTGTTGAATTATTACAGGAAAGAAAGTTGAGAAATACAAGAGAGAAAGAAATGCGGGCAACATCATTATGTAAAAAGCATCTTAAAAGGCCTTAAGCAATAGATGGGACGGGGAGAAGGGACTGGCATTTTAGAAACTTCCTGGAGGCACTCTTTTAGAATCCTCCAGAGGCTAAAGCAAATCTGAATTTTTAAAACTAAGAGGAGATTCAGAATAAGACATACTAATCCAAAAATGCACATTCATTTTAAGACTAGGATACATTTATAGAAGAAATATACATTTAAGATTGAATAATCTCAGTGTAATTTGTGATTTATCCACATAATTTAATGATTCAATATCATAAAGAATATGTAAAGTTTTGATTGTATTGAATATGTTTTGTATTTCACAGACTCTTACTGAGTTATCAATTCTATCTTTATTTAGAGGCTTAAAATTAAAAAATATTCACAATATACAAAAAATTAGTGAAAGAATAGGGAGTAAAGAAGTAAACATTTCACCTGGAACAGATTAGGTCAAGCGTAACTAGATCAATAAAGTTCTAACATGAGAATATGCTGTATATTAAGAACATCCTTTTAGGAGTGCCTGGGTGGCTCAGTCAGTTAAGCGTCTGACTCTTGATCTCAGCTCAGGCCATGATCTCACCGTCTGTGGATTTGTGCCCCACATGGGGTTCTGCGCTTCAGCGTGGAGCCTTCTTGGAATTCTCTCTCCCTTTCTCTACCCCTACCCCACTTATGCTCTCTCTCTCTCTCAAAATAAATAAACTTAAAAAAAATAAAAAATCCTTTTTATTTAAAAATGTACATATTCTAGGCTTTTTTAAAGTTGAGGATTATACATAAAGTTATCTGTGCATTCCATTATTTACTACAATGGAATGATTTCTTTTACAAAAGTTAGTGAGCATTCTATTTCCTTTTCTGGAATTTTATATGCTGGTATTATTCAAATTTAAGGTCTTTATAAAAGATAATCCTATGTATTTACCCATTGTGCTGCTCAAAGTTGATGCTAATTCATTCATTTTTGACCTAAAAACCATAGACAGATGCAAAAATGAATGACAAAGTGACTCTGAGAGGGGCCATCTCGTGGTCAGTCATTCACGTGTGCTCGGTGTATGCAGGCTGCCAACCAAGCACGGTTTCGTTGGACGCCTACGTGCCCCTGAACGAATCTGACCTCTTTGGGATGCATCTGATGCTGCAAAGAGAGACGGGATTTCAGGGCCTTGAAAGTGAACATATAATTTATAATATAAATCAGAATATAATAATAAATCCACACCTGTTCTTCCTTCCAAATAAATTAATATGAATTACGGTTTTGGCAGAGTATGAACCTCTAAAGTTGTTACAATTAACTAAATTTTAGTTAATAGGTTTTGAATCAATTATTTGATTATAAAATTTTACGTCGTAGTGCAATGTTATATAACGACATCAACTATTAGAGAGCCGCCTTATTTTCCTGAATGAAAAAATAAATAAAATATTATTGTCTTTTATTTTTAATTCAGGAAAATATTACTGGGTTAGATGCCAAAAAAAAAAAAAAAAGGAAAATACAAAAGACTAGTTTGTTTGCCCATTTCAGCCTGAAAGGAAATTAATATATAGATATAAGAATGATACATAATTTGGGGCCAGTTTTGAAACAGACCAGAGATATGAATGAGCTCAGGGCAACATTTTACTTTACAGCTATAGTTACACTTTATATGACAGTCAACTTATTATCTCATACTTATGCTGAATATTTAAAAGGACTCATAAATATGTCATAATATTTTATATGGCTGAGCAACCCTATGCATACTTATATTAATGAAATGAGGAGGCCAATCTTTATTCCTTCAGGAGTGGCTTATTGCCCAGTGCTGAGGACCAAGCACTACTGTGAGATGCTAAGCTGGGTCAGACATGGGTCCCCATCTCAAGGAGGCTGCTGTGAAGTGTGACAGCATTAACAAAGCTGTGCCCTATAGAGGCACAAGGAACGATGACTCAGTGTGCCTGGAAACTCACAGAAGACTTCAGAAGGAAGACACTAGTCTATCTCATTTGAAGGAGGAGTTGGGTGCTGTGTGTGGATAAATGTGGAAAGACATTTCACGCAGCAGAGATGGTATTTGGAAAGAAAGGAGGCAAGGAACAATGATTTTTTTTAACCTAAGTTCTTTTACTCAGGGAGGTAACAGGTTGATCTTTGCAGGACTCAAAATTACTTGGTTCAAAACAGACCATTTCTTCATTCTTCACAATTGATCCTTTCCAGAATCACTGTACCAGTCACCTAATCATTAAAAATAAACCATAGAAAATAATTTTACTCTCCCTCTGTTTCCTCATTTCCCTCACATAGTCATAACTTCACATGGATCCCTTCTTTTCCATATGTACTCTTATTAGATCGGGCAGCTTGTGGGTGACACATTCTGAATATGAATTCATATAACCAGGGGTTTGAATGCCAGGTCTAGCTTCCACTACATCAACTAAGTGTACTAAACCTTGGTTTCATCAGTCCTATTGAGATGGTTAATCTTATGTGTCAACCTGGCAAGGCTTGGTGCCCAGTTGTTTGGTCAAACACTAGCCTAGATGTATCTGTGAAGTGCTATATATTTTTAGATGTGATTAACATTTACAATCAGTAGATATTGTGTAAAGTTGATTATCCCCCATAATACAAAGGCCAACCAGTTAAAGGCTTTAAGAGCAAAAATTGAGGTTTCTGGAAGGAGAAGGAATTCTGCAAGAAGACTGTAACATAGAAGCTCTGTCTGCATTTCTAGCTTGCCACCTACCCGGCAGATTTTAAGAGTTTGTAGCCCCCACAATCACGGGAGTCAATTCCTTAAAATAAATCTCTCTCTACCTCTTTGCTCCCCTGTCTCTATCTCTATCCTGTTTGTCTCTTTTTATCTGTCTCTCTCTGTCCCTGTGTGTGTGGTGTGGTATATGGTGTGTGTGTGTGTGTGTGTGTGTGTGTGTGTCCTTAAAATATTAGTTCCATTTCCCTGGTACAGGGTATGAAATGATTTCAGATAGTATTTTAGTTTTATTATCAGTATTATTGTTCTGCTTTATTCTGTAGATGGAATGGTTTTAATACTCCATAAAGAGATTCCCTAGCCTGCACTGTTTTCCTCTATCACCGAGTTCTCTCCACAGCTTCAGGAATGACCTTCCTATGGAATAAAGCCCTAATAATCATAGAAGCAATAAGAATAGTAACAGCATTGATAGTGGAACTTTGAGTAGCACTCGGCACTGTGTTCACCACATAAACTTTATTATTTTATTTAAACCTGAAATACCCACTAATGGTACATATGTGTGTGTACATTCATCCACACATTTCAAATACGAAAACCAGTAACTGCCCAAGGTGAAGCAGTTGTTACGTGTGGAAGGAGGTGCAAGCCAAGTTCTGCCTTGTCCTATCACCTACCACTTAACCACACTTCAATGTCCCTTTCAAATTTAACATTTAAGAGTCTTTTTTTTTCCTCCAGCTAACCCACCTGCCCCATATCCTTCCTTTTCATCAAATAATATTTTGCTTCCTCTACTTGAAAAATCCATGCATGTTAAGATATCTGATTTTTTTTTTGTTGCCTTTCTCCTATTTGCTACCATACATCTGGCAAACTGCTCCAAAAGCTGTAGGATTCTGATTAAAAGCAGCCTTTCCTGGGAAGGCTTCCCTGACAACCAATCTACCTGAAGACAGGGTGTGTCTTCCTCTTCCTCTGTGTTACCAAAGCGACACATACACCCCTCTGTTAGCGTATTTCTTATATGCTACTTTGGCTACTTTCACCTACTTCTTTAGAATCTGTAATACAAAGAGTCAAAACAAGGACATGACCTATTTAATTTTCTATTCAATTACCTAGCTGAGAATCTGACACTTAGAATGCATAGTTGATACACGAATGCACAAATAAACTAAGTTTGGGAACAAATGAGGTAAAATTAAAAAAATAGGTCTTGCTTTTTTAAAATGTCAGCAATATAGTGATTAAAATTACATTTTAATAAGTTATTTTTAGTATATAGGCTAAGAATGTTGATAGTAAGAATTAGGCTAGGCAAAATGAAATAAAATATAATTTCTTAATTTAATTGCATCTGAAGGGCTTTATATTTTCCTGAATTTACAGATTTTGGGGAAAAATGGAAGGAACTATTTAATGACTTAAATTGATTAGACATTCTGGAACTTTTGAAATCCACAGGATAATTATACAAATTTCTACTTAGCTTCATATCTCTGACCCAAGAGTCAAAAAGGAAAAAAATGAAAATTTCTAACTTAAGGCAAAAATAGGCATCCCACTAATTACTATGAGTCAATTATATTACATAAGCATGAAATTCTGATAGCAATGAACTACATTATGCATGTCTAATGATTCCAAAAATGGAAATGGATTTGCACAAATAATAGGACTCCATAGCAGTTATAAAAGGAAATATGAAAATAGATCGCTATCAAACAGAACATAAGCATGTAAAGTATGACAACTGGTTACCTCTTCATGTGACACAAAATCTCTTACATGTGAAAAAAACCACAAGAATCTTTTAGTATAAATGTGCATAGTGATTCGAGATTATTCAGGCAAATAAACTTCTAATTTTCTTTTAACTCCAAATGATTAATTAAAACATAAATGCACAGAACAACTAATAATGAAAGAAAGTTCTGTGAGGTGTTGTCAGGAAGCTGCTTCTTTTCTTTAAGTTTTAATTTAAAAAAATCCCAGATTCAGTCTCTGAACTTTTCCTGTAGTTCCTTGTTAGGCTTAAGGACATACCATGTCCTTGATATGCCTCAGTTTTCTCATCTGTAATATGAAGATGAGAATAATTATTTTCAGATCTCACAGAGCTGACATAAATGTCAAAGATATTAATCCCTATGAAGTACTTTGGAAATAATAAGATATAACATTGATATTGCTATTATCAACTTTGCTATTTCTATGATTTTTGACCAAAACTGTGATATGATCCCAGAGCATAAAGTAAAGTATAAGGGATGGGAAAATCATTTAGTGAATGTTCCTGGAAAATGTGTTTTTCAACCTGGATTTAGAAATTTAATCCATGCTAAATTTTTAGAATAGTATTGTAAAAAGCATACTTGGAGGAAAAAAAAAATTTAAAGGAGAATAAGTCGCTTTCTGCCCCTGGATACTGCTGAGGAAGCATTGTTAAAGTCTTCTCTCCCACCATCATCGTGTCTAAGTCAGAGTTTCCCAAAGAGCCTGAACAGCCGTGGAGGTTTTTCATCGGAGGTTTGAGCTTTGAAACAATCGATGAGAGTCTGAGGAGCCATTCTGAGCAATGGGTAACACTTATGGACTGTATGGGGATGAGAAATCCAAGCACCAAGCCCTCCAGGGGTTTGGGGTTTGTCATGTACGCCCCTGTGGAAGAGGTGGATGCAGCTATGAAATCAAGGCCACACAAGGTAGATGGAAGAGTTGTGGATCCAAAGAGGGCTGTCTTAAGAGAAGATTCTCAAATACCTGGAGCCCACTTAACTGTGAAAAAGATTTGTGTCGGTGGCATTAAAAAAGAAACTGAAGAACATCATCTAAGAGATGATTTTGAACAGCAGAGGAAAATTCAAGGGATTGAAATCATGATTGACTGAGTCAGTGGCAAAAAGAGAGGCTTTGCTTTTGTAATATTTCATGACCAAGATTGTCATTCAAAAATACCATACTGTGAGTGGCCACAACTGTGAAGTAAGGAGAGCTGTTTCTAAGCAGGAGATGGCTAGTGCTTCATCCAGCCAAAGAGGTCCAAATGGTTCTGGAAACTTCAGTGGTGGTCATGGAGGTGGTTTTGGTAGGAATGACAACTTTGGTCATGGAGGAAACTTCAGTGGGCGAGGTAGCTTGGATGGCAGTCGAGGTGGTGGTGGATATGGTGGCAGTGGGGATGGTTAGAATGGACTTGGAAATGTTGGAAGCAACTCTGAAGGTGGAGGAAGCTATAATGATTTTGGCAATTACATCCATCCATCTTCAAAGTTTGGACCCATGAAAGGAGCAACTTTTGGAGGCAAAAGTTCTGGTCCTTATGTTGGTGGAGGCCAATACTTTACCAAACCATGAAACCCGTGGCTCTGGAAGTTCCAGCAGCAGCAGTAGCTATGGCAGTGGCAGAAGGTTTTAATAACTGGCAGGAAACAAAGCACAGCAGGAAAAGAGAGCCACAGAAGTGACAGGGAAACTATAGGTTACAACAGACTTGTGAACTCAGCCAAGCACAGTGGTGGCAGGGCCTAATTGCTACAAAGAAGACATGTTTTAGACGATACTCATGTGTATGGGCAAAAAATTTGAGGACTGTATTTGTGACTAATTGTATAACAGGTTATTTTAGTTTCTATTCTGTGGAAAGTGTAAGGCATTCCAACAAAGGGTTTTAATGTAGAGTGGTGTTTTTTTGTGTTTTGGGTTTTTTTGCACCCATGCTGTTGATTGCTAGATTGAACAGTCTGATTATGATGCTGAATAAATGTTTTCTGGGTATTTTTTAATGTGCTGTGTAAAGTTAGTCTACTCTGAAGCCATCTTGATGAACTATCCCAACAGTGTGAAATACGAATTCCTTCAGGGTGATGCCAGGTTCCATTTGACATTTATTTGATATGTATTTATTTATTTGACATTATCTACATTATCTGCCTGAGCACGGATGCCATTGACTCCACAAACATTGGTGTGATTGAACTGACAGTGAATGTGTTATGACCTAGAGTTCACCATTAAAAGGGTTAACCAAGCAAAGTTCTGGAGTTTATTTGGGTGTTAATATGATTACTGGCACATTTTATGCAATGTATATAAATTGAAGTGTGGTATCAGATAAAATTACAGATGGGATTAAAGCTTGTGTATCATCTATTATCATGTGTAATCAATAAAGGATTTAATATTCTCTTGAAAAAAATAAAGGAGAGTATGTCATGAATTTCTCAGATTGGCTGATGTAGTCCAATCATCACTAAATGACTGCATAGAGCTGAGCCGAAGCAGTTCATTTTCAAGGCATATGATAAGGGAGTAAGACCTAGAGACAGAGTGCAAGCCTTTGGTGTTGGAGATCAAGGTCTAAATTTAAGCCTTCTTACCAACTTCAGACACAAGAGATGGGATTGAGTTTGAAGTCTTAGGTGATTCCTGAATAAAGCTGGAGAATGAAAGCACTAAGAAACAGCTTTTCCTGACATTTTTGCTCAGGTTTTTAAAGCACAGACCTGCTTAGTGAAGGTGAAGAAATAAAGAAAGATGTATTTCTTTCAAGTAATCTGTCCATTTCCCCACACTTTTTTTTTCACAGGCAAGTGATTCTTAAAAATAATCCAATGACCCTTGGGATGCATATGGTCCATAGTATGTGGTGGTAGTGGCTTCTCCTGTACCCTTGTATGACTGCCATTGTGCCACCCACGCTGGGCATCTGGGAGGAAGGAGACTTGACTTTCATCTGTATAATCTGAGGAAGCAGGATGCTATGGACTAAATTGTGTCCCCAATCAAATTCATATGCTAACGTCCTACCCCTCCCTCCCGCCAAACACACAATATCATGGTATTTGGAGATGGGGTCTTTGGGAAGTAATCAGGTTTAGATGAGGTCATGAGGGTCAAGCATCCTCCTGGTGGGATTAGTGTCCTTAAAAAAAAAAAAAGAAAAGACCAGAGGGCTTGCTGTCTCAAGCTCTCAGCCATGTGAGGACAAAGGTGGACATCTCCAAACCAAGAAGAGGTTGTCTCCAGAGCCGAGCAAGCTGGTACCCTCATCTTGGACTTCCAGTCACTAGAATTGTGACAAATAAATGTCTGTTGCTAAAGCCACTCAGTCTACAGTATTTTATTATAGCACCCTAGCTAAAACACAGGACGTTCACTGAAGTAGGCCTGGACTGGATCTAGGATTCAGAATCTCTAGAGTAGTATATCTGACCAGAGATCTCAACATCAGAGATCTCATCACTGGTCTCTTTTCCAGTGATATAAGTAGCTTGTCACTTTTTTTTTTTTCAAGTTTTTATAAGTTCTAGTTGGTTAACACTATGGTAAAATTGACTACAAATGTAGAATTCAGTGATACATGACTGACATAAACATCCAGTGCTCATTACAAGTGCCCTTCTTGATGCCCCATCACTCATCTAGCCCTTCCCCACCTATGTCCTTACATAAAAAAAAAAAAAGAAAAATAAAAAGAGGGAAGCAAACCATAAGAGACTCTTAACTATAGAGAACAAACTGAGGGTTCATGGAGGAAGTATCACTCTTAATTGGCTTATTCAACTACAGTACTTCCTCCTCACAAACAACATTCTTTGCATGAGCTTAAACAGTTAACTAAGTAAAGCAAAATAGAAGCAAAAGTAGAATGTTTAAATGGATGTTTTGCTGCAGTATAAGAGTCTACATTTTTGTCTTTATTTCATTCAGCAGTTGGTGGAATATATCATCATGAGATGAAGGAAGAGTTTATATAAAGATATATTCATTGTGGCAATATTTTTTTAAGGAAAACGTTATAAATAACAATAATATTTTGATAAAACAAAATTATTTATCAATTTTGTTTAAAAATTTCAGGTGGTGTATTATACCACTATTAAATCATATTATGGGAAAACTGCACAAAAAGAAACACATAAACGTATACTTGTGCATACACAAATGTGCACAATGCACATATGCCTTATAAATTAGGGACAACCATAAAATACCAAACTGCTATCTATAGATATTTCTGGGGAGGATAATTTGTGTGACTGTTTAAAAATTCCCTCTGGTTTCAAAATCTTTACAATAGCATCTGGTACTTCATAATAAAAAAAGTTATTCTTATAAATAAACTTCTGTGGGCAGAGGCACTCCATGAGCATGATGTATATCAAGAGGAAAGCCAGTCTCATTTGATGTTCATGGTAAAGAATTCCTGGAATAGATAAATATTGGAATATTATAAATCACCTGTAGTTATATCCAATTAGTATACATGGAATTCAATGTTGGCAGTATCCTCCTTAACAAATGCTACAATAGAAAAAGTTAGGTTATTTCTATCAAAAAACTGTTCAGAATTTAAGAGTTGCCTAATTTTTATTTTGCCAATAGTGTTGATTTAGTGATTGCAAAATAAGAAATGAATAGATATATTCAAGCAAAATTTAAAATAATGCTAAGCTTGGGACACTTGAGTGGCTCAGTTGGTTGAACATCTGACTCTTGATTTCAGCTCAGGTCATGATCTCAGAGTTGTGGGATAGACCCTGTGCTGGGTTCCAGTACTGAGCATGGAGCCTGCTCAGGATTCTGTTTCTCCCTTTACCGTTCTCCTCCTTCCTTCCTCTCTCTCTCTTTCTGAAAAATAAATTTAAATAAATTAAAATAAAATAAAATAATGCTAAAAAAATTTTGGGGGGCAGTTATTTATATTTCTCAAAATCATGTTGAAAGAGAAGAAAGTAAAAGATCTAATATCTTGTAAATTCATTATTTACCAATACAGAAGGGAATCCACGCAAAATTATATTAATATTTATTTTTAGAATTTGGAACACAAAATACTTTTGTAATCACCTCTCCTGATAAGAGTTAAGAGAACAAAGAGGAAGACAACATAAGGATCAATTAACTACTGATAGAAAAAAACAAAAAAGTACACTTAGTCTAGAGTGGTAAACAGGACTTACTGAATGTGATAGAGAACTGTTTAAAGGGTAAAATATAGGTTTATTCATTTTTGTATATTTTTGTATGTTTTGGATATTAACCCTATATCAAATAAGTCATGTGCAAATATCTTCTCTCATTGTGTACATCATTTTCTAGTTTTGTTGATTGTTTCCTTCACTATGCAGAAATTTTTATTTTGATGAAGTCCCAATTGTTTATCTCTGTTTTTGTTTCCCTTACATGAGGAGACATATCTAGAAAGAAGTTGCATGGTTGATGCCAAAGAAGTTAATGCCTATTCTCTCCTCTAGGATTGTTATAGTTTTAGGTCTCTCATTTAGGTCTTTCATCCATTTTGAATTTATTTTTGTGTATGGTATAAGAAAGTGGTACAGTTTCTTTCTTTTGCATGTTGCTGTTCAGTTTTCCCAACATCATTTGTTGAAGAAACTGTCTTTTCCCATTGGATATTCTTTTCTGCTTTATCAAAGATGAATTGACCATATAGGTATGGGTTCATTTCAGGATTTTCTATTCTGTTCTATTGATTTATGTGTCTATTTTTGAGCCAGTACCATACTGTTTTGAAGGTTTCTAATATAACTTGAATCCCAGAATTGTAATACCTCCAGCTTGTTTTCCTTTTTAAAGATTGCTTTGGCTAGTCAAGATCTTTTGTGGTTCCCTAGAAACTTTAAGATTATTTATTCAAGATCTGTGAAAACTGTTTGTGGTATTTTGGTAGGAATTGCATTAAATGTGTGGATTGTTTTGAGTAGTATAGACATTTTACCAATAGTCTTTCGATCCGTGAACCTGGAAGGTTTTTCCATTTTTTTGTGTCCTCTTCCTTTTCTTGCAGCACTGGTTTATAGTTCTCAGAGTAGATTTCTTTCACCTCTTTAGTTAGGTTTATTCCCAAATATCTTATTGTTTTTGGTGCTATTGTGAATGGGATTGATTCCTTAATTTCGATTTCTGCTACTTCATTTTTGGTGTATAGAAATGCAACAGATTTCTATATGTTGATTTTGTATCTTCCAACTTCACTGAATTTGTTTATCAGTTCTAGCAGTATTTTGGTAGAGTCTTTTGGGTTTCCTACATGGAAAATCGTGTAGGTGCAAATAGTGAAAGGTTTACTTTTTTCTTGCAGATTTGGATGCCTTTTATTTCTTTGTGTTGCCTTATTGTCAAGGCTAGGACTTTGAGTACTATGTTAAATAACAATGGTGAGAGTGGAAATCCCTTGCTTGTTCATAACCATAGAAGAAAAGCTCTTAGTTTCTCCCCCATTAAGGATGATGTTAGCTGTGGAGTTTTCTACATGACCTTTACTATGTTGTGGTATACTCCCTTTCAACATTTGTTGAAGGTTTTTATCATGAATGGATACTGTAATTTGTCAAATGCTTTTTCTGCATCTATTGAAATGATGACATGGTTTTTATCCTTTCTTTTATTAATGTGGTATATCAGGTTGATTGATTTGTGAATATTGAACCACTCTTAAAGCCCAGGAATAAAACTCTTTGCTTGTGGTGAATGATTCTTTTAATGCATTGTTGGATTCCGTTTGCTAGTATTTTGTTGAGAATTTTTGCATTCATGTTCATCAGGGATATTGGGCTGTATTCTTTTTATCTGGTTTTGGTATCAGCATAATTCTGGCCTCATAGAATGAATATGAAAGTTTTCCTTTGTTTTCTATTTTTTTGGAGTAGTTTGAGAAGAATAGGTATTAACTATTTTTAAAGGTTTGGTAGAATTTGCATGTAAAGTCATTTGGCCCTAGACTTTCATTTGTTGGAAGATTTTAAAATACTGATTCAATTTCTTTGCTGGCTATTGGTCTGTGCAAGTTTTCTGTTTCTTCCTGTTTCAATTTTGGGAGTTTATATGTTTCTAGAAATTTATTTGAATCTTCCAAGTTGCCTAATTTGTTAGCATATAGTTTTCATAATATTCTCTTATGATTGTATTTCTGTAGTGTTGGTTGTTATTTCTGCTCTCTTATTTGTGATTTTATTTATTTGAGTCCTTTCTCTTTTCTTTTGATAAGTATAGCTAGAGGTTTAACAATCAAAAAATGGACAGAAGACATGAATAGATATTTTTCCAAAGAAGACACAGGGCAGAAAATACTTGTGCCAAATGTAAAATAGTTGAAGTATAATAAATTCTTCATAAGAACCCGTTAAGAAGTACAAAGCAAATATATTTTTCTTTTTCTAACTGTATAGTCAAATTAAAAAAAAAAAGTGAATAGTATATTGTTCATAAAATGTAGACCATGGTGGTAAGAAACTTGAAACCAGAGAAACTTTCATTTCAATTAGTCATGAGCTGCCTGAGAAGCCTTGCTTGATTGGAACAATGGCTTTGTCTCCCTTCAGGTCTGTACTGTTAGGTAATGGGAATTACTGTTTGAGATATTGTACACTGTGCCAATTCCAATACCAAAAGCAGAGTGGCTGTAAATTTCTGGAAATCTATTCCCTGGCACCATGGGGAAAAGTTACAATAAGGCTGATGAAGGTTAAACAGACCATATATTTTAGTTGAGGCTACAAATTTATAGTAAGCTCAAGCCAATAAAAACAGGTAATGTCTCCAATTGAAAAGAAAAAAATACAAAAGCCTGTTTAGGGTCATTGTAAAAGATAAAATCTTTTTAAAAAGTGATGAAATCTTGGCTTAATGAGAACTTATTTTCTTTTGCATTTATTGTATCTGGATCCATTTTATTCTGTATAAATTTTTTAACGTAAACGTTAAACACTGTGTAACTGTGTACCTGTAACTGTGTTTTATTTTGTTTTATTTTTTAATGTTTATTTGTTTTTGGGGGAGAGAGAGAGAGAGAGGGAGAAAGAGAAAGACAAAGCATGAGCAGGGGAGGGGCAGAGAGAGGGGGAGACACACTGAATCCGAAACAGGCTCCAGTGAGCTAGAGCTATCAGCATACAGCTCAACGCAGGGCTCGAACTCATGAACCACGAGATTATGACCTGAGCTGAAGTTAGACACTGAACCACTGAGCCACCCAGGCACCACACTGTGTTTTATTTTTTTAATGAAAATAAAGACTCTTTGAAAAATGATCGAGCTTAGTGTTTCCTTGGTTTACATCTATACCAGTAGTTTGCCTGTAGTGGTCACAACTTATCTCAATTGTAATACATATCATCTATTGGAAAACTATGATTACTAAATTAAATGAAAGGTCAACAGTGCAGAAGAAACCTTCCTTTGATATTATGGCAATAGAAAAGAAGTGGGAGCACTTACAAAATAAGGCAAATGATAGAAAGAAAGCTGCTACAGAGAAGATACTGATTACCATTTAGTGTTAATTAATTGGCACATGTAATGTTAAAGAGGGATTAGCTTTCTATTTGATTCATATTTTTATTCAGGATATCAACTCAACTTCTATTTTCTCTTAGTTGGTTCTCAAATATTTTGATTTATGTTTGTTTTTGAACACAATCCTCCAAGGTATTTTTACATGTTTTGTGATAGCTTTTGTTCCCAACTCTATTTCCAAGGATGTTTGTATAGCAGAAAGCCTTGGAAGATAGAAATCATATTTCCTATTGAGGGCAGAGGGCGGGTATGTTTCCTGATGAGTCTGATAAAAATGATGTCTCCATGTGGGGCAAAGTTTGGTCAGGTTTGCTAGCAACTCCCTCAGTAAAACAAAACAAAACAAAACAAACATAAATGGTTTCCTTAAGCTTAGATTTCCTCAACTGTTGCAAAAATCCAATGTATGTGCTGGGTACAATTGGGCCCACTTCCGGATTGCCTCGGTGGGTGGGTCATGCAGGGGCCGATGAAATCCAATATAAATATAGAATCATGATGTATACTGTTAGTGAATAATACAGCTCTTTATTTGTGGCCCAGGGGTCTCATGTCCTCTGTCAGAATCCATGGAACTGTGGTAGATTAACTTCACGGTTCTCTACACTTGTAATGGCATATTCTTTTTGTGATTATTCATTTTGAAAAATGGTAAAAAGAGAGCACATAAAGAGTGCATTTATGGCCTGAAAACCCAATGATAAAAAGCAGAAGAAATAGCCTCTTGAATGTGACCAGAAAATAAGTTTATTTTAAATATTTGAAAATTTTCTCTTTGAGAAAGAACATTTTATTCATTGATTCATTCATTTAAAAGTTTTGTTTTTCAATAACTAGTTATTTTGGATAAAAGGGCTAATCAAAGTATCTACTTTTGATGGCATAATGTTTGTCAATGGCCAAAGATGAATAGACCTTTATTTTTGTAATAAGGTGAGTAATGTACTTTACTATGGGAAA
Organism: Hyaena hyaena; assembly: GCF_003009895.1. Taxonomy (NCBI): domain Eukaryota; kingdom Metazoa; phylum Chordata; class Mammalia; order Carnivora; family Hyaenidae; genus Hyaena; species Hyaena hyaena. The sequence continues at coordinate 358,709 of NW_024081837.1, forward strand.
ACTACACTAAAATTAAATTGGGGTCATTTGCAAGAATTGCTACAGACCCCACTGTCTCAGATAACATCTTAAAATAAAAATTTCCCAGTTATTTCCCCATTTTAAGTAACTGGGGAAAAGCTCCAGGTGTTAGTCAAAACCACTTTTAAATAGTGATCATTAACATCTCTGGCCCTAGCTACATTCATCATGAAGGTGAATGTCCAGATCATGGAAGCCTCTTGCACTGCAGAAGCTTATGACCTTTTAGTCTGATATTAGTTTAATTCCTTCTTTAGGCACTGCATACAGTAAACAATTCCAGGCTCTTCATTTTTTCAGAACCTGGTATTGAGTGATCATTTCTATTGGCATATTTTTGAGTGTTGGGGAAAATTCCTCAAGATGGTTCCGTATCTAATAAACATTAGATAATCTAAAATATTGCGTCAACGTTTCTATTTCTTCTGTCTCTTTTTTCTTCTGGCCTATTTATTCTGATTTACCTACTAAAAGATACTGGAGACATTTTATACTGAAAAGGTCATATATACAGTTAAAAATATATAAATTTTCTTGCAACATCTAAATATATAGTGGTTTCTGATGAGCAGCAGCTTATGTTGTGTTTTGTGTTGTAATTATTTTCTTTTATGAATCATATCATCTTGTGTGCTCTTGTGTATAGTGTAATTAATATTGAATGGACCTAGAACACTGTCTGTATTTGTGATCATGGTTCCCTTCTTGATTATCTCTCATAATTAAACAATCAAATGATTGTCCTATGATTCATCTTCACATATTAATCTTATTTCATCCCATAATCAAAGAGATCTTCTATTTACCAAAATACAAATATATGAGACAGCCAACAACTTGCTTTTGTACAGTGAAGCTAAGTAAAGATTCTGTGACAGAATTTTCAACTCTTTTTAACTCATCTCAAGTATTTAAACTTGTTTCTGAACCTTAAATATATTTCTTTTCTATCCAACCAAAATGAGATAAATGTCAGCCTTTGGATTTGATTTAAATTTACACCAACCTTTTCCATCTCAAATGCACACATCTCATCTGTGACTGCTTATCACTGAGATGACTGAAAGCAATTGCTTTAAGTGCTTAACTCAATATTTCTACATCCATCTGTAGAACTTCAGTGCCACACTCATATATATCACCATGCTCCATGCTTCTGTGACTCTTTCCATGGAGAATATACGTCTAATGAGACGTGCAATTGGCATTTGTCTTGAATCACTGTGTTAACCTAACCCCACTGCCTTTCCTTTACAAGCCTGGATGAAGAAATTATAGTCAAGTGTCAAAAGTGAGGACTCTGGAAAAGAATAAAGAAATGTTGAATATTTGTTTCATGAATGAAAGCTAATATGCACTTTTGATGAAAAAATAACATTTGGGCAGTTTATTCCCTTAACTATTAAAATATTTTCCTTGTCCACGAATCACCTTCCTTGTTCTTCAACCACAGCAGACCCAATATAATTTATACATTCAACTTTTATTTATTAATATATAAGATGGTAAGAATGAACAAAATAAATAATGACCAATGTTCTCTTATAATAACATCAATATTAATGTGTGAAATTTAAATATGAATGTCAAAAATAGTTTTCACCCTAACAGTATTATGGATTAACATTGCCGTAGTAATCTGGAAGTATTTGTTTGTTTGTCTGTTTGTTTTTTGTTTTGTCTAAGGTAACCATATCAATTTAAACTTGTCAAATTCCTCCCTATCCACAGAAATCTCATAACACTTTGAGTGGTCTGCAGAGTAAATTTAGATCCTGATTCAGACTAGAAATAAGCAAAATGGGTTACTTAATTTTTTAAATTTCATTTCCTCAATTGAAATTACTGAGGATCCTCAGTAATCCTCTATGAAATGTTGCCTAATAGCCTAAAAAGATTATACAAAATAATATTGTGCTTATAGAACATCATTATTTGTTGTTTTAATAAAAATTAGATTTGCTTAATATTTAGGCAAACCAGATACTAATTTCAAAGTTGCAGAGTTCCTTCATAAATTTCATCCTTTGAAATTATTTTTATATGACTAAACTGAGCGTAAACATAGGTCACTGAATCTTCCTGTAAATTACTTTCAAGTAAGATAACATTTACTATTATGCTACGTGTCATATACTGGTACTGATGTCTTTGTTAAATATAACAATAGTCTTACCTCCAAGGTAGGAAGACCAGGATACACTGGCAGTTGCATGAGGGGAGGAGGGAAATCCAGTGACTCTACGCCTGCACAAGCCTGGGAGGAGTTGATAAACCTCCCTCCAGCACCCTACTCCATGAGCTCAGGAGAGGCCAATGTACAGGACTTTAGTTCTAATTTGGGTTTTAGGGTGGTTCTGCAGGTGCTCGCCAGAACTGGGGAGAGCAATTTCAATTCACAAGCAGTGTACTTGCTCCTTTATGCCTTTCTTTCAGCTGTGCATTGTTTTCATCAGTAAAGTGCACAGTAGTTATTCTCAGGTCACTTGTTCTGATAAGACTCTGCTTCTTAACCTTCAGTTAGTTGACCTGCAACAGCTCTAAAAGAAATGGAAATTTATTTTCCTTGTTATTCTCTGAATATTTTGTCATTACAAAATATTTACTATATATATATATATATACACACACACACACACACACATATATGTATATATACCATATATTACATTATATATAATAGTGTATTTTATACATACACATACATACCTACACATTCCTTCAATAAAGAAATTACTATGGCAAGTGTGAAAAATAGACACAAATAAGTGTAATACAAAGCAGTGTATGATCAGAATCACCAGTTACAAAGTAGAGGCAAATAAAAGCTGGAAGTATCCTTGAAGCATTTGGTAGTGACTGGATTTTGGCCTGGGATGGAATTGAGCTAGCAATCTTGGGAGAGGAAACAGGAAAAAAGCAGAATGCTTGGGCAGGAAAATGTATAGCACCTTATAGGATTAAAGAAAAATCTGGTGTTAATGGAGCACAATTTACATTTATATTAGTTCTCAAAGGTGAAAGCTCTCAAAAGCTGTGCAAAGAAATCAAGATGTTATCCTAAGGGAGGAAGGGGGAGCTTTGAGAGGGTTCTGAACAGAATCATGATTTAAGTAGAACTAAACCTTTGGAAGTAGTGTTTGTGATGGACAGAAGAGAATAATGAAACTAGAGGAGTTAGAGAAACCATTGCAGGTGTCCAGGTAGGAAAGGAAGAGGCATCTGAACACAAAACTTGCTGGAAAATGCAAAGGAAAGGATGCTTTGAGAGAGCACTGACTTCTTTAGGGTTTGATATGGAATGAAAGAAGCTACCAGAAACATACTGGTTTTAAATCAATGTCTACATAAAAACAATACTTAAAATTATAAAACATAAATTGATAAAACTAAAAAGAAAATAACCTAATCCATAAAATAACAAGGGACACTAATTCTCATTAACTTGTAGATCCAGAAGGCAAAAAAAAAAAAAAAAAAAAAAAAAAGTAATAATAACGGTTTGCACAATACAGCTAATAAACTTAAGCTACATTTCAGATGTAAAACATTGTGCCCAATATCAACAGAATGTATATTATTTTCATGTGAAAATGAAATATCTCCCCAAATTGATCAGATGATAGATTATTATTTTTGAGACCCAATATATTTCAAAGATGTAAAATCACTTAGGATGCTCTCTAATCATTGTGGACTTAATAATTACTAGATAGTTTCTGTTTGAAAGTAAAGTGTTGAATCAAAGAAAAGAATCCCAAAAGAAACCAAAAATAATTTGAATTTCCTGATCATAGGGAAATGACAAGGGATGCAGGCAAAGTAATTTACTGCTTAACTAGAAGTGTATAGCCGTAAACGCTTACAAAAGAAGAAAGACTAAAAACCAATGATTTAACATTCTTTTATAAAAGTAGAAATAATATAACTCAAAGTAGAAATAATCAAAAAATAAAAACAACCAAAAAACAACAACAACAACAAAACCCAGGTATATGGTAGAGAAAAATCAAAACCAAAGTCCATTCTTTGAAAAGATTAAAAAACTTGATAAATCTCACTTACTGCTGTTGGCAGAATCTGCTAAAGCTGAACCTATTAATTCAGCAAGTCTAATTCTATGCTTATATGAATCCCCCCTACAAATGTAAACACATGTTCACCATGTTCATAGGAGCCTGTTCTTAATACCTCCAATCTGGAAATTGACAAATGTCCATCAACTATAGCATGGATAAGTACACTGTAGTATATTTATGTAATTAAATATTTTTCAAAACTGAGCCACCCCCAGGCACCCTTATGTTTGAAATCTTTGTTCAACTCATAGTGCTGATATGGGACATATATCACCAAATGATGTCTATTAAATACTTTTTAGTACTGATGGATTTAACATGCTAAAAATTAATTTAGTGAAATATTATTTGAGGACATATATTTACATCATCCCTGTGAGATAAATTAAAACTCCAAAGATAAAAATGGTACTTCTTTAAAACAAGAGAGACCAACACATGGCCTTTGATACGAAACTTTTCCTTGCCAGTCTGCCCAGCTAGATAAAACTCCACAAGAACCATAAAAAGCTGCTTCCTGAACTTATATGAAGAAGTAAGAAGTATGTATAATGGAAATCATGAAAATACATGGTTCAACTCTCATGCTATAGGATTCTTTTTTTTTAAATGTTTTTTATTTATTTCTGAGAGAGAGAAAGCATGAGCAGGGGAGGGGCAGAAAGAGAAGGAGATATAAAATCTGAAACAGGCTCCAGGCTCTGAGCTAGCTGTCAGTACAGAGCCTAATGTGAGGCTCAAACCCACCAAACCACGAGATCATGACAGGAGCCGAAGGTGGACGCTAACCGACTGAGCCACCTAGGTGCCCCTCACGCTATAGGATTCTAAATGACTGCTGACCCTCTGTTTCCACAAGTATGTTTGGGCCATGGCAACATTTCCTACAAACCACCATGACCAAGAATGGCAAAAGCATTAACATCAGTCCTTTACAAGAGAGGAAAAATAAGGTTGTTTTTTCTGGGGGGAGGGTGGTGTGTGTGTGTGTGTGTGTGTGTGTGTGTGTCTGTGTGTGTGTGTGTTTTAAGTTTATGTATTTATTTTGAGAGAGAGAGAGTAGGAGAGGGGTAGAGAGAGATGGAGAGAGAGAATCCCAAGCAGGCTCCACGCTGTCAGCACAGGGGCTCCATCCCATGAACTGTGAGATAATAAGCTGAGCCAAAATCAAGAGTAGGATGCTTAACTGACCGAGCCATCCAGGTATCTCACAGAAGCAGGGTAACTTTCATGGACAACCTTGGCAGTGGGCTAATAGTCCATCTATGTTTGCCTATCAGTCCTACCCAAAAGAAAAGTACATTTTTCTTCCTTTATGATGGGATACTTTTATAAGTTGAAGGAAAGTATCTATCAATGTTAGGCATCTTTCCTCCTTGAGACTGAGAAACAGGAACATTGGTTCCTTTATGATTGCATTTCACAGGGATAGCCCTCGGGTCCCTGAGAAAGATAGTCTAGGACTGTAAAAGAGGCAAGAAACTATTAAAAAGATTTACAATGCAAAGGAGCAAGCAAAGAAATTACAAAGACATGTTTTCTAAAGTGAATGTTCTAAGAAAAAGGAGGGAAGGGGCTTCTGGTTTTGGGCCATTTGGATTCTGTAAGGGCCATGGCTGTCTGTAAGAAATGTGGCCATGGCCTGAACATAATTGTAACAACAGAAGGGGATCAGGAACTTGATGGCCAGTCTTAAGGTTAGCTAAGGGGAATGTCAAGAGCATCTTGGTTACCTCCCAGGACATGTCTCACTTCCTTCTCCCCCTCTCATCTCTTATGTATGTACATCCCATTTTGAGTTCTTCTTATCAGTGGACCCAAACTAACACAACATAGTATGCATCTCTCTCATGAAATAATCTATGTTGCTTACTTAAAATAATATCTGCCATGCACAATAGGAGAATATCAGAGGGTTTGCTGACACATAAATGGCTTGTTTGAATTAAAAAATTAAAAAAAAAAAAACTTGCTCCAGACTGGCACAGTCAATGCTTGAAGGCATGAGCTCATTGAACACAGGGTACTAGATTTCAATTCTCCCATAATCACCTTATCCTGGATCCCTTGGTTAGATCAAAAGTCATTAGCTTTGACTATTACTATTATCAGTATTTCCACTGTTCTTCACCACTATCTTTCCTTGTCAATTGTAGTAGTCTTCTTATCTTGCAACTTCATTCTTCTTTTTTGAATGGAAATACACACACATACACACACACACACACACACACACACACACTCCACATGGACAGAAACATTGTCTTTTAAAAAAGTCACTGTACGGGGCGCCTGGGTGGCTTAGTCGGTTAAGCGTCCGACTTTCGCTTAGGTCATGATCTCGCGGTTCATGGGTTTGAGCCTCGCGTCGGGCTCTGTGCTGACTGCCAGCTCAGAGCCTGGAGCCTGTTTCAGTCTGTGACTCCCTCTCTCTCTGACCCTCCTCTGCTCACGCTGTCTCTCTCTCTCTCCTAGAAATAAGTAAAACATTAAAAAAAAAAAAAAAGTCACTGTATGTATTCTCTTAGAGTTTCAGTGGGATTTAAACAAAGGTGATTCTAAAGATAAATATTGTGTTTAGCATAAAAAAAGATGTGACACAAAGCTAGATATATACTCTATTGATTATATATTGCCATGTAAGTAATATAGTCATGGAAAATTATAATTTCTCTCAATGTTTGTATCATTTTGTAGATTTTATTTTTAAGAACTTCATTTAGTCAACTGTGATAGGAATAATGACTTACATTAACTGCTAAACCTTTAGTTAATACTGGCATGCTTTCAATTATTTGAATATATTGGGCATGAATAATTAATTTTTTCAGTTCTCATTTTAATATTTTTCATTATTGAGCCTGCCGAATTTTCCCACCTTCACCCACAACATATGACACACACATGCACACACACACACACACACACACACACACGAGCAAAGCCATTTCTATCATACTTTTTCCACCCCACTCCCTCATAGTTTCATGTAGCATTAGCGGAAACTTGAAAGGAACTCATTTTACTTGGGACCTATAATGTGCCAGTAACTAGCCTTGAAATCTCACATATGTCATCTCATTTCATCCTCCTAACACACTGGGTGGTTGGCATTACCATTCATATTGGTAAAGAGATTAAAAGCTAAATTTGGGAAGAAAAAACTTATTCAGGCTCTCAATGAAAAAACTGGAGAGCCAGGAATTAAGTCCAGGCTGTCTGACTCCAAAGGCCATGGCTTTCCATTCTATGACCTATCTCCTTTTTCATTATACTATTAAAGTAGTCAACCAATGAATGCATATAAACTTAGCAGTACATATTAGAATGACGTGTTTATATATTTTATTAACATTAAAATAAGCTAATGTGTATTGCCATATTACTGAGATATATATTGCATCGACTTAATGGTTATTGCAATATTAATAAGATATGAAAGAAAATTTTCGTGGTGGTGATTGCAATTTTAAGAAGATGTATGAGGAAGTTTATAGGCTACAAAAATACATATGCTGAAGGAAAACACTGTCATAATGCATATTCTAAGAGTAGCACTGCTTGAATGGTTATGGATTACAAAAGTAATACCACTGGAAAGTTTTAATGCAAAATTAAAATCATATAGAGAAGACACACTTAAATGAGTTCCCTGTCTTCAGGCTCTCCTGGCTTCAGTCCATCTACTAGAATTATCTTCTTCCTGAACTACAATTTTGATTTCATTAAATCAGTTTTTCCAAGTTATATCAGTTTCATTTCCATCAACATTGACAGGAGAAAGGCCATTTCTGTAAACTGAGTTCATAAGTCATTCATGACCTGACTCTCACCTACATTTCACCTGTTCAAACCCACATTGTTTCTGTTTTGAACAAATATGATTTACTAACTGCACATAAGCCCTAGTTAAATATTCTCTTCTAACTTGTCAATGATAGTCCATCCATAAAAAGTTCTTCTATGTGCTTTTAACCCATTCAAGCTATCAACTTGCTAACATCCTATTCCTGGCTTATCTCACCAATATGCTTATGTTACAAGTATTTTCTAAGTACTATTTTAAGTAGTATATTTTTAGCACACATTTTAATTGTGTGTTACAAAGATACAGAAACAATTCATTTCTCTACAATAAATATATATGGGACTCTGGTTATATTTTATGGTTTGCAGACTGTAGTCAACATGTTGATAACATCATCTGCAAAGAAATCAGCTTTGGTTATTTCTTTTTAATCCTTAGGTGTATCATTACAGTATACAGGCATGCCTCATTTTAATTTTTTAAAAAATTTTCAATGTTAATTTATTTTTGAGAGAGACAGAGTGCAAGCAGGGGAGGAGCAGAAAGAGAGGGAATCAGAATCCAAAGCAGACTCCAGGCTCTGAGCTGTCATCACAGAGCCCTATGCAGTTGTGAGCCCTAGAACTCACAAACATGAGATCATGACCTGAGCTGAAGTCAGATCCTTAACCAACTGAGTCACCCAGATGCCCCTGGTATATCTCATTGTATTGTGCCTCAAGATATAACATTGGTCGTTTTTTGCTTATTTATTTATTTTGAGAGAGAGAGAGTGTGTGTTAAAAAGTCTAAGAGGGGCAGAGAGAGGAGGAGAGAGAGAATCCCAAGTGGACTCTGCACTGCCAGAGTGGAGCCAGATATGGGGGGTCGAACTGGTAAACCGTGAGATCATGACCGGAGTTGAAATTAGTTGGATGCTTAACCGACTGAGCCACCCAGGTGCCCGAAGTGATTACGTTGTTTAAACTGAAGGTTTGTGGCAACTCTGTGTGCAGTAAGTCTATCTGCACCATTTCTCAAAGCATTTGCTCACTTCATGTCTCTGTGTCACCTTTTGATAACTTTCTCAACATTTCAAACTTGCTCATTATTATTTAATTTGTCATGGTGATCTGTGATCAGTGGTTACAACTCCTTGAAAGCTCAGATGATGGTTAGTATTTTTTAGCAAGAAAGTAATTTTTAAAGTAAGATATGTACATTGCTTTTATAGACATAATACTGTAGTATACTTAGTAAACTACAGTATAGTGTAAACATAACTTTTACATTCACTGGGAAACCAAAAAATTCATTTGACTCACTTTATTGAGGTACTGACTTTATTGCAGTGGTCTGGAGCTAAGCTGCAGTATGTCTGAGCTAAGCCTCTACTTGTGCATGGGTGGGAGGGCTTGAAAGGAGGGACTGGCAGAGGTGATAGCCTGCGGTCATCTACCGTCAAGGTCAGGGTGTTAAGCACAGCAGCAAACAGGAGACCTGAGAGAGGGCACCTGAACAGTGGTGTTGATTATCCTAAAATGTGAAAAGCTTACAGAAGTCCACCATTAACTGTGGCTGCTGTAAGGTTTGGTAGATTCTCCTTATTAAGGTAATTAATTTCCTTTCTATTCCTACCTAAGAAGATATTTTAATTTGAAACATGATTGAATATCTTTAATGACATGTCTATGTATTTTAAAATGATCTTAAGTTATTTTTTCTAGCGGTTTGTTAATGTGGTAATTCACACTGCTGGCTTGTTTAGTGCTAAATTGTTCTTGCATTTCTGCAAATAAATACAATAAGATCATGTTTGCTTTTTAACTGTTGTTAATTTACTTAAGACTTTCATATTAAGGGGCACCTAGGGGGCTCAGTTGAGCGTCCAACTCTTGATTTTGGCTCAGTTCATGATCCGAGGGTTGTCGGATCCAGCCTCATGTCAGGCTCTGTGGTGAGTATGGAGTCAGTCTGCTTAAGATTCTCTCTTTCTCTCTCTCTCTCTCTCTCTCTCTCCCCCTGACCCATCTCCCTGCTCGTGTGCTCTCTCTCTCTTTCTAAAAAAAAAAAAAAAAAGACTTTCATATCAAAATTCATAAATGAGATTAAATCATTTTTCCATTCCTGTTCAAGTCTAGTTTATTGATAGAATAATAACACAATGACACTCTTGATGCCTAATAAGGCTTTTTACAGTAATTAAATAAGAAGACAATTAGACTGAAGTGGCTCTAATGTCTGGGTTGTCTATATAAGCACCAAACATAAGCCAGTGTCAATGCAAGCAAATCTGAGAAAATGGAATTTAAGGACAACTAATCACAAACAGCCAAATCAGGTTTTCCAAATAAGGCATATATATATTCCACATCTTCTCTGTAAAAGCCTTTCCACCGCCTTCTGTCTGTGGAGTGCTCCTGACCACTTTTTGTTTGGCTCTGCCTCATTGGAATTCATGTTTGTTCAAATAAATTATTGGAAATGTAATGTACTTCAGCTTATCTCTTAACAGACTTTTGCTTTAAAGTCACTTTTTCTTAATGATTATAATAATGATGATTTTCTTTTACTTGAATACTCTTACTATAATATTTTAAAAATACATCTACCTTGTATGTGGTATTTTAGACCATCTATTGACTGTAATTTTCAATATACATTAAGACAAATTCCACCATCATAATTTGGGTGTTCTTTTATTCAATCTTCTTATGCTTTTTTTTTTTTTTTCTGATGTCCTTGGACTTTCCATGCTTCTTTATTTTCTCACCTATACACACAGTGATTTAAAATTTATACATTTTTATTTTTTCCTTAAAAGGCTACTTTTGAAATTCTATCATGTATCCTAGACTCTAACAAGTTTTAAAAATAACAAGTACATTCTTAAAATAATCTGCTCTGGGGCAGCACAGATTTGGATATAATACAACTGGTAACCAGTTTTCTTTCCTCAGCAATCCCTAAGATACTATATTAATGTTTTAATAACTTACTCTACATATTGATATGTCAGGATCTAATTGCTTTAAAGACTTCTCATTATATTTCCTTACCTGCAGTTTTAGTAAGATATGCTGATATGCAGATTTATCCTACTTAAAACTTCTGCCCTTTGAATCTGAGAAGTCATTTTTTTCATCAAATTATTCCTTTTCCTTCTCTCCATTCCTTCCACGATAATCCCTATTAGGCATGGTAAACTGCCTCCTGGCTCATTATACTCCCTGTTATATTTTCCATAGTATCTGTCTATAATATATACCAAAACTTCAGGTCCTTCTACTTTTCCAGCCGAATTCAATCTTCTGGTTAAAATTCAATAAGCTTCTATGACTCAGACTCTTAGAGATTCCATTTAAATAATTTTACAATAATCTTGTCTCTTTGGATTTTTATAAGTTTGAATTTCCTATAGGTTAAACTAATTGCATTATTTAAATCAATTAAGTGTTTTTATTTAAAAGTCTATTAAATATTTCTATAATTTTTAGCTCTTGGGAGCTTACTTATTTTACTAATATATCACTCATGAGATATTTTCTTTTTCCTTTGGCCTAGATATTAATACTTTGTCAATTACAGTACAAATTGTTTCTTTCAAAATGTGTTTGTAAATCATTGTGCAAGCCCTCTGCTTACTACTCTGACTTTTTTTAGTACTATTACTTTCAATATTAATATTTTAAACTTTGGATGCTGATTATAAAAGTTCTTACTTAATTATCAACACATTTTTCCAATGCTTTTTGAATTTTTCTATTTATGATTAGTTCTCTAGTTTTTATTAATGTTTGTATATGCAAAATATAAACCTAAATTGAATTTCTTATATGTAGAAGTCATTACACACCATCAATTTTTGAATAGCTAATATTTAACTAAGAATTTGAAATATCAAATTTATAATATAATAAATATCCATACAGGAAAAAAAAGGGATAACATAGCATGAGCTGCTGGCTTTCTCCCAAAAATGGGAATGCTTCTTCAGAAGTGAGAGGAGAGAGAGAAGTATGTGAATCTGGAAAACTGTCATAAAAAATCTGTGTGAAAATCCTTTAGAAATAGAAGACATTTAAGAAAAAAATGTCATCAGGATATAGTGTGTATCTTTGGGGTATTATGAGAAAAGTGTAATAGTCAATGGAAGATCCTTCCATGCACTGCAATGCTTTGTTTAAATCTTAGACTGTTTTATTGCCAAGGTCTCATTTGTAATCTACTTTGTGTTTTGCTATGTTAATGAAATACTGCAGTATAATATCAATAGATTCAGGAAAATATTTTGATAAATTTCTCTTTATATGTGTGTTTTTTTAAAAAACATACTCCATATGAAGGAATAAAAAGGGACAGTCTAACTTTATGCTGTCTATATGTGCACTTAAAGTAATCATTAAAATTTGTGGAGTAACTAAAAGGCATCTCCTTTAACATAGGAGAAAGAATTTATAAAAGCATGTCTGTCATTCCTGCTACTGTTCAAGCAATGTTTTAACTTTATAAATAGTTTTAAACAAGAAATAATGCTGTGAGAAAGTGCTATAATATCCGTTCAGGTGAGAAAAGATGAAGTTTTTTAATATTTGCAGATTTTGTCAACCACATTAAAAATTAGATCATTCCCAAAAGTTATTTTATGGATATTGCCAAACCGATTTTAAAGGTTATATTGAGAATCAAAGACCCAGAAAAACCAGTACAATATTGAAGAAAGGAATAAAGTAGGACAGATGCTACCTAGCTTCAAAACTTACTGTAAAGCTACAGTAATCAAGAACCATTGTAGAGGTGAAAGAACAGACAAATAGATCAGTAGAATAGAATACAGAGCCCAGAAATAGACCTCTATAAATATAGACTAATTTTTGACATTGTAGCAAAGGGAATACAATGGAACAAAGATAGTCTCTTAAACAAGTGGTTCTAGAATAATTGGATATCCATATGCGGAAACAACAACAAAACAAAAGAATCTAGACAGACTTTAGATCCTCTACAAATTAACTCAGAATGGATCACAGATCTAAATGTAAAACCCAAACTATAAAACCCTTAGGAGGTAATAACATTGGATACAATCTGGATGACTTTGATGTGATGCCTTTTTAGATACAGTATGAAAGGCACCATCTATGAAAGTAATGATTGATAAGTTGGACTTTATTAAGATTATATATGTCTGCTCTGTGAAAATAACAGTATCAACAAGATGAGAAGACAAGCCACAGACTGGGAGAAATTATTTGTAAAAGATACATTTGATAAGGGAATGTTAGCCAAAATATACAAAGAACTTTTAAAAATCAACAATATGATAACAAGATGATTAAAAAATAGGCTAAAGATTTCAACAGTCATCTCATCAAAATAGATATACAGGTGGCAAATAAGTAGGTGAAAAGATGCTCCACATTATATCTCATCAGGGAAATGCAAATTAAAACAAAATGAGAAACTACTGCACACCTATTAGAATCCAGAACACTGACAACACGAAATCTGGCAATAAGGTGAAGCAACAGGAAGTCTCTTATTTTGCTAGTAGGAATGCAAAATGGTGTAGCGCCTTTGAAAAATTGGTGGTTTCTTGCAAAATTAAGCAAGCTTGTCATAGAATTGAGCTTTCATGCTTCTCAATATGTAGCCAACAGAAGTGAAAATTTATGTCATATAAAAATCTGCACATAGATGTTTATAGCAGCTTTATTCATAATTGCCCAAACTTGGAAGCAACCAATATATGCTTTAGTAGGTAAATGGATAAGTAAATTGTAGTACATCTAGACAATGGAATATTATTTAGTGCAAAAAAGAAATGAGCTATTAAGCCATGGAAAGACATGGAAAGGCTCTATGTATATCAGTGAGTGAAAGAAGCCAATCTGAAAACATTATATATATATATATATATATAAATGCAAATTAAAACAAGTATATATATACTTTCAACTATATGACATTCTGGAAAAGGCAAAACTTTGAAGATAATAAAGTAATCGGTGGTTACCAGAGTTAGAGGCAGGAAGGAATGATTAGGCAGAGCACAGAGGACATTCATGGCAGTGAAACCAGTCTGTATGATATTATAATAATGGGTGTATGTCCTTATACATTTATCTAAGACCGTAGAACGTACAATAACACCATTGAACTCTAATGTTCTTCATGCGATTATGATGTGTCAGTGGTAAAAACAATCGGTAAAAAATAAGAAAACATATGTCAATAAGCAATATAGGAAGATCTGAGTAAAAAATAGATAAACCAGATCATTGTTTCTTAAGAGCAAAGAAGTAGAAATCAACTTAGCAGGTATATATATTCTTTATTTTCATATTTAAAATAAAAATTATTTTATTGTAAAATTTAAAAAAATATTTTATTAATATTTAGAATAAAAATTTAGTTTTAATGTTTTAAAATAAAAATATTTTAATTCCATAGTTTATATTTAACATACAGCGTTATATTAGTTTCAGATATACAACTAAGTGATTCAATAATTCTTTACATTGCTCAGTGCTCATCATAAGTGCACTCCTTAATCTCTATCACCTATTTTACCCATCCCCCCACATACCTCACCTCTGGTAACCATCAGTTTGTCCTCCATAGTTAAGACTATTTCTTGGTTTTCCTCTCTCTCTTTTTGTTTTCCCTATGGTCATTTGTTTCATATCTTAAAGTCCACATATGAGTGAAATCATGTGGGATTTGACTTTCTCTAATTGACTTATTTTGCTTAGCATAATACTCTCTAGCTCTATCTACATCATTGCTAATGGCAAGATTTTCTTCTTTTTCATGGCTGAGTAATATTCTATTATATCTATATCTATGTCTATATCTATATCTATCTATCTATATATATATGTCACTTCTCTTTATCCATTCATTAGTCAATTGAATTGTGCTGTTTCTATAATATGGCTATTATAGATAATGCTGCTATAAACATTGGGATATACAAATCCCATTGAATTAATGCTTTTGTATTGTTTAGGTAAATACTTAGCAGTGCAATTGCTGGATTGTAGAGTAGTTCTATCTTTAACTTTTTGAGGAATCTCTGTAGTGTTTTCCAGAGTGGGTGCACCAGTTTGCATTCCCACCAAAAGTGCAGGAGGCTCAACTCTCCACATCCTCGCCAATATTTGTTGTTTCTTGTGTTGCTGATTTTAGCCATTCTGACAGATGTGAGATGATCTCATTGTAGTTTTGATTTGTATTTCCATGATAATGATTGATGTTGAGCATCTTTTCATGTGTTTGTTGACCATTTGTATGTCTTCTTTGGAAAAATGTTCATTCATGTGTTCTGTACACTTTTTAATTGACTTATTACTACTATTTCGGTGTTGAGTTCTATCAGTTTTTTAACCTATTTTGGATACTAACCCTTTATCAGATATGTTATTTGAAAGTATCTTTCCCCCATTCAGTAGATCATCTTTTAATTTTGTTGATCGCTTTCTTCACTGTGCAGAAACTTTTTATTGTGATCTAGGCCCAATAGTTTATTTTTGCTTTTATTTCCCTAGAAAGATACAAAAGGCTTACAGCAATACAATGGGATTATAGTAGAGATCGAGCAGTTTTCTCTCTTCCAGGGTGCAAAATAATTTTATAATCTTAGAAGTTTAAACATCAATCACTATTTAATTCATGGGTTTTTTTTTGTATTTTTTAAGCGTCCTTTTCTTCTTTTTTTGTTTTTTTAAAAATATAGTTTATTGTCAAATTGGTTTCCATACAACACTCAATGCTCATCCCAACAAGTGCTCTCCTCAATGCCCACCACCCATACTAATTAAAGAACAAAAAGGTAGAAATTAACTTAGCAGGTATAAAAGTATACTGCAACACCATATATTTTTATAAAATATTTCTTTGCCAAAAAACCAGGAAAATAAAAGATTGATGAAACCTACCAGAAAACTAAGAAACATATGTGCATAGGTAGATATGATAATGATGGTAACTCAAATAAATAGGAAGGGGTGGCATAAGGTAGATATGATAATGATGGTAACTCAAATAAATAGGAAGGGGTGGCATAGCAATGAGGTACACTATATCAAGAAAATAAATGGCCTATACAGTTTGTTAATTCTAGTGTATTTGGGAGTATGAAAGAGAATTTGGGGAAAAGTTTTTATTGTAAGGGTAATATTAGAAAAATGCTATGAAATATAATGAACAAGAAACTAGGTGTCTACTCAGCAAGGTAGATTGACCTAACACACATGATGGGTGAGAAAAATGAAGAAGTGAAAAATGTATATTGCAAAATATTCATGTAAGCTAAACATTACATACCCAGGCTAAAAACCACAACTAAAGTTATATGCTTAGAGACATATAGTTAAGAGACATTTAACATTTTCTGAGTTGAACACCTATTCAAAGTAGGGAAATACCAGTGATAATAAAGGATAAAGTGGAAAAAATAAAAAAGAAACTGTCCATTGGGGCCCATTTGTAATAATGTGCTATGAACAAGAACACGGTTGTGGCATTTAAGTTAGAATATAAATTAATGAACGAACTAATTAATATGTCGGCTTGGGACTCAAGATTTTGTTTCATCTGTGTTTGATTTATTACTGCACTAATACCACACTTTTGAACTACTTTTATTCATTTTAAATGTTATCTTCCAGAGTTATTCATTTTCTTTCTTTTTTTGTTGTTGTTTATTCATTTTTGAGAGACAGAAAGACACAGAGCATGAGTGGGGGAGGGACAGAGAGAGAGGGAGACATAGAATCCGAAACAGGCTCCAGGCTCTGAGCTGTCAGCACACAGTCCAATGCGGGGCTCGAACTCACGAACCATGAGATCATGACCTGAGCTGAAGTCAGACACTTAACCGACTGAGCCACCCAGGCGCCCTATTCTTCATTTTCAAATCTTCTTGTTACAAGAGGCCACATGAGGAAGCTAATGCCCTATCTCTGGTATGAGGCCTAACAACTGACCCTTCAGTAGACACAGCAGATTGGGTGCATGAAAACAATGACCCCCACAGTGCTTAGGTGAGATGAAATACTGCCAAGAATGTCAGATTATGCTTAAAATACAGTGACTTGGTTAATACACTAACAACATGTCTTGTATGTTGTAAACAATGCCCAAAACAACTGCCAAAGAAGGCTTGGTTCATCCACTGGAGTTTCCAAATGGTGAGGGATTATCAAATTGATTATATTGGCCCCTCCTTCCAAGGGAAATTTCTAAATATGCTTTGGGTTGTGTGGATACTGCATCTGGCCTAACCCAAGTTTACCTTGTTGCTGCACAAACCAAGTTGCCATCATTAGGTGATTAGAAAAGCTCTTCACCATGTACAGATACTCTCATTGAACAGACAGTGAATGGGCATCCCATTTCAAAGGTCATATGATACTTTAGAATGGGCAAAAGAATATGATAGTGAATAGGAGTTGCATCTCCATATAACCCACAAGCAGCAGGGTTGGTAAAAATAAAGAATGCAGCACTTGGGCAGCAGATTAAATTCCTAACAAGTAAACCCACCTTGGCTGGGTGGGCTAAAATACTACCAGACTTTAATAAGTTTGGATAATCAACCGGTAGGGCCTGTTGCCTTATATGCCAGACTATGGAAACCTGCTGAAACATCCAATAATTGTCCAACTCTTTTGGTAGATCAATGTGCTGTGCTGCTGAAAATATCAAGTTCCACAACTCTTAGAAAAGGCATTATCTACTGGCAATTGCAATGAGATATCCCACCAGGATGGATGAATTACTTTACACCCTGGATGAGGGGAAATAATCAGTCTCTATTAGGATCCTGTTGTTCTGCTGCAAGCCAGACCTGTTGGAATACACTATATCTGAAATTAAACATGTATCATTGAAAGAAGAGAGAAGATGCAGGGCATGATCTAGCACATCTTGTTCTCATTCCATCTCCTTATGCCCCCTCTTCTGGCCAACATATGTGGTATATACAACCGGGTCAAGTGCCTAAAGCTGCCAATCTCCCTCTCCTCAAGACTAAATGGCATATTTTGTTTTCCTTTGGTATGATCATTTGGCTGCCATCTTCCCCCCCCCCACCCTCCATTTGTCTGGAGGCCATTATAACACAGAGAAGTCCTTACTAAAATTAATCTAACAAGCCTTAAATTAAAGTCTACAAAGATACTGCTTACTGACCACTGAAATATCTCTAATGAAAAAAGGTGGTGCTACAAAAGAGGAATGCCTTAGACATTATTACTGCCTTACAAGAAAGCACCTACGCCATTATTCAGTGTTCATAGCTGATGAGTCTGCTAATGTATCATCTTTAGTAAATCACATTTTATGTAATTTAACCCTGAGTGATTGAATACCCAGTCTAGAGGACATAATAAATCAGTAGTTCAGATCATAGGGCTCTTGGTAGAAAAAATATTTATTTGGGGGATCATTATCCTGATCTGTGTTTTCTCTTGCATGAGTCTATATTGTTGCTGTGGTATCTGCCTCTAATGCATCCGGATAGTTGTCAAACGAACCATTTCCAAGCTGATGAAACCATTTGACGACCACTCAGGGCACACTGCAAAAGAAGAGGACTTATAGGATTGTAAAAACAGGTCATGAGGGGTAGATGTTAAAGTAGGTAATTGAGAGGGTGTGACACCTGGTTGATCCAATAGCTGGACAAAAGCAATCATAAGCTCCTAACTTCTATCCGCCCTTAAAATGTATGTTTCATCTACCATCCCCATACTCAGAGCTATTTCAAGAACATGGCCTTGAGAGAGGAAAGTATTGTTGACACTATAGAGTTGAATATGTGATTGAACCCAGTGAAAGCCTCTATATTATACATTTAGGATTCTGGTAGGTTGATGCAGAAGTCTATACAACTTGTGGCTGTCCTAGACAAACCATGTATCTAAGTTCCCTTGCTTATTAAATATTATAGAACCAACACTTCTAAAGTAACACATTTTAGAATTTGCATATCAAACTTCATAAAAAATATAATTGGCCTTTGATTGATAATGCACTGCATTCATAAACATGTGTGGAGATCAGTGGTTTTCCATTGATGGATATAGCTATGCATGAACATCCTATATTACGTTTACTTAGGGTTAGTCCCCAAAAAGATCCTATAAATATCTCACATGATTTATTGTTAGTCCTGTGTAGTATTTACTGCTGTTTTGATCTAGTGATCATTAAAATATTTCCTATTACATTTTCCAATTTGTTCACCAGAGTTGTGTAAAAAAAACTATATCGTAGTTGATCTTTTTCTGACAAACTTGATGAAATTTCTTATTGGTTTTAATAACTGTCCAGGTAATTTTTGTGTATTCTTTTATATTATTTAAGGTAAATTATACTATTCAATAAAAAATTCTTTTTTTTCCTCTTCTCTTTCAAAATTTAGATCTCATATTTTTTCCTGGAAGACTGTTAATTATTATGTCTTTTAAAAAATGGAATCTGGGGGCACCTGGGTGGCTCAGTTGGTTAAGCATCTGACTTTGGCTCAAGTCATGATCTCACAGTTCATGGGTTCAAGCCCCACGTTGGGCTCTGTGCTGACAGCTAGCTCAGAGCTTGGAGCCTGCTTCAGATTCTGTGTCTCCCTCTCTCTCTGACCCTCCCCTGCTCACACTGTCACTCTCTCTCTCTGTCTCAGAAATAAATTTTTTAAAAAAATTAAAAAGATTTAAGAAGTGGAATCTGATGATTAATCATTTTCTTATTGCTGTTGTCACATAATTTCTTTATATATTTAATGTATATTTTCTGTTGCTCTACACAATTAGCAATCATGGGATAATCTCTAGTTGATGATATCTAGTATCACCTTAGTTTATCTTTTGTATAAATGGGACTACCTATTATTTTAATTATTTTGAGCTGGTGTTTTCTAGATTTCATGCTAGGGTTTTGTAAAATACTTCAAAACTTGTTAATTTTGTTATTTGAAGAATGATAAAATTTGTTTCTAACCATCCACCTTGGCCAAATATCTTAATATGGAGTCACCTTATTTTTGCATTTTTGTGATTCATATATTTTATGTTTTTGAGAGAAATTAAGCAACTAATTTTTAGGAGGGTTTTATACCATATTTTAATATTTACTGGCAGAAGTACAGTATTATTAAACTAATTATATTATTAATTTTTTCTATTTATTTATTTATTTATTTTGAGAGAGAGACACAGAGAGAGAGAACATCAGTGGATGAAAAGCAGTGAGGGGGAAAACATAGAATCTGAAGCAGTCTGTAGGCTCTGAGCTGTCAGCACAGAGCCTGATGTGGGGCTCAAACTCATGAACTGTGAGACCATTACCTAAGCTGAAGTCAGAGTTGTAACCAACTGATCCACTCAGGCATCACTCATTATGTTCTTTTATGCATGTTTTTAAAATTAATGCTTACACATATGTTTCTTGATTATGTTTACTCAAGTTTTTTGCATATTATTTAAAAATTTTAATATTGGTTTCAATACTATACTTTAATACTTAGTAATTTTGAAATATGTTTTACCTTTATTTTGAGATCTAGGACATTATCAAATTCTCTGTCTAGTTTGTGTGTCTTTGAAAAGAAAATCAGGTATAGGTTTGTTGAATACAAATGTACTTTTATGAGCATTATATTTACCCAAATCTTTTGCATTTTGCTTATATATTGACTTTATGATCTCTTAGTCTCAAAAATCAGCCTTTATGAGACACTTGTATTAAAGTTTCTCAGATGCATCTTGGTCACATAATTATTTTAAAGTTTTTAAAAAATTGATAGCACATAGATAATTTTTGACATTTAAAATTTCATGTTGAAAGTTTGGCATCTTTTTTAATTTATTTTTATTTTTTTGAGAGAGAGAGCACAAGTGTAGCCTGACATGGGCTTTCACAATACTATAAATTCATAATATGAGCTTAAATTAGGAATCAGATGCTCAATTGCCTCAGCCACCCAGGTGCCTTGAGGCTTTAACTTATAAAGTGATTTGATTACTTCATAATAATGATAACTTGATAAATATTATTTTTGGATTTGTTCTGCAATCTTTTTAATTTTAGTCTTGCTTTTCTTTTCATATATTCATCTGTTTTTACTTTCTAAAGTTTAAATTGTTGATAGTTTGAAACTTTATTTTGATGAATGCTTACATTAGCATTCAGATTATTTTTTCTTTAAATCATTGGTAGTGTATATCAACAATATCAGTTAAATATTATTTTGAATTTTTTTCCACTTTGCCCTTTTTATATACTGAATTTTCATTATATTTGTTTCTATTTGGTAGTCTCTATTAGATTCTATTTGTCTGCATTATTTATATATGAATATCAAACATTTCTAATTATTATACCTTTAATTGTCTTAGTATTTATTTTTTCAGAATTTTTCCAGGTATCCTATTATATTTATTATTTATTATTTGTGTAATATTTATACTCTTTTCTAATTCAATTATCATCATCTAGATGCTTTAGTTGAGCTTATATTTATAGAAAAGAAAAAATATCTATAATATTTACAATATTGGGTATTTCTAGCCAAGAAGAAAATATTTTTCATTCTTTGAGGATTTTTTAAATTTTCAGTTTATTTTTATAATTACTTAACATAAATCTACATATCCCTTGTTTGACACTTCCTTTGTAGTTGTTATTATAAATGGCATTGTTTTCTTTTATTGCATTCTTTTAAAAATAATTGTTGGCATTAAGTGCAATTTTGAGTGTTTATTTATTTACTTTTTTAAGTATATTAATTTGAGAGAAAGAGAGAGAGAGACAGGGCAATTGTGTGGGGGAGGGTCAGAGAGAAGGAGAAAGAGAATACTAAGCAGACTTCACACTGTCAGCACAGAGCCCAGTGCGGGGATCAAAATCATGAACATGATATCATGATCTGAGCTGAAATCAAGAGTCAGACACTTAACCGTGAGCCATCCAGGTGCCCCTTATTTATTTATTTATTTATTTATTTACTTACTTACTTACTTACTTACTTATTTATTTATTTATTTATTTAGAATGTGTGTGCATGCAAGTCCGGGAGGGAGAGAGAGAATCTCAAGCAGTCTCCAGGCCCAGCTCAGAGCCCCCAGTTGGGGTCCATCTTGCAAGTGCAAAATTATGACCTGAGCCAAAATCAGAAGTCGGAATTTAACCAACTGACCCATGCAGGTTCCCCTAGAGGATTTATTTTTAAAAATTACTATATTTTTTCAGCTTAGTTGTGTTACTTAATCTAGAAATTTCCTAAAGTTTATGTATATATTTGGATTATTAGATAGACTCAAGCCTGGTGAGTAATAGAAAGTGAAGAAAAAGCAGTAGAAAATATTAATAAGCAATAGGTTTTAATTATGAACAATAGGATTAAGTTTATAGAGAGATGGAGGAAGCCAGGACACAAAAGTGGATTGGGTCTTAAAAGAGGTAAAAAGCGGGGCGTCTGGGTGGCTTAGTCGGTTAAGCGTCCGACTTTCGCTTAGGTCATGATCTCGCGGTTCGTGGGTTCGAGCCCCTCGTCGGACTCTGTGCTGACTGCCAGCTCAGAGCCTGGAGCCTGTTTCAGTCTGTGACTCCCTCTGTCTCTGACCCTCCCCTGCTCACGCTCTCTCACTCTCTCCTAGAAATAAATGAAAAATATTTAAAAAAAAAAGAGGTAAAAAGCATTTCTGTGAATGTACTAGATCTAGAAGAAAAAGAGAGTTAACAAATATATCTAGAGATTTAGGAGTGTAACTTTAGGAGGGAGGAAGAAGGCTGCGTGAGGGCAGTAAGCAGTTTGGAGTATTGGTTGTCCAAGAATGTTGTGGACTCAGCCGTGGACAAGGAAGTTACCAAGCATGACAGAAGGGTTTGGGGGGATACCAGAAGGCTGTCTCATGACGTTTCTCATTGTTTGGCTATATAACTCTCACAGGTTTTACTGACATCAAATTAAATCTTATAAAAATATTTTTCTGCATTTTTTTCATTCACGTTATATTTCTCTGGACTAACTAAAACTAAAAAAATCATTGCCATCATCAACATCATCATCATCAACACCATCATAATAATTATACATTTGGAATTCTTAAGATAAATACTTCTATTCTAATATTATCATGAGATTTGAGTATTCCAATCTCATTTCATTATGTTTTTTTTATTATTTTTAATAAGGAGAAAGATTTATATAGACTTATTTAAATGGATTTATCTCATAATGTGTTTTTGTGTCTAGGAAATGAATATTCAGTAAAAACTTATAATGGGATAGATTAAAGACTTAATTTTAATTTTTTAAAAATGGGAATAATTTTCACATGTGTTCATCATATAAAATTATATATATTTTATATTTAGATGCACTTGTGTATGTGACCTTTGCATTATATCCTCCTCTATTCCAAAACCATCAGCTATATCTGACAAGTATATTTTTATATTTGGACCAACTACATAGATATACATGTTAACATAAACATATATGGAGACACTTAAATGGACATAAACATGCATATGCATGTATAGATGCATCATTAATATAAACCTACATTTTAAAAACTTTTTTGGCTACTGAAGTAAGAAAAGTAAAGTAAGGAAGGCACAGAAAAGTAAAATGATAAGCCGACTATGAAACAGTCTAATATATAATGTAATTCACCAAATTGATTGCTGATCAATTAAAAAAGCCATCACTTCAAGCAGTTTGTTTCACTAAATTATCACCAAACTGTCCAATGTGTTCATTTCAATTTGTTCATTGAACACTGTTAACTGGATGTTTTCTAAAATTCAGGGAAATTGTAAACCAAGGTCTAATTACCATTATGAACAAAATAAAAGACATTAGTTTTATAATTGGCAAAATATCTTTTGCACTATACTAAAATAAAGTTCCACGTTACCGATTGTGAAGTATGCCATTTGAAAATTTTTGAAAAATGACACAAACATCAATAAGCCAAATGCAAAATGCAAAAATGCCAAATCTATCAATAAGCAAATACAGTATATGTAAGTGAAATATTTTACAGTGATGGCAGTATATTTAATATCAAATGTTTCTGGTTCATACATAAAATAATGAAAGTAAAAGTATATACAGTATCTAAATATAGAGCATATCGTTGATAATTCACAGGACACATTTTTCCATATTTTTTCTTTAAAATAGTAACACAAACTAAAGATAAAACCTCAGTGAGAACTGAATGGGAATACACAACATTTTCCTTCTCTCCTACACTGCATCTGTTTATCCCCACACCACTCTCAAATAAGAGATTCAAGAATTCAAGACTGTCCCCCAATTTTGGCTCAGAAATAGGCTGTCAGGATGAAAGAGGATTCAGGTTATAGCAAAACAGGCACTGTACTTGAAGATTAGCCATTAGCTTCAGATCCAAGCCAACAATAGCAGCTGGCTTTTAAAAGTCTCACATGCCCACTTCATTTCTGTTCATTAATTTATCTAAAATGAGTGAGGAAGAACAAACGATAAGGATAGGAGGGCACAAGTATCTCCATGTTGTTTTCACTAAATTGGAGTCAACAGATTTAATTGTTTTTGTCATGCAAGAATCAATAAATTTAGATACAGTAGTGAACATTTTGGACCACATCTCAGAAACATTGTTAGACAACATACTGCATTTATGATGCACTATGTGTATGTATGTGCATATGTATGTGTGTTTATGTGCATATAGGTTTATATACATGCACAAGCATGTATCATAAGGAGTTACAGTAATTTGGAAAAATAGAGATACTATATTAAGAGCATAATGTATAGTCTATCATGAATAGATACCAAGATTATATAGCTTAACTATATGCACAGATACTTATAGATAATTATAACTAGCTGACAGATGTGATTTTAATGCCCTGTATATTTGTGTGTGTGTGTGTGTGTGTGTGTGTGTGTGTATGTGTGTGTGTGTTTAAGCACTGAGAAATTAGATGCATCCACTGAGGTTATCTCTCTACACCCCTTATCCCTTATTCATCATAAGATTGTTCATTATTCACTCAGATGGTCAGCAGTAATGCTTATAGTAGGTTAAGATCCATTGATTTTACACAATATGACAGATAATATATTAAAATAAAATTATGTGTCTTAGAGTACCATCAGGATATTAAAGAGATTAAAAATGTTAAAGAGATTTAAAAAATATTGCTTTTTTGGGGCGGCAAAATGATTAGAAATCTCTAGTTTGAGAAATAAAATGTAGGTCCACATTGTGATAAACTGTGAGGTGAAGCAGGGTTTGCATTGAGATGTATCTTTCCCAGGTCTCTGGGTGGCTCAGTTGGTTAAATGTTTGACACTTAATTTTCATTCAGGTCATGACCTCAGGGTTTCTGAATTTGAGTCCCACATCCAGCCCTAGGTACAGTCTGCACTGCAGTGTGGAGCCTGCTTGAGATTCTTTCTCTCTCTTCCTCTCTCTCTGTCCTTCCCCACTCATGCTCTTTCAGTCAAAAATGAAGAAATAAACTTAAAAAAGAAACAAAGAAAAAGAAAGATGTATCTCCTAAGGGTTTAAAACTTAGGCATAAAAACTGAGAGTTTGGAAAGAACTTTTAATTCACTATTAAGAGCATTCTAGCAATGATCACTATCCAAAGCAGATAGAAAGGCTTGGAACAGAGACCTCTACCGGTATTTAAGAACATGGCTGGGGACTGTGCTGGGGCTTCAGTTCAGTTCAACCTCAATAGTTGAACATGTTTAAAGCACAGTCTATTAAAAATACATAGCATGTGGGCCGCCTGAGTGGCTCAGTAAGTTGAACCTCCAACTTTGGCTCAGGTCATGATCTCACAGTTTGTGAGTTCGAGCCCAGTGTGAGACTCTGTGCTGACATCTCAGAGTCTGGAGCCTGTTTTGGATTCTGTGTCTCCCTTTCTATCTGCCCCTCCCTTACTTTCTGTTTCTGTCTCTGTCTCTCTCTTTCAAAATTAAATAAATATTAACAAATTTAAAAAATACATAGTATGTTACTGCTAAAGATGAGAAGATTTATAAGAGTGGAGAGTTCACTAATTTTTTTTAATTACCCAAACTCACTTTTTCCTCTCTCCCTTTTACTTAGTGATGTTTGATATTATACTTACAAATGATATGGCTTAATTTGCCATAAAAATTACCCCAAATGGTAATGTGTTGTCTTAAGAAGCAGAAGATATGGAAATTCAAGAAGATATGTGCAGTGTTTTTAACAAATCTGTGAGTTGCATAAATTTTGAAATCATTAAAAATAAAGTGAGAAAAATTCCTCCTCTCACAGGATTTATCATTATGGAAACATCTGGCACTTGGAATACAGATATTAAAATAAATGTAAAATGATATTTTACAATATCATTCACAATGTATAATTGATCTTTTTTAGCAGATTTTTAAATTAGTCATTCTTTTTTTTCTTTTCAAACGTGTATTTTATATGACCCATTTTATATTACATTAAAAATATACTAAGAAGAAAATTATACTATATGTTTTTATTTATTTTTTAAAATTTATTTTAATATTTATTTATTTATTGAGAGAGAAACAGAGTGTGAGTGGGGGAGGAGCAGAGAGAGAGAGAGAGAGAGGGAGACACAGGATCTGAAGTAGGCTCTAGGCTGAGCTGTCATCAGAGAGACCCAGGCGGTGGGTCAAAAGCACCCAACTCAAGATTGTGATCAGAAGGTTGACGTCCAACTGATTGAGCCAGGCAGGCGCTCCTATACTATACATTTTTAAAGAAAATTAAAAGTAACTTTGTGGTATGAAGAAACTATTTGGAAAAAATTAAAATATGCAATATATGCTAAGGAGAAATATACAATAAAACCCAAAATATGTGTCATAGTCTAAGGAGAGAAAAACAATATACAAATATCCCCACCCAAAACAACCTTATTTCTTCCTTCTTGGAGAAACAGCTGTGTGGCTGTCATATAACTGTGCTGTTTGAAAGACAAAATGCCTAATTAGTGGTCATTAAGACACTAAGGTTATTTTCTGCACGTGCCAGTCTTCTCCATGCCCCATGCAAGAGAATTCTTGACTAATAGCAAGAACAGAAGTGTTATATTTGAAGGCCATGAAAGACTGTGTCCAATCATAATTTAGAGGGATTTACTTCAAAGTTCTTAATTACAGGTCACTTCCGCGGTGCGACAGATGGTAGAATGGTAAAGTGGATAACAAGACAGAAAGACAGGTGGTAGAGATGCTGAGGGAATTTCTTCTAGGATCGTGTCAGTCTGGGCATTTTGGCGACATTGGGACTCCCGTGGCGAGATCATGGGTGGAGTCAGTGCTGATCTTAAATCATTTAAAGACTTGATAATTGCCTTCAGCAAAACAGTTCTGTTAATTATCGCCTTGAAAGAACACGCTAACAGTACATTGGATTGTCTTTTGAAAACAAAAGAATATTCCTCATAGCCTTAAATGTTTATTTAGGAATAAACAAGTTAAATTATATGTCTAGTGAACCAAAAATAAACAAATGAAGCAAAATATTTTGAAAAATCAATTTTCACTAGGAAGGTTTAAACATATCTACAAATGCCAATATCTTTTTAAAATTTATGTAGAAAAATATCTCCTGATCTCTTTTAAATCCACCTCTGTGGGCATGGCCACTGTCTTTGGAGATGAAAAGAAGAGGAGACAGGCTGGGACGTCCTGCTAACCTTGAATAGGAAGACCTGCTCTCCTCTGTGAACTGGCTATGGCTCATTTTAAAGGGCAAGAACTAGGTGAAAAGCTCCCGGGAACAAAAGCAGTGCCTGCAACAAGAGCAAAAACACAACAAAACACTCCTATTGGGATTATTCAAGAAATATTAACTCTATGAATATTTTCATAAATCTCACATTTTTCTTAATTGCCATAGCACATTAGAGTCACATATACTAACCTTGTCTACAATTTGGGAAACAAACCATTGCCTGGCATGATTTAGGAACTTTGTGGTGCTCCAAACTCCACAAGAATAGCACGAAACACCAGCACAGCAGCACTGCATAAACACGAACTTAGAGAATTTATAGTAATTTTTTTATAGAAAAAAGGATCCAGATCCTTTGACATGTCCATTTTTATTTAAAACTGTGACTCTTCTTTCAAAGCAATGAGTGATATTATTTTTTATGATAACAAGAACAATAATAAAAACAAAATGTGTTCACAAGTTGATAATAAAAGCACTCAAGAATTATTTGTATATTATAATACTAAAGGTGATGTGATTAGTCATAAGGAGTAAGCAAAATAGATGGACTAAATAAACAGTTTTACAAGGACAGGAAAAATATCTCCATTTTCTCTTCTAGACATACATTAAATTAATTTTTAAATAAACAATAGCATTATTGTATTTTCATTCTTGAGTAGTACTCACTTAAAAAAATACAGGTAAAAGGATGGGGAAAACATTTTCCTTTATTTAGGAAGAAATATTGCTTATCCCTTGTGGTTTATTGCTAACACCTGCTATGTAGGATATTTAAGGACTTAGTAAGGACCAATCAAAGGGTAAAAAAGCTACCTTGGCAAACTACAGTGCAAAGATCTCTAAAACAAAATATAATAATAATTTCTTTAATATTCAAATTTAAAATAATGCAAATTTTATTAAATGTTTTAGAATATGGCTAAATTGAAACAGCATCCTAACATTATTATCTTGGAAAAGCTCAAGAAATTAAAATAGATTTACATATAATTTTGCATGTATCTCACAGTTCCTATGTTATTAAGGCATTATAAAATTTCTAAGAAATTAAAAGCCTCTAATAATATAATTGCAGAATTTTTGAAAGAGAATCAATCGCTTCTCAAAATTCAAGTTAAAATTTTAATAGATTATACTTCCTTATTAGTTTATTAATCTACCCAGAAAAGCTTTATTACAGAAAAATGTCATATAAAGTCATAGAAATAACAACCTAAATATAATTGTTATTGTAGCTCAGGAGAGTCATTCAACTGGTCTGCGCTGGTTAAGACCCACTGTTTATTTAAGAGTAGTATCTATTCTGATTGACCTATACTTCTTGGGTGGCAGTTAAATATTATGAATATCTCTGCTGAATTTGGATGTTACCTTGAATTTGGATCTCTACCTTGAAATGGTAGATATGTTTTCATCTGTATTTTATGTTGAATTCAAATGTGTAGGCTTCCATCTCCTGCTAATGCAAGATGATATGTACCGAGATGGTGAAGGGATTTTTAGTATGATCATCAAGGGCATGATTACCACATAAGGAGATTGAGCTAAGACAAGCTTATTCAGAAAGGCATTCCCTCTTTTATGTGATAGAAGCTGAGTTGTTCTAGACCTATAAGAAGGCATGAGTAAAAACATTGTATTTTGAAATTAAAACAGGAAAGTAGCACTTTTTTTCTAGTTGGATAGTTTTCTTTCCTCTACCCAGAGAAAAGTTCCAGTGTCAATAAAGCTCACCAAGGTTTACTTCAAAAAGTAGCTTACATATTCCTCAAAACTCGGGAAAATATTTGACTGAGATATTGTAATTGTAAGTCATCACCTTTGGCAAAAACAATTTATTCTACATAATTTCCAGAGTATTCATTCTCTTTACTCTTATAACAATTCAGTAATATATCTGACGTGGCAGAGATGCTCGGTTGATTCTTGAGGGCAAGGATATCCAAATTTCTTTGATTAACTGAGTTAGTTTCTGTTGACTTTTTAAATAATAAAGAACATCAGGTATGAAGGGCTGAATTGTATTCCCTAAAAAAAGATGTTGAAGTGCTCATGTAAGTACTTTTCAAATGTGATTTTGTTTTGAAATAGGGTCATTGCAGATGTACCTGGCTAAGATGAATACTGGATAAGGTGGGCCCTTAATCCAATAGGGTTGTGTCTTATAAGAAAATGGACTAGTGAAGAAAGAGAAACACTGAGAATATGTCCTGTGATGATAAATTCAGGGATTGAAGTTCTACAGCTATAAAGTCAAGGAATACCAAACGTTGCTGGCAAACCACCAGAAGCTAGAAAAGACAAAGGTGTCCCTAAGATGTCAGAGGGAGCATGGCCCTTCCAATACCATAATTTCAGGCTTCAAGGCTCCAAAGCTGTTTATGTTTTTTAAGCCACTTAGTTTGTGGTACATTGTTATAGCAGTCCCAGGAAAATAAAATTTTGGGCTAGGAAAATGTTCACTTAATTCAAACCAATGTTAGGATATTATATCTTATATTATTTATATTAGAAAAATTTCTTTCTGCATTGGTTGCTGTTCCATAACAATAAAAACACATATGTGGTATATAGATTATGTCTCTTCCTTGTTTTATCATGTTTGTGTGTTAAATTAGTCTTTAAAATATCCAAATTCATGTCTTTACATGATCCCAGAAACAAAACACTTTCATTAAAATGCTTCAAATCATGACTTGCTTTGTCAGGAAGCCATTTCTCTCATTCTTGGATTGATGTAAGATCAGATCACTTAAATAGTTATATCTGAAATGGTCTACCTACAAAGTATTTCTGGTAAAAAAAACCAATAATAGTTCAATATAGTTTATTCCTTGAATTTTGTATAAAATTGCCTATCACCAATGAGGTCCTTATTAAACATTTGTTGAATATCTGATTGAATTAAAATATGAATGCAGGTAAAACAAAGAATAACAATAAGTAGTAACGAAATTGTGCTCAATATGTTTGCTTTTATAAAATACAGAAAGAAACTAGTCAGATGGAGGCATTATCGGCTTTTTAGGTAACAGAATAGAGCGTGGGATGTAAAGAAGAACTTACTATATTCATTTGTTTTCCCTCTAATTTTACCATTATATCTACATGCTTGGAGAAGGAAACCTTGATCATCTTCACATTGTTGTACCATTTTAAAAAATGTTTATTTTTTGATTTTTGAGAGAGAGAGAGAGAGAGACAGAGAGACAGAGAGACAGAGAGAGACAGAGAGAGAGGGAGAGAGAAAATCCCAAGCAGGCTCTGTGCTGTCAGTGGCTTGATCACACAAATCATGTGACTATAACCTCAACTGAAATCAGAAGGCTGATAGTTAACCAGCTGAGCCACACAGATACCCCTGTTTTAGCATTTTTATGTCAATAATGCTCATGGTTAGGAGATACCAAATACTAAGTCTTTAATAGCATCATCTTTAGTTTGGAAATGAAATTTATCTCTACATTTGACTCACAAGTCTGATCATAAGTTAATTGGTTCAGAAATTTCTAAAGCAGTGCCTCATAGTGGAATTATTCTGTTAATTAGGATTATATATGAATGGAGCTCTGGAGAAGCTAGCACATTTAGGTTCTTTTGCTGATGTATTGGTTGTTGGTAATACAGACTCTGTAGACACTGAAATAGTTCCAATTTGAAGTCAGGCAACTAAAATGATTTCAGGCAAGTTTTGAGGGAACTATGATTGTTAGGACACATTGATCTCTATTTCATTAGGAAGCTTATTCAACATTTTGAGAAATAAGCTTGCATGTTTTGTGAGCATTTTCAGAGGCCATCTCTCTGGCATTGAAGAAAATTGATATGATTTATCCTTTTTACTTCAGTCAAAACCATGTTTAGACTTGATAGAAAAGAACGTAAAAGACTGGAGAGAGAGAGAAAGAGAGTATAACAATATACCAAGTAAGAATTATTTTTTATCATACATTTAAGTCCAGGAAGCCCAATAAAATGAAAAGATAATCTTTATTATTTTAAAGTTCAGTTAGATTAATCTGTCACCCTTGATGGAGTGGTAAAACTAAGGTAAGTGAAAGCTCTTCCATTGCCTGTAAGAAGGTGACATTTTGTGTCATCGGTCTAAGGCACTCTCTTGCGTGTCCCTCAAACTACAATTTTGATCTTTTTTCTGCTTCTCATTATATTTAAACTTTAAGATATTTTTCACTTTTTCTAAAAAGCAAATTTCTTCCTTCTTGCTTTCAAATAGAAGTATATATTTTATATTTTAATTATTTATTAATATTTCATAAAGGTATTGGGATTCATGACCAAAAAAGAGATAATATGTACTCAGCTCACCATTTGAAACTAATAATGTTTTGAAAGGTTTAGTTCCAGTATTTGATGAAAGCCATAAACTTTGACTGTCTGGACTGGAAACAATATGTACATATTAAAACCAACTTTAAGCCATTCCCTGACCCTAACATTCCAGAGACATCATGGCTCTAGCTCCATCTCTTGGTTTTTCAAAACGCATTCCAGGATGACCCAGTGGAAGTGTGTTTTAAGTAAGAGTGATATACTTAAACTTCATATAGCACTTAATGTCCATAGATTTAATCTTGGGCCACAAAGAGAGAGGGTACTGATTACAAGGATTTTATTCTTTTTATAGTAATTGACTTAATTATTGACATAAATGCTTTTCAGAGAATCATGACCTTTCTGTTCTATTTAAAACAAATATGTTTTGTACTTTTGAATCAACAAGACAAAATAATTTCTGCAGCTAATGAAATAAGATAGTTGCCCTAATACACACCTAAGGCATAGGATGTACAACTGGCCGAGTTTTTAGAAGGTGATGTGCTGCTGTGTCAGAATACATTTGTAGGGCAACTTTGAACAATAACTTGCCCCCTCAGGGTACTGGATTCTTACATTTTTCCTTGTCAAAGCTCTTGATAAATTGGGAAGCAGAAAAGCACCTTGCACTTAAACACTTTGCACATCTATTATCTTTCCTTCTGTGTGAGACCAGTCAAGTTGTCAGGCACAGATATAAACAGACTTTATGTAATGATTTCTATGGTCCTAAAAATAGGAAACCTCCCTGCTTGCCAGTATGTGAAGAAGGAATGACAATTTTCATTTAGAACCACCATGTCAAAGTTAATGTTAACTGAACTAAAAGGCACCTAACAAGGAGCCACTGATACCTGTTTGGGGAAACTGGCACAAACATTCTGGATGTGTAATTCATAAACCAAGAACTAAGCTGCTTCAAAACGTTCTCAGATATGAATTGATGACTAAGATTTTTTCCAGCACCATGATGCACTTGGGTGGTTAGTAAGTAATGTGGTCATATCATTTGTCATCTACACCTGCACATGTTGGAGTGAATGGGGACATTATTAATTGCACAGGGAAACGACCATAACAGAAATGTCTTGGGCAAGGTAGAATGTATGGTGACCCAATTTATGACTTCATGAACACTGCCCTAGCAAGAGGGCTCTGATGAGTTTTGTGTTTCAACAGACAGAGAAATAAGGTCTTGAAAAAATATACCTCAGATCAAGAGTTTCAGGTCACAGTTATGTTTCACAATGTGATCTTTCACAGGTACAGTTGCAGGAGCTACGCAAGACAGATTAATCTGGATGAAGTTGGCTACTCAGAATATACATGACCAATTGCTATGACTTCCTTAGTTTCTTCTGGGACCTATTTGATGAGATCCAATAATGTAAAAGGTGTGTTCATCTGTGTACTCACACACATGTATATCAATTAGTAGATTCATGTATAATCATACACAGAGATTATGTTATTTTGAAGCTACTTGAATAATAAGAAAATAAAATCTCAGATCCACTGATTTAACTAATTTGACCTAGTTACTATATAGCAAACAAAATCGCTTAATGGATACTTTGTTGTGGTATCATAAAATTCAGGATGTTTTGTTAGAAGGTTAATACTTTTACAAGTAAGTTGTTAAGTAATATAAAAATAAAAATGAATTCAAATTTGTGAAACTTAATTTTATCATATTATTTACATTTAATCAAGTGACATAACGTATGATGAATGTTCTTTCCAGATGTTACACATATGTATGAATTCTAATAAATACTTAACTTATAGATAAATCTATCTTTTACCACCCACCGCAAAGGCTTAAAAAAATCCTCACCCAAGAAGTTGGTTCAAATCCTATGACATCTTTTATAGATACTCTTGATTAAGAGCCAGGAGTCTCACTCTTAGATACAACTGAAATTTAGCATTGGTTTTAGTCTAAAGTAATTATAATTTCATAGGCTAGCTGTCTGGAAAAGAACCCACCGAAAACTATCTTTACCTTCTTTTATAGTGCAAGTAATTATTGTCCCTGTTCAGAACACATGTTTATAAGGTGGAGGGCCAATCTAACAGGGACTGGTTTTATTTTGTAATTGTATGTGCGCATTATAATATACATAATCCATTACACATATATTGTATATAATATTATATATGTTATAATTTTAAGCTATCTATGGAACACATTTATATTTCATAGCTCAACATAGTGTTCTCAGTTGACTCAGCCCATAACTGTGTAACAAAAATGCTTAGATAAAATCAATTACTATCAGATGCAGAATAATCAACACCCAAAGTAAAATTTATTTACCTAGCAAAATTAAATTGGTATTGTGTGTGCAAATTTGTATTAAAGTTGCTTAACCCAATCTTTAATTTTTTATCTTCATTATTTTTACAGGAATCTTAGCTTATTTATCATGTTTTCATAGGCTTAGGTATTTTAAATTTTAATTATGCATTTTCCCTTTTTACAGCTTGTATTATCTAATGAAGCTTGTTTAGAAAACCAACAATCATTTAATAAATGCCAATGGTTTTTTGTTTATCCTTTGCATAGGTAGGTTGATTAAAGAAATGATTGTTTTTTTCTTTTTGTTTTCTTTTCTACAATGTAAAAAATGCATCCTGATACAAGGTGCAAAATTAGAATAAGATAGATTACAGACTGAAATGGATTGTAAATCAACTTCTGTACTGTGAATATTTTATAGCACGCATTTGCAAACTAAAAAATCTGACATTTATATAGGAATGCATGCATAATTTTCCCCTTATATGTCATTTCCCTGAGATGAAAGTAATTTTAAAATGCAAGGTCAAAGAAATGATTACCCCTAACAAATAATAATAGAAGGTAAGGACAAATATCAGGAAGCAATTTGGCATTTTTCTATTCTATGGAGCATTTAATATCTAGTGTACACTTTCAGATAAGACTAGGGATGGTGAGGTAGGAAATCCTTGCTGTAATATGGAGATAACTTCAGGGTAGATAAATTGTTCCATTAATTTAATGGCTGTTATTGTTCTGCGGCCAAAACACAGTTGGAGCTGTTCTTGTGGGACCAGAGAATCTCCTATATCTGATAAATGGTATGACCAGGACAACCTCAGTCTCAGCAGGAAAGACGCTGAACAAATTGTCAGCATGATTTACATACAAGTTGTCAACAGCATCTGGGTTGCTCTGTGAAAGAATGATGGGTAACAGATGTTCTGGGAAATGCTACCATCTGCCCTTTCTCAAAATACATCCCCTGTGAAACAATGCATTTGAATGGATGCCACAGAGATACCTTTCTTTTGAAGAACTTAACCATCCTCAATATTTCAACGTTACTTGCGGCCGTCACAGAAGCAAGTGGTCTTCAGAGTGTAAATGCAATCAGGATAAGTCAGCAGACAGGTCCTTGAAAAGGCCTTTAAGTTTAGTCACATTGTTTGGAAAAATAGTTGATGACTCTAGTGAGTACACCAGAAAAATTCCATCAGGAGGTCAGGAACTCCTTCCGTGCATATCTATTAGGTGATGTCACATTAGTAGTGGTTTGTTTAAAAGCTACCATGATTTCATTATATTTTTAAAACTAATTACTCTGCAATTACAATAATATAAATATAAAAAAGCAAAACATATCATTCAATAAATTGACACCAGTAATCACCTGTTCTAGAGATATAAATAAATACTCTTAGCAATGTATGAATGTGTTGAAGGTGGAGTGTGCAGTGGTTGATCAGTATTAACAATATAACAGTCAAAGCTCTCAAGATTGAAAACTATTTAGCCACTTTCTCTTTGCCTTTCTCCCCAGTATGAACTATTTATTTAAGCAAAGAATTTCTTCCCTCTGTAGAGATCGTGATAAGATTTGTGCTTGTTGGACCTGCAATCCTATGTACAGTGGAAAACTCAGAATTCAGCCATATTTAAAAGATCTACTAAACAGTTTTATGTATTGAATTATTAATAAAATGCTATTTTTCAACATACAATTACTCCAAAAAGCATTCATAAAATTTTCTTCCTTTGGAAGGTTTGTTGTATTTTAAATTATAATGTATAAACTCCGTATGCATGTGAGGAGCATACATTTATTAAAAATAAGATAATAGAGGTTAATCTTGACAGGTGTTTAACAACATATGTGACTACAGTGATCTAGACTTTCCTTACTTTATGATGCCTAATTAATGTAAATTTTTGAAATGATAATCTTGAGGACTTTTAAGAACCAAATAGCTTTCAAACTATAACTATTTATGTTGTACATTTTATCACATTTAAATATGTCAAAGTTCTTCTATAAATTTGTTAGCGATGACAATTTTATGGTAACCAGAATATAAAATTGATGGACGTAATTTAATGTTAATGTCATTCAAATAAGAAGAAATATAGATATTTTGGGGTTGAATATGACTTGTAAGAAGGGTACACCAGTCTAGGAATGAAATCCATCTACCCTCAGATTATATAGTGCCTTTATATGGCTGTCAAAATTTTGATTTCAAAATGACACACATACTCTCTCTCACTCTTTTTCTCTCTATCTCTTTCTCTCTCTCTCTCCTTCTCTCTCTCAGAAGAGCAATAGCCATCTCGTATGTGGGAACAAATATTTAAATCCCTGAAATCTAGCCCTAGCCATTTCTCTTTCATGTTGGAATTCCAAAAAGAATATTTTATGTTCTTAGCTTTTATCTTTTTATCTCATTTTATCTTCTCATCACCATCACCTGTGACAAAATCAGAGAAGGAATTACCAAATTGAATTATGGCAGAGTAAAAGGAAAGGATTAGGTATGCTGACCTCTTTTTTTAACTAAGGTTTTTAAAAAAGTACAAAGCACTGGAGAATTACTTATGTTGACTTATGTTATCATAATTTCATCCAATCAGTTCAGGAAATACTTACTGAGGGAGCAATGAGTAGTCCCGTGTGTTAAGGAGAACACAAGTATAAAGATGCAATTGTTCATTGACTGTGGTGTAGTGAGAGAAACCTTATACAGA
This sequence comes from Hyaena hyaena, assembly GCF_003009895.1. Lineage (NCBI taxonomy): Eukaryota > Metazoa > Chordata > Mammalia > Carnivora > Hyaenidae > Hyaena > Hyaena hyaena. The sequence continues at coordinate 395,726 of NW_024081837.1, forward strand.
AATCCATCGTGGGTGCCAGAAAAATTAATATTAGATGAACTCGTGTGTCAATTAACATTATAGTTTGCTTTTGTCTGCTTGGTTTTATCAGAGCTGAGAACATCATGACCATTTGTCTATGAAAAACAAATGAATGTAGCTAATTAGCCCATTTTCTCGTAACCCAAAAACAAAAACAGACCTATTTATAAAGGTAAAATATATCATGAAAACTATAAGTACTCATGACAGAAAGACGTAAATAAAGAATAAGGCTATAAGAGTCATTATACAGATAATATAGTTCATAAATGAAAGGACCAGATTCCGTTATAACTAATATCTTAATGATCCTTAAAAGTTGATCAGCAACAGCTTCCGTGGTATTAATAGCTTTTCAAGTGGGCTTGATTACACAAAACTAACCATAGATATAAATGACTCTTCAAAGTACACAATTATAGTCTGTAGTAGAGGTCAAGGATGGATGCCCTTTTATTAGAGATAACACGCAAGGTGTAGGAGATTGATTGCAATAATGGGCAATATTCTCCATCCTTCTCCCTTATATCTATGTTTTTTTGACACATGACTTCACAATTTCTCTCACTAAAGAGGCTGAATTTAATTCCCTAGCCCTGAATTCTGAGTTCAGTTACATAACTCACTTAGGTCAACAGGACATTAGAATATGTGATCCATGTGGAGTCTGGGAAAAAGTGTTTGTCTGTTTCCTTTTTCTCTCATCTCTCCTTGGAATGACATAAGGATATACTCCCATTTATCTACTTGAAACAAGGCTATGTTAGATAATCTGAAAGTCAGCATGTGAGTAAACCCTACAAGATCAGTAGACCAAAGAGGTATGAGCTAGCCAATTTGAAATCAATGGAATATCTAGACTAGATGTGTGACTTAAATATCTGCCAATTCATGACACGAAGATTTTGTGATTGCTTTCTATGCAGCATGACTGTAGCTGTAAATAACTGATACACATATGCATAGGTTATTTTCATCTTTTTTGTTTTGCTTTTGACCAGCATAACTTTTTTAAGATGTGATTTGAATGAATGTCCTTAAAAAGACATGTGTTTTTCAATTAACTGAAGAGTCAATCATATACTATTGCATGTACTATTATTGTGAACCTGTACCAAAACACACATTTATGTTATTTGCTCAAATTTTGTAAGGTTTTACTTTTATAGCCCTTGATCTTTGAAGGTGTTAATAAAATGTTTATTTTTTTTTTAAATAGTAAAGCACTGACACAGACTTTGATTTTACAAATGTATTTTTCTATGAGCTAAAAAGTCTCTGGGTTAACTGTGAAAAAAAATTCAAGAATAGTTATTCACATATTCAGTCTGTAGAGATGAACATTGTTGACCTTTATTGCAGGATTTCCTAATTGTCAGGACCAATGTCATAGAGAAAATTCAGAGAAAGCACAACATAACATTTTAAATGGTAAAAAAAAAAATGGAACTGGAGAAAGAGAAAACAAGGAAAACTGTATCTGGCTATAATGGTATTGAACCGAGTTTTATGATTCATTTTGTTTTCAGTCATCAGAAATCTAGTTCCGAAATTAATTTGTCATAATTTTCTTTGAAAATGATAATGGAAGAGTTAAGGTAATTTTATTGACTTGTATTTAGAGGTAGTTAAAATTACTTCCTTCCCTTTCATTAATATTTTGAATAGTTTTTTTTCCTAAAATGTAACATTAGATAATATAACATATTAACAGATACTCATAAGCATACTGCACAGTGCAATTACTTCTGTTTGGTGAAGCCCAGTACAAATAGCTCCTTTTCTAAGTCTTTTCCTGAACCACTCTAAACTTTTTTGGTTCTTTTTTGTTCTCTCCACCACCCATTCTTCTTTCATTTTTAATATATATCTATATACTGAGTACATTTTATGGGCTTTAAGAAATAGCAAGTTTTAAGTGTTCCCTGCCTACAGGGAGTTATTAGACTGGTTGGGAGGTGGACTTTTATATAAATTAATTCCTACAAGCCTTATATAAGTCATTCATTTTATACTAAGACTAAACAATCTTGCATAGCTATTATTATCAACTCACCAAGGTTAGTGACTGTGCTTTAGATCTCTCTACTTTTATATACTGCATTTCTGCTGTTCGGTTAATTTCAGAGTCCCAGGTCTATGCATGACACACAGTAGCCCCCTTGTACACAGTTCTGGAGTCCTGAGTTTACTCTTGCTGGACCCTTTTGGTTTCCCTGCAGTTGTGCATATGCTCTGCCTTTCTGCTGTCTGGCTTGGGGTCTTCTCCCCAAGAGAAGCTTGGGGAGCTAGTGGATACATATTACAGGGTAACAATCCTAGGATGCATTCTGCCTGCTTCTCAACAAGTCCAGGAGAACCCAAACCTGTGCTTCCAACAGCAACTGCACAGTAAACACTCTCCTAAACTGCCTTTTCCCCTTTCTCTACCCAGTCTCCCCGCTCTTTTGCTCCACAGTTCTCGGTCCACCTCTACCTCCTTATACCTGACTTTTTCTCTTCTCTGAGGGGAAATCAACAAAGACATCCCTTAAAAAAATACTCATTGGAAAATAAGCAGGTTCCCATTTCTTAGCAACATATTGTACAAAGGAGCTAAGTATATGTTCTCAAATGCCAATGATGCCTGTCACGTTTGAAACCTGGGGTTCCTCAAGTCCACGATTGGTTGGTTAGGTAATTAGATGATAAATTTAATATGAAGCATGAAGATGGGGGTACTCCTTTGTCTTTGATTATTGAAACAACTATTATAAATTCCATTTTCTTGCTATGCAAACATTTTTAGATATTGCCAGATAATTAACAAAAACTATGTGCTTGAACTGAGTGAGGATCTCAAATGGAAAAGTAAATTTCACATCAAAGACTTAGCAGTTAATGACTCCTAATACTTGCCAGGTGAGAAATAGCTAGTGGGACTTACTTTTTTTTCTTATTATGAATTTCTAAAGTAATTTTCTTTTCAAATGCTATAACAATAAGGAGAATAAATTACATTGGCTCCTTAAAATTCAAGGGACCATACTGATAGCATGCTGAGTTATGATATGTTATTATTTATAGGAAATGTGGCTCTGGGTAAAAGTGATCTTCATTTATCTCTTGCTGAGTACTGAGAGCTATTGCTCTTATTACTTAAAAATACTGAGAATTACTTCAATAGGTATTTCCAATAATTGTCTTAAAAAGAGCTATAAGAAATTCTAGTTATGTGTGATTTTTTAAAAGTTAGTTTCAGGGTGTATTTTTGCATTTCCCATTTCCCCATACTTTCTATAGGTACAAGTCTTCTGTTGTGCAGAAAATGTGTTTTTAAAGATTTCCACTCTTATAGTATTTCACAGGATTTAAAATCAAATGTTTGAATCATCTTCAATATCTGTTTCTTGCATAAATTATAATTTAGTACAATATTTACAAAAACTAAATTATTAAGTATTTCCCTTTATATAATTCAATGGTTAATATTTACTTTTATTTTTTATTATTATCATATTCACTTCTCAATGTCCTTTCATCATTGGTATATTTCTACAAGTTCAAAGCATTTTTACTAATAATTTTTCTAAATATCTTTTTCTTTGATTATACATAAATTATGTACAATGCTTATTAAAATGTTTGAATTTCATCATATATTAGGTACAAATTTATAAAAAATATTTATTTTACCAAAAAGAATGGTGGCAATTTTTTTAAACTTTATTCATTTTTCGAGAGACAGAGAGAGACAGAGCATGAGCTGGGGAGGGTGGAAAAGAAAGGGAGAAACAGAATCCAAAGCAGAATCCAGACTCTGAGCTATGACATAATTTGTCACTGAAGTATTCTGCCTTTTTATTTTTAGCAGAGTAACATATATATATCGCATATTTTTTATCCAATCATCTATCAAAGGATGCTTGTGTTGCTTCCATACCTTAGCTATTGTAAATAATTCTGCTATAAGCATAGGATGCATATATCTTTTCTCATTAGTGTTTTAATTTTCCTTGGGTAAATATCCAATAGTGAAATTACTGGGTCACATGATATTTGTATTTTTAATGGTTTGAGGAAACTTCATACTGATTTCAACAGTGGCTGCACAAATTTACATCTCACCAACAGTGTACAGGGTCGAACTTTCAATTTCTTATAAAAAGTCCATCTGTGTCTTTGAGCACACTAACTCATATTTATGCTATAACCCAACATTTAACCAATTATGCCATTTTTTACCATTCATAGCATAAACACTTGGCATTCTTTGCTTGCAAGTGAGTATGTTTATGTTATAGATATAAAACTGGTTATGATGAAATACATAGTAAATACAAAGTTATGATAACCATTTTATCCTGGGAAATATAGATATGAAAAGGAAGATTTTCAAATAAATAAATAATAATAATACACAACAAAATGTAGTATTATAACAAAATGGAAATTTCTAATGATGATCTCCTCTTTTATAGTATTAAGGTAGTATCTCACTGGAAAAAATAGGGGAAGTTTTATATGAATATATTTTATATGAGATTGATTATAAAAATTGGGAGATCAATTGTAAGGTAAAATCATATAGAAAGTAAAATTCTAAGAAAAAAAAGAAAGTAAAATTCTTAAAGAATGAAACTGTCCAATTTTCATTTTTGAGGCAAAAAATTAATATAGGCATGGCAGACAATTTTGTTTATTTTTTCAAAAGAGATTTTTAATGTTTATTATTTTGAGCGAAAGAGAGACAGAGCCTGAGTGGGGGAGGAGCAGAGAGTGAGGGAGACACAGAGTCTGAAGCTGACTCCAGCCTCCGAGCTCTCAGCATAGAGCCCGACGCAGGGCTCAGACTCACAAACTGCAAGATCATGACCCGAGCCAAAGTCCGCACTTGACCGACTGAGCCACCCAGGTGCCCCCAATTTTCTTTATTCTTGACACTTATTTACTTATATAGTAGTATTTGTTCCTTGTTTAAAAAAATCTTCTCTACTCCTTTTTACAGAAAGTACATTTATTCTACTACTTGTTAAGATTTAAAAACGCATCTGTTTTTCCATTTTGCAAATATCAAGAAAACAATTTTAGCTTTATTTTAACCTATTTCCCCAATTTCACAAAGTATAGGGTTTTAGAAATAGATTATACTAATTTTGGCAACATATATATTTATTTTAGTATTTTTGTATTGGTATGGATGTACCTTTATTATTTTTATTTTTTTAAAATGTTTTATTTATTTCTAGGAGAGAGAGAGAGAGAGTGTGAGCAGGTGAGGGTCAGAGAGAGAGTGAGTCACAGACTGAAACAGGCTCCAGGCTCTGAGCTGGCAGTCAGCACAGAGCCCGACGCGGGGCCGAACCCACGAACCACGAGATCATGACCTAAGCGAAAGTCAGACGCTTAACCGACTAAGCCACCCAGGCGCCCCTGGATGTACCTTTAAATACCTTAAATTTAAGCTTCTGTTTTAAGAAGATTTTTCATTTGTTTTGGCTACTGTCAATTTATTGAAAATATAGTGCCTTTCTTAGTCAATATTTCATACAGTGTATGAATATGGAATAATTTTTATGCTCTCCAACCTCTGAAAATTTAGTTTTTTTCTTTTTGTTGATATGGAAATGTTTAGAAAAGTCATATGGTTGTTTTGATTTTATATAAATGTAGTATTTCTCCAAATATATTTTCAACCCATTTTTTTTCATCGTAAAGATATTCTATGTGAGTACTGATATAGAATAAATGTTTGTGTCCTCCCCCCAAATTTATATGTTGAAGCTTAATACTTGTTGTGATGATATTTGGAGGAGAGCACAGAGTCCTGATGACAAAATTAGTGTCTTATAAAAGGTACCCCAAAACTCCCTATAACATGCAAGAACACACTGAAAATACTGGACTATGATCCAGGAAGTCAATCTTCACTGGAAACTGAATGTATCAGTAATACGTTGATCTTGGACTTACCAGTTTCTAAAATAGTCAGAAAAAAATCCTGTCATTTATAAGCCACCCAGTATATGATATTTTATTATAGCAGCTCAAACAGACTGACAAAATAGATGTAAATGTTCTTTTTACCTCTGTATATTTACATATATAAACTGACCCAAGCTTAGTTTGAAGTTCCTTATTGAGATTTTTTCCATTAAATATTTTTTCCAATCTAGAGGCACCTGTGTGGCTCAATCAATTAAGTCTCTGACTCTTGATTTCAGCTTAGGTCATGATTTCGTGATTCGTGCATTCTAGCCCTGTATCAGGCTCTACACTGAGTCTGCTTGGAATTTTCTTTTCTTTCTCTCTCTATCTCAAAATGGATAAATAAAATTGATAAAATATTTATTCCAGTCTAATTGTAATAATTATTATAAGCAATTCACTGATTAGTATTTTTTTAACATTCTTTGATGTGGTCCTTTGGGGTGTGTGTGTGTGTGTGTGTGTGTGTGTGTGTGTGTGTGAGATTACTGTGAAATTGCCTTCCAAATTAACCATAGCATTATATCCTACCAACAGTAAATGAGTATTGTGGTTTTCTAATTCTTTAGATGAATGATCTTCAAAAAATCTTAAAATGTTGACCATTTAATGGTTGGTAAAATGATTTATTTTTATAAATTTTTACTCACATATTATTGTGCTAAAACATAATTTCTTATGCTTATTAATTGTGCTATTCTTTTCTATTGTGAGTGACTTTTGCCTTCATTTTTAAGTTTGATCCAGATAAATATATCATATATTTCTTTAGAAATTTTGGACTTTTGGAAACTTTCCTTAACCTGAGATTATTATTATTGTATTATTCTTGTTGTTCTTTTTATTTGTAATATCTCTGTCATTAGTTTTTATTTACAAAATGTTTGTTTTTGAGAAACATACATTTTCACAGAATATAATCTGTGTCACTTCAAATTTCAAGATTATTATATTGCATTTGTTTAAAAATTATCCTTTGTGCACATAATCTTCTGGATTGTCTGTGCCTTCTCTAATTTTTGTTATCTTTTCACAAATAAACTTTGTGCTTTAATGTGATTAATTCCTTAAGATGAATTCTTTGATGTAGATACTACTGAGTTATATAGTATGTATAATACCAATGCTGACACATCATAGTTGGTTGCTGTTTTCAATATTATCTGCCCAGTCCCTTAAGAAATAAGTAGGACTTATTCAGACATTCATAAAAGCTTTAATTCCTACAGTAGATAAAGCATTTGGGGCCACATGAAAGTGTGTAATTTTAAGTCATGCACTCTGGCTGGAGTGGAAAAACCAGGACAGGTACAGAAATGAACTGAGCAGGTGTTAATCTCAGGAGAGTTCTGGAGGTCAGACAGACAAGGAATTAAGTTGTCACATAATGGTTGTGTGATCTTAAATCACTACTACCTGATACTGTCATCTTCCTCAGAGCTATATGGAAATGTTGAGTAGAGTTAACAAAATCCTTTTTCCTATTCTATGGACAAATAAGTTTCTATCCCTATTTTTCCTATTAAAGTAGGATGCCAGTTGTGTGACTAGGTATCATTGCCTATAGCACACATGACCCCATATAGGTAAATGACATCTGGACAGAAGATCAATGAATAAACTATCACTATGTAGTGAGAGTCATAGCTTTGAGACTGCCCTGAGGGGAGTGGATCTTATAACTTGGAGTTGCCCTGACGTTAGTCTTGCCTCTGGAATTGTCCTGAGACATATCAGCTCCTATTTGAGACATGGGGCTTCTAAGCCAGGGAAATGCCATGCTTTGTGTCTCTTGTCCTTGCACCTGGGCTGTCACACGTGCATACCAGAGAAGAGCTATATGGTTTGCGGTCTCTGACAAGTCTCAATGAAGAAAAGCACCAGAGGCTGTCCTACCCCATGCCCTATTTCCTGTGCCGTGTCCTTTTGGGAAAGCCAGTGTCACATACTGCCTATCGGAATCTTGTAAGTGTAATTGATAGGTTGAGCCTAAGGAAACCCAGACTGGGAGCAGGAAATAATAATAATCACTTCACAGAGCTGTGAAGAATAAATGAAGTAATGTAAATAGAGCTCGGGCATAAGGTCAAATGCCTTCTCTGTATTTCAGAAAGAGTACCTGTGATTAAGCTCTTTTCCTCGTCTTTTCCTTGTAGAAAGCCTACGTCTGAGCATCCAGTGTGAACAGCCAAGCTATATTGTTTTTCTTCTTTGCTTTTCCTTTTCCCTTTCCTTTCTTCCTTGGGGAGGATCCTTAGAAGCACTGCAGCTACCTCTGGTTTTTAATGAGGGCTTTGGTCAATGATACTATTTCCTGTCACAGCAGCATCCCTGGTCTTTGTAGTAGATATTTCAACCCTGCTGGTCAGTAGCAACTGTTTCTTATTGATGACATTTGCACTAGCAATTTGAGACTCTTCTTTAAAATAAAGCTCCAAATATAAATTAAAAAATTCAATCTAAATTAGTCTATGCTAAAACATTTGTTTGCACACAATATAGAGATTTATTTCAAATAAAGAGAGATATACTGAACACTTTGTGTGACTACTGCAATTATCTCAAGCAGCTGTTTCTTTCCTTAAAAAGTGAGATTTGGGTGTCTCATTGGAAATTCAGTGGAATTTTTCTGTATGAATACCTACTTAGATGGATCCCTCCCCCCCCAAAAAAGGGGGTCACAGTCATTGATGTTAAGCTTTACCAGAATAGAAAGTAAATCATTCCAACTTTGGCATCCAATTTTACATTAGCCAAATTCATACATAGCTATATAGATAAGGGGAAGTAAGAGTGGATGGGTGGAAAGAGAACAATCTGTTATGATAGATGTAGTGAGGATGGATAGATTGGTGCTAGATCCACATAGAAATGAAAGCAGATAGATGATGGTAGTACCACTTGGCCTCTTTAAAAGTATTGTCTGTTTATTTCTTAACACTGAGAATGTGATTGCCAAATAGATCACATACTTTGTTTAGCTGCTTAGTGCATTTGCCTCTTGAAGTTAGGTTATGTTGGAAGCCATATTCAAGTTACAAGGATTCCTTGGGAGTATGGAGTCATGGAGGAGAGACTATCTTCATTCATATCTTCATAGATCATTGGTGTAATCACACTGATGGTTAAGCACATCCACTGGGTTTCAGTTTTCCTATTTGACTCCCAGAGAGCAACCTGATTTCTATTGTGTCTAAATTGACAAGAGGTGAGGTTCATTGTCATCCTTCTGTAACAATAGCACTAGGTTGATGGTGCTTTCTTTATCAAATTTATCAGGAATTAGATGCAAAAATTAAAGATTACCTTGAGGTGGTCAGGTTTCTATTTTAAGGGAAACACGCCAATATTATTTTTCATCACCTTTAAAAGAATTGTAATAATGTCACCATGAAGTTGTTAAAGACCAATTAAGACTTTGCTTCCCTTCTTATATAAGTAATGTGCTTTTGCATGTTTGTCTATCTCTCTTCTTCTTTCACATCTGTTAAAACTTAAATTACAAGAGCATTTTTACCAAATTTGAATTTTCTGTAAAATTTCATTAATGCTTTAATGTATAAAAATTTGGAAACTCAATGTTTATTTTTCCATAGTATTAAGGTTGTATTGTGTTTTTCACCATATATACATATATATTTAATCTGGAGATATTTATTCTGTAGCCTTAAGTATCATTATGACATAATTTCCTTAATGGAAAATTACCCAGCGTATTTAATTTTCAATATAAACCAAATAAAAGTGTTGTTAATTCTCATATTTTTCTATTTTTTGATTTCCTTATATGCAATTCATTTTATTAATTTATATTTTACTCATGTAAAATTTCTGGATTAGTTCATACTCAATAATAGATTTAATTTATTCTATAAAATGCCAAGGGTACTTGGGGGGCACAGTTGGTTAAGCATAGACTCTGGATTTCAGGCTCTGTGCTGGCCGAGGAGCCCCCTTAAGATTCTCTCTCTGCCCCTCCCCTGCTTGCACTCTCTCTCAAATAAATAAACAAATAAGCAAACAAATAAATAAAAGTAAAACAAAGTCATAATATGAAAAATAATATTAGTGGCAGTCCCTACATTTTATTATTTTTAATGTTTATTTTTGAGAGAGAGACAGAGAGTGAGCAGGGGAGGGGCAGATAGAGAGAGAGGGAGACACAGAATCCAAAGCCAGATCCAGGCTCCAAGCTGTCAGCACAGAGCCCAACCCAAGGTTCAAACCCACTAAATGCAAGATCACTACTGGAGCAGAAGTTGGAAGCCCAACCAACTGAGGAGCCCCTCAATCCCTACATTTTAAATATTAGACCTGGCATTATGCCAAATACTCTCTGTATATATACACTATTAGTATATCATTAGTATAAATATATACTATAACTATATATATGTGATATTTATAAAAAGCAGTGAGATACATGTGATTATAACCAATTTATAGAAATGGAAATCCAGACTAAGAAAATGTAAGTACTTGTCTTAAATTACAAAGTCAATATGTTGTAGAAATTGGTCTGTGCAGAATACTTAGTCATTATGATAGTAATATGAATTCTATTCATAATGTCTTAGTGACCCAAATGAATAGTCTTCTTTATAAATGCTTTGACATAAGGGGTCACCCATTTAACTCAGTTGGTTAAGCATCTGACTCTTGACTTCATATGGCTCATGAGCTTACAGTTTGTAGTTTGAGCCCCACATGGGGCTCTGCACTGACAGTACAGAGCCTGCTTGAAATTCTCTCTTTCTTCCTTTTGTTGCCTTCTTTCTCTCAAAATAAATAATCTTGAAAAAATTTAATGCACTGCCATGAGAATATATAATATAGGAACTTGAAATTATTTATTTAGAAAATAAAATTCTTAGAGCTAATCTTTCAGTATCATATAAACCAATATTATATTGCTGTTATATGCTCTTATCCAAAAGTAATACCATATTCTTTTAACTTTAAGTTAGTTTTCATCATTTTAATCTTTTTTTCTATGTTAGGGTAAAAAAGAAGGGCAAAATTATTTTTGGTGACATGAATAGATCACATATCAATTTTTCACATTTGTGGTATACAGAGAACAAAAGATAATGAGTTTTATTTAGAATGTAAGCAATCAAAGAGACACAGAATTGATACTTGGCTGTCTGAGTATGCATATCAACTATGTCAAATAGACCTGCTGTTTAGAAGTTTCTGAGGAATTTGTAGTCAAAGACACCACTCCTTATATTCATAAAGTGAACTCAAATTGTAAGGAAATAAAGCTTGTCTGATGGCAACAGTAGTGTGAGTCAACATCATGTAGCCTTTAGAAACGTGCGCTGGGAAGTCACAATAGCTTGTCTTATTTGTAGAAATAATTGACAAATGCATGGTGATGTCTTTGATCCCTTTCTGTTGCATTCCACTCTCTATTTTCTAAGTGGAACAGTGAGAAATCTTTCCTAGTGACTAGAGTTATGGAAGCTGCAGGTGGAAAAAAAATAGACATAAGAAATGGAGGAATGTGCATGTTATATATAAAAAAAAAAAAGAAATGAATAGAAAAGAAGAAGGTAAACAAAGAAAAATTACGTCAGAGACCACACATGTCAAGGCTGTCATTCTAATGGATACTCATTTTTTTAAAGAAAGATCTACCCTGATATATTGTGTATATATATATATATTTTTTTAATTTATTTCTGAGAGAGAGAGACAGCGTGAGCAGGGGAGGGTCAGAGAGAGAGGGAGTCACAGACTGAAACAGGCTCCAGGCTCTGAGCTGGCAGTCAGCACAGAGCCCGACGCGGTGCTCGAACCCACGAACTGCGAGATCATGACCTAAGCGAAAGTCGGACGCTTAACCGACTAAGCCACCCAGGTGCCCCTGTGTATATTTATACTAATGGTATACATACAGTTTTTAGCACAATGACAGAAACTAGTTAACATTAAAAATGTAGGTACTGCTATTACTATTATTTTTCATATTATAAATTTGGTTTACTGACATTTTATAGATAAATTAAATAGCATTTTGGCATGATCTAGCCCAGCAATTTTACATGAGTAAAATATAAGTTAAAATACAAATTTTATATTAATAAATAAATAAATAGAGGGTGCCAGGGTGGCTCAGTCAGTTAAGCGTCTGATTTTGGCTCAAGTCATGATCTTACAGCTCATGAGTTCAAGTCCTGCAACGTGCTCTGTGCTGACAGCTCAGAGCCTGGAGCCTGCTTTGGATTCTCTATCCCCCTCTATCTCTGCCCCTCCTCTGCTCATACTCTCTCTTTCTTTCAAAAACGTTTAATAAAATAATAAAAAATAAATATAAATATAGGAAGATATGAGAATTAACAATTTTTCTATGATCTGTAGGACTATATAGAAACATTTTCCACATTCTTTCTAACACAGCTACCTTCCAAATGAAGAGGGTTTGGCAATTATTAAAGGAGTTTGTTTATAAAATAGTCCAACAGAGTCAAAAATATCATATTCTTAGACAGGACCCCTTTTCTCTTGAAAAGGAAGAAATTACTTTCTTGTAAGTCTAAGGAAGTCCCTGGAGATCATTGTTTGTTTGTTTGTTTCATTTGTTTGTTCAGTGTAGTTAAGAATTCCTTAACAATTCCTTCTCCAAAATATTGGGCCATAAATGTTTCAGAATGCAGATTGGTTTTGGATTTTAACATAATAATAAGTGGCATAAATATCATAAGCACGTCAAGATTCAAGGCTGCACTCTGTAATCAAATATTCTCCTATTGTTGATAACATATGAATAATCACTGAATGTGGGCTAAATAATTACCATACATAGCCTCATGCCCATGAAAGGCTAGTTTTGGTGCCAATGAACTGGTACAAAACCTCAGCAACAATAATAATAGCAACAAAACCTTCTGGTTTTCAAAGCATTTAGGGTCTTAGAATTGTTATAAGGTATTGAAGAAAGTATTAATAAAAAGGAGACTTAAGCTTTATTAAACTCCTTTTCTTAGTTCTTATTAAAAATGATGTTTGATCATTCAAACTTAAAGTAAACCTTTTCTGTAATCCAAATATATAGGCAATTTAAATTCCTTTATCACTTTTATTTTATACATTTTTAAAAATCTGAAATCTAGAGAAAGGTGTCAGGTTATTTTTATCATCTGCACTAGATATAATGCGTCAAAGATTACTATTGTTTATTGAGCTTTTTCTCTCAGTGTAGTGATTTTGAAATAGAGTTTTACTTAAATTTTATGTAAAGGAATTTAATTCAGTAACACCATTTGAGTATTTTGCAGTATGCTGAATTATATCTTTTTTTAAAAAATACATAGATCAAATAAATAAATGTATTGCCAAGAATAAAGGTGATATTGAACCGAAGAGCCAATATTTTGGCAAAGCATCATTACCCATAGGGGTCTCATTAATGTTTTGGCACAAAACTTGGGTAAACAACATGTGGTTTACTAAATCTATTTAGCCCCCAGGGAGGACTTCAGCATAGGGAGAACAATATGGAACATCAGCTTTTACGGAGTTTCCCAAATGGTCATTGCTATTTTATGGAGATGAGGACACAGGTAGTATTACGAAGTTTCCCAACTAATAGTTGAGAAATAGTTTTGATATTGAACACTTTAATACCATTGCTACTAATTTCTCCAATCCCACTCCCCTTCTCACATACGGGGCACACCCACACAAAGCACTGCATTATAATAAAGATATTTTCACATTTAAAATGTATTTTTAATTTTTTTTTCATGAATCCTAAAACACAACTTCCTATTTCAGATGTAATTTTCTTTTTCTAATGGCACTGCAGTATGCTAATATGCTGAGGCACTGCTAGCAAAGACTTGTTTTTGTTTGAACTGGATAAAGACAGCCCTCCAAATGGCTGATTTCAGAAAAGACCATACTGGAGCACAAGAAAGTTTTAACCCATCACTTGATCCCTTGGCTGAAGACTGCTTTGAGAGCAAATGTGAAAGTGATTCTGCTAAGCAAAAATCTATCTATCTATCTATCGATTTAAAATATATGCTGTATGTAAAACATATGTTGTATTTACAAAACATTAATGTGTGAGTCAATAGAGGAAATATTTTTCATGATGATTTTTCAAACCACTAACTCCACACTGTTTTAAAGTAAGTTGAAAATGTCATCACTACAGTGCTTGGTCATGTTTCTTTTAATCTACAGTTTTTGTCTTCCCCCCTCCCCCCCCATACATCACATCTTAATATTGGAATAAGTGGAGACCACCCCCATGAGAGCAAATAAAGGCTATTTACTGAGAACTTGCTATAGAAAAGTGTCAGCCATCATCATTATGTTTGGTAGAGATATAAAGGCAGAAAGGGGGGATGGGAAAGCTTTAAAGAGAAAAAAAAAAGTTTAATCATGCTCTGAGTGAAGGGTATTGCCATAAGGAAGTTTAGGAGAGTTAACTAGAAGTGGGGTATCTTCATGTAAGGCTTAGGGTAAAGGGTGCATATTTGACTTTTCTTATTGGCCTTGAATTGAATGTGGGACAAACACAAAAAGGCAGAGAGTGGAGCTGGCAGTCATTGACCTTGTCCTGACAATTGTGAAATTCTGGACAGATTGCTTCCATGTGGCTTGGTTTCCTGGGCCAGGTGCTTCAAAGGCTGTGGATCAGAGTTCTATTGTCCTATATGGTCTGGACATTGCCCAATTGTATATTGATTCTCCCATTAGGTATTTAATAAACAACAGTGGCCGCCTACAGCAAGCATTCTCCAAGGAATGTAGGGTTTTAGGAATACAGCCTCCCATCTCCATTCCAGTCTGCTTTGAGAACCATAGTTTCAAATTTTGGGATCTTTTAAATTCTAGGAAAGAATAGATAGAAATATATCTTTTTTTAAACTGTTTGAGTTTACAAAGTTTTCAGTATTCTAGATTATGGTGTTTTCCACATGAATCCAGGGATGACTAGGTCTAGGTTTATTCTCTAAATTTCAATTATTGTTATTTTTTTTTGAAAAGAGATAACTTTTTATCTAGACAGAGGGACCACACTGCTTGAACTGAGAAGCCCTGAAAAATCCAGTCATCTGCAAGTTTTTTTCCATTGTAATGATCATTTTATAGACCAAGAATCAGAGGAGCAGAGATTGTAACTAGTTTGCTTAAGCCCACACAATTTGTAATTTTAAATTTTAACTACTTCAAACTCTTTCACGATGTATCATTCTATTTTCTTTTTTTTTTTTAATATTTTTATTTATTTCTAGGAGAGAGAGAGAGACAGCGTGAGCAGGGGAGGGTCAGAGAGAGAGGGAGACACAGAATCTGAAACAGGCTCCAGGCTCTGAGCTGGCAGTCAGCACAGAGCCCGACGCGGGGTTCGAACCCACGAACCGCGAGATAATGACCTAAGCGAAAGTCGGACGCTTAACCGACTAAGCCACCCAGGCGCCCTTATTATTCTATTTTCTATGCCATAGCTGTGGTAGATAACCACAGGAAGAAGAATAGACAATTCTTGAGGATTTTCATACAAACTAATGTTAGCTCAAGCAATACAGTGTCATGCTGTCAAAAGCAAAGGCATTTATATTACTTTTATTTATAATTTATCTTAGATGTTACTAGCTTAACTGAATACATTGAACCATGTAGGAAATGAAACTATATGAAATCCAGGACTGGGCTCTACCTTTTATTCCCTGACAACACAGAGTATTTTGCATCATAAATGATAAATATATGGTGGAGGATGGATATTTGAAAATAACTACTTCATTGACATTCAACAATTCTTACCTATTACCTTCTCACCTCCTACCCCATCGATACACATTCATACACATCTACTACATAAATTATTCACAGTCATAATCTGTTGGTAAGCTTAATTTGATTAGAGAAAGCACACAGGTTCTGGGTTAAAGAACACTTATTTGGGGGAGAACATTTTAATAATCTTGGTTTTCTGGATATTATTCCTTCAGGGAATTTCATTCTTTTTGAATTTTATGTTTCTTGGTTATTTGTTGTTTCTATTCAGCCTTCAAGGTAGTAAATCCTTAATGTGTTCAGTTTATCATTTGTGTGTAAGAGATTTTTTTTTTCATTCTCTCTTTAATGCAACATTTTGACAACATATCATGGATCAGACCCTATGTTAGGTGATGTAAGTAAAAGAATGACTACAATACTTAACCTCATGGAGACCACCCATTTCTGTATTACCATTTCCATTTAAAATATAATTTTAAAAATACTTCTCCTGGCACCTGGGTGGCTCAGTCAGTTGAACATCTGACTTTGTCTCAGGTCATGATCTCACAATTTATGAGTTCAAGTCCCACATCAGGCTCTGTGATGACAGTTAAAAGCCTGGAGCCTACATCAGATTCTGTGTCTCCCTCTCTCTCTCTACCCCTCCAGTGCTCACACTGTGTCTCTTTTTCAAAAATAGATAAACATTAAAAACTTTTGAAAAATACTTCTCATCCACCCACAGAATGCCATGTTTTCTCACATGCTCTGGAGTCATCTGTGTCCTAATTGAAGCACTCATACTTGTGATTCATTTAGTTACTGTTGTTTTTTTGTCTGTTTATCAGAATTGTCAACTTGAAATAACAAAAGTATGTTCAACAATTATAATCATCACATTTAGAAAATTTGGGTTACCAGGAGTTCAATCACACATATATTTTAAGATGAAGAGTACAAGGTACAAATAAAGAGTCTTCTAAAATATCTTACCAAAATGTTTCTTAATTACTGTGGTGCTTTTAACATATGTTCACAAAATCTTTGTTATTCTTCCTTCCAGGAGGGCTTAATTGCCCTTGCTCTGAATGTGGGTTGGACTTGGTAAATCCTTTTTAATAAACAGTGTAAGAAAAATGAAAAAAAAATGTAATTTTAGTGTACAAAAACCTGGCAGACACCACAGTAACCAAGAGATCAAAGTTATTATCATCAGATGATATTCAAAGTAAATATCATCTACTCCTGATAGGATGCAGTGGGAAGGGCACTTCACCTCTCTGGCATTATCTCCAATATTCATAACATAGTCTGATCATAAGAAAATATCAGATACACCTAAACTAAAAGACACTGTGGAAAATATCTAACTAGGACCTTCTAAAGTTTAAAAGTGTGAAAAACAAAGACACACTGAGAAATGTCACAGACATGAGTTTTCTAAGGAGATGTAATAACTAAATGCAACATGATATTCTGAATTACATTCTTCAACAGACTAAAAAATAATATTAGTGTAAAAACCAGTGAAATATGAATAACATCTGTAGTTTAGTTAATCCTATTGTATCAATGTCGATTTCAAAGTCAAATGTGCCATGGTGAGGTACAATGTTAACTATAGGGAAAGCAAGGTAAGGTATATATGGGAACTGTAAATTTTTTATAACTCTTCCATGAATCTAAGTTTATTTCAAAATAAATTTAATAATAAAAAGTCTCTATCATATAACTGAATACGGTCCAATTCCATGTAAATTCTTTTTTTTTTTTTTTAAGTCAACCATTCTTCAACTGTCTTTTTACTCCGATGCTAACTCTAAGATGCGATTTGAAGTTCTCTTATTGGTTGAGATGTAAACATTAGGGGATATAAAAAACACTCTACCAACTAACCAAAGTAAGACTCTCTGGAGTTTATGATGATCTGGTACTTTCCGTCAACATTCTGTGGATGAATGTACATTTGTGTGTCTGAAAATAAGGAGTCCGGACCTACCTAGATTGAACATATGAAAATATGTTCAACCTAAATGAAATTAAGAAAATAAAAATGACAATCATAATGGGATACTATTTTACATCTACTCCATGAAAACATCTAGCAATCCCATTACTGGTGATATTTGGAACAAAAGGAGATGGTGGTGCATAACTGGTGTGGAGATGGATTGGTATCACCCATTTAGGAAAACATCCAGTTACTAAGCTGTCGTGTTGAACATTTTCATACCCTACAACTCAATGTATCATTCCCAGATGTTCAGGAGCACCAGCAGATTTGAGGACTGTTTATGGCAGTATTGCTTAAAATAACAACAGAATAATGTCCAGCAGGGATAGGGAATAGATTTTAGATACATCTCTGTAAATGGAAAGTAGAAACTAATGTTGAAGAGGAAAAAATAGATCACAGAAAATCACATTTGTATAATACTTGCATACATGGAGAGACACCATGAAAATAAATTTGCCCTGAAGTAACAAACCAAGTAACAAAATAAAGCTTTTTTTTTTTTTAATTGCTTTTTGAACAGTCTTATGGGAGTCAATCAATGCATACAGAGCATCTCTTCCTCATGTAAGGACTCAGAAATCCCAGCTGTTTTTAATGTATGAATTTACCACTGAAATGTAGTCTTCATTATTGCCACTAAAAGGGTAACTACTCACAGACAGATTATGCTCTCATATCAAGGGGATGCACGTCCCTCCAGCCACTAGCCAAAAGTAGTCAAGAAGGATGGATAAATGAGGGTAAACTTCTGGCTGTTTGGGAAACAATAAATGGGCCCATTTCAACAGTATTTTAATGAGAACAACAATAATCTGTCATTTAGGAATAACTGAATAAGTGATAAAATTATGAAAATCCAAGAAAGGATGAAAAATAACAGTGACTGTATTTGGCAAGAAACAAGACAATGGGGGTCAGGAAGGAGAAGACAGAGAGTTTCAGGAATGTTTTATATTAGAATTCATGTTATTAGGTCAAGATACTTATTTTGCTATAAATAATTCAAATATAATTTACATTTAGATTTCATACTCTGTCTTTTACGGATAAAAAGTCTTAGGATAAAAATAAAGAATAGCCATAATGTGAATAATTGTAATTTTTTGAGAAATGGACTTTCCTTCATTAGAAGAAATATACAAGGAAGGAACTTATGCCACATTAAGGCATGAAATGACTCTTTAGTGGAAACCTATAAATTTCTTCTGTGTTGTAAATTTTTAATATCTTTTTCTTGACTCTGTCTTTCCCTTCTTCTCCTGAGTTATTAAACATATTAAATAGCATAAAATTAAACTTTATGTTACCCCTAAGTAATGGCAAATCAGTTCTAAGATTGATTTTGATAATCCACAAAAGTTGAGATTTGAAATATTTTATTCATGCCCTAAAAATTAGCTGGACTGAAGCCACATACATAAAAAAGTCCAGGAATTCAAAGCTGCAGCCATTTCTGGCCTTAGGGAGAATCCAAAGAAAATTGCATTCTCAAGAGTTTTCCCCTCTAAATCTTTATTTCAGAGCCCCAAAGCACAAAACCCGGCCTCATGACTTATCAATAACTTTATTCTAAGCAATTTATTTCCTTTCTTCTTATCCTATAAGCTATTTACAGATAATACTTTGGTGTAGTCAATCCCTAGTGACCTTCCGCTCCTCAGGGGACACAAGTGTTAGTTCGCTGTCGTAGACTAAAGTCAGATTTTGCACAACCCGTATAATCTTAAGAGTTTTTCCTGAGGTTTTGGAATTCACTGCAACCTGACTTGCATAACAACTAGCCTGCAAAATGGAGGAAGCGACAAGAATGTACTTCATATTAAAACTGTTGTCAGAACAAAAA
This sequence comes from Hyaena hyaena, assembly GCF_003009895.1. Lineage (NCBI taxonomy): Eukaryota > Metazoa > Chordata > Mammalia > Carnivora > Hyaenidae > Hyaena > Hyaena hyaena. The sequence goes on from NW_024081837.1 coordinate 415,318, forward strand.
GCATAGGACAGGAATGGAGAGAAAGTTTCTGTATGGTTTTGCCTGACAGTTTTCTTAGTCTTCGACATTAACCTTGTGGTCCCAAGTGACACCACCTGTATGCGGATGGAGATACTCAGTTTAGGGAAAGCAAAGAAGTTCCTCTGACAAGATTTTATTCTCTGCCCTATGAAACTCAAGATCTGTAGTTCTTTGACTAGGTCGATGGAAATTCCTACAGTCTCTACAGACATCATCCTTATTGGTATGAGAGAAACCACTGAAACATTTTGTCACAACAAAAACAAAAGAATTAATTTCGGGTATTTTTATAAGACAGAAAAAAATAAAATGTTACTGGAGAATTAATGTTAATAAAGGGATAATCATAAATAAAATTGCATCTATCCCTGACCCTAATCAGATATTTCACATTGCATTATCCATTTCTATTCAAATAAGCATATCTCATGAATATAGGCTTTGATGACATTTAAACAGTGACTATTGCAGATATTTGTTAAAACTGTAATCGTTTAAAATTATTAAAATATATAGCTAGATAAAGCAGGACATGTTATCTTTTTTAATGAAAATGTTTGTTTCACTAAGAAATAATCAACTCTTCACAATTAATAGAAAAACTTGCAGTTTTGAGCAAGTCATGTTTTACTTGGAACATTACCACAAATTTATTTACTTATTGTTGGTGCACCTGGCATATTTTAAAGCCTTCTGGCTTTAAATCGATGCTTCTTTAATGGAGTGTGTACTTAAAAAAAAAAAAAATCAATCAATTTGTAAATAAAAGAAGAACCCATGTTAGAAGAAAAGAATTAACTAAAGATAAGAAACTCAATGCCCCGTTTGGGTTTATAGTGTTTTATGTTGTTATATTTTTCTTAATTCATAGGAATTAAGAAATTGGAATGAAGCTTTATTTTAGTTTTAATATTAAAACGCAGAAAGTATATATTGAGGTGACATAATTATATTTCTTTTATGTTAATAAGAATTGATGAAATAATGTTACTTCTATTACAAAATCATTGTTTATTTTTGACAAACTAAATATATTATCTATTATTTCTTTTTTTTTTTAAGTGGAGCTCAATGCCAGACTTTGAACTCATGACTCTGAAACCAAGACCTGGGCAGAGATCAAGAGTCTGACACTTAACCAACTGAGCCACCCACTTACCCCTCGATCATTTCTAAAAAGCATCCATAATATTAAGAATAACTGCTCTCAATTATATATAATTACATATATATATATTCTTGTATGAGTTCAAGTACACATTTAATAAGAAGCTAGAAGTAATTTCTAACATCTGTACCCATGAATACCTGTTTTTGACTCAAAATATAGGTAATAAAACCAATCTCAAGTGGCTTAATGCCAGGTTGTAAGTCAGTATACTGAGGTTGAGTTAAACAGCCCATTTTCAAGAAAAATTGAAGAGTTCTAATACTGGAAGCCTACTGTTAATGGTTTTGTTCTCCAACAATATCACAAATATATACATGCAACCCCCCCCACACACACACACATACACAGTTCTGAAAACATATCTACACAAGAATCTTACCACTTTCTGATATGTGAAAAAAACCTCTGGGAAGACACTGAATTCTACTTATGTATATATTTAATTATTGACTGGGGTTCATTAGTTGAAATGCTTCCAAAAGTCGCATTGAATTTTTTAATTCAATTTATAATTTTGTTCATGAATACCATTGTTTAACTACAATTCATTATCAAATTTAGAATTTGTTTTTACTTTGAATCACAATTAAAATAATTAACTTGTCTATGATGTTATTAGTATCAAACTATGTATTATTTCAGTCTTTGGATTTTGGTAAATATGTAATTTTGAACTAGTGCCATAGAGTGGTCCATTCGATGATACTTCACTAAAAAGTAGGTATCAGAATTTTTCTGTAAGAAATCAGTATTTTATTCTTTGAGGTTCACATTTGTCTCTAAAGCAGCTACTTAGTTGATTGTAAACAAAAACAGTCAGAGATAATATGCAATTGATGAGGGGTAACTGGCTGGCTCAGTAGTTAGAGCATGTGACTCTTCATTTCAGGATCCAAGAGTATTGAGTTCAACCCCCATATTGGGGGTAGAGTTTACTTAAAAAAATTGCAAATGATGGCATAACCGTATTCTAGTAAACATTTATTTATAAAATCAGGTAGCTTGCTAAGTTTGGCTTACAGGCTATAATTTTCCAACTTCACTAAAATTTCAAAGACATAAAGATCTTGGTGTTTCATTAAACTTTTAAAAAAGGCTTTCATGCAAATATTTGCTTCTAGTCTCTCATATCTTTCTCATGCATTTAACACTAATGCATTTTATTAATTTTGTCCTCCAATTTTAATTTTTCCCTTGTCATACAAAGATCGACAAGATAGTGAGACATTTCATTCTGAGGTATTAGGAACAAGCTTTGTTTTATGTGCCCACATTATTCCAATAAAATATTTTATTAGTAGTATTATATATTAACTATCTTGAAATAACAGATTGGTAAGAAACCAATTAATATAATAAAATGTCTATGAGAATTATCTTGATTATTTAACAACACTGATGCATGGAAGAGGAAACTACCTGTTTCATATCTTGAGAAAAGACTTGGAAAGAGAGCCATGAAGTAAAATACTGGAAGGAGAGGAATTAAGTGTGTTATTGCAAATTGGATGCTAAGTTCAATAGTTTTCTTTTTCTATCTTGATGAATTTTAGAAAATTCTGCTTAAAAAATTTTAACCAAGAAGAAGAAAAACACAGAATCATGACTTTAAGCATGTTCTAATAAATGGATTCATGCAGATTCTCCTACAATGAAATTCAAAGTGAACAAGTCACACTGATGTATTGAAAGTTTCCAAACAAAATTTTAGTCTCTGTGGGGATTAAAAAGGAAAATAAAACTAAAAGTAAGTTAAAATTTTAGGAAAGAATCTAATGTAAGAGAAATTAAAGCAAATAGAGTAAAAAGTCTGTGATATAACAAAGTTAATACATAAAGAAGAAAATTGAAAACAGTATTTCTGGGGCGCCTCAGTGCCATAGTCGGTTAAGTGTCCAACTTCAGCTCAGGTCATGATCTCTTGGTTCATTGGTTGGAGTGCTGCATTGGGCTTTCTGCTATCAGCTCAGAGCCCACTTCAGATTCTCTGTCTACCTCTTTCTCTGACACTCCCCTATCAGTGCTTGCTCGCTCTCTCTCAAAGATAAATAAGCATTAAAAAATAATAAATAAAAACAATATCTTTGATCAGTTATCATCATGTTTTTGATGTAAGAGAATATTTTGTGACAGTAAAGCAAGATGAAGGTGCTATTATAAAATGTAAAAATTTAGGGAACACAAATCTTCTCCAAACTGAAAAAGAGAAGTTATCAGAATAAAAACTCCATAGATTATAATAAAGACAGTGATGTGGACAACAAAGGGGAAAGAAATGTAAAAAAGAAAATTAAAACCTACAACCTGCAGCCCATTGATAAATACTTGAGATGGTCAGGGTGACCTTTCTCCAGGAACTCAACTGCCTTAATGTTAATACTTTGCTAGAGACAAAAAAAAAAAAAAAAAATAGATAAAATTACGAATGAAACAGGAGAGATCACAACCAACATGAGAGAAATACAGTTATTAGAAAATACTATGAAAAATTATATGCCAACACTCTGGACAATATGGAAGAAATGAACAAATTCCTAAACCCTCATACTACTAAAACTCAAATGGAAGAAGTAGAAAGTTTGAATAGATCCATAATCAGCAAAGAAATTGAATTGGCTATCAAAAACCTCCCAACAAATAAGAGTCCTGGGCCAGATGGCTTCCCAGGGGAATCCTACCAAACATTTAAAGCAGAGTTTACACCTATTCTGCTCAAACAGTTTTGAAAAATAGAAATGGAAGGAAACCTACCAGACTCATTCTGTGAATCCAGTATTACCTTAATTCCAAAACCAGAGAAAGACCCCACTAACAAAGAGAAATACAGGCCAATATCCCTGATGAACATAATTGCAAAAACTCTCAACAAGATACTAGCAAATTGAATCCAACAGTACATTAAAAGAATTATTCACCATTTTCAAGTGGGATTCATTCCTGGACTTCAGAATTGGTTAGATATTTTCAAATCAATCAACATGATACATCACATTAATAGAAGAAAGGACAGGAACCATATGATCCTGTCAATACACACAGAAAAAGCATTTGACAAAATACACCATCCTTTCTTATAAAAATATTCAAGAAAATAGGAATAGAAGGAACATAACCCAAGATTATAAGGGCCATATACAAAAGATCCACAGCTAATATTATCCCCAATGGGGAAAAACTGAGAACTTTTCCCCTGGGATCAGGAACACGACAGGGATGTCCACTCTCACCACTGTTGTTTAACATAGTGTTGGAAGTCCTAGTCTCAGCAATCAGACAACACAGATAAATAAAAGGCATCCAAATCAGCTAAAAAGAAGTCAAACTTTCACTCTTCACAGATGACATGATATTCTATATGGAAGGCCTGAAAGACTCCACCAAAAAACTGCTAGCGCTAATATGTGAATTCAGCAGTCATAGAATATAAAATCAATATACAAAATAGAGTGCATTTCTATACACCAATAATGAAACAACAGAAAGATATATTAGGGAATCGATTTACAATTTATTACAATTGTACCAAAAACCATAAAATACCTAAGAATAAACCTAAACAGATAGGTAAAAGATCTGCACACTGAAAATTAGAGAAAGCTTATGAAAGAAATTGAAGAAGATTCAAAGTAATGGAAATGTTTTTCCGATGTTTATAGCAGTGCTATCAACAATATCCAAACACATGAAAAGGATGCTCAATATGGTCCACTGTCAGGGAAATGCAAATCAAAATCAATGAGATACCACCCCGCAAGGGTCAGAATGGCTAAAATTAACAACTCAAGAAATAACAGATGGCAGCAAGGATGTACAGAAAGGGGAACCCTATTGCACTGTCAGTGAGAGTACAAACTGGTGCAGTCAGTCTGCAAAACATTGTGGAGTTCCCTCAAAAAGTTAAAAATAAAACTATCCTATGACCCAGCAGTTGCACTACTAGGAATTTATCCGATGGATACAAAAATGCTAATATTGAAGGGGTACATGCACCCCAATGTTTATAGCAGTGCTATCAACAATATCCAGATTATGAAATGAGCCAATGGACTCAAATGTCAAATGTCCATCAACTGAAGAATTGATTATATATATATATATACATATATATATATATTCATTATATATAGTGAATACTACTTGGAAGTGAAAAATAATGAAATCTTGCCATTTGCAACAATGTGAATGGAATTGGAAGATATTATGCTAAGTGAAATAAGTCAGTCAGAGAAAGACAGATGTCATATGATTTCACTTATATGTAAAATTTGGGAAAGTTAACAGATGAACATAGATGAAAGGAAGGAAAAATAAGATAAAAACATAGGGGTGGGGCAACCTTAAGAGACTCTTAAATACAGAGAACAAACAGAGTGTTGGTGGGGGTGGGAGGGTGGGAGATGGGTTGAATGGTGATAGGCATTAAGGAGGGCACTTTTGGAATGAGCCCTGGGTGTTGTATGTAAGTGACGAATCATTGGGTTCTACTCCTGAAGGTAAGAGTACACTGTATGTTAAATAACTTGAGAGTAATACTAATACTAATAATAATAATAGTAAATAAACATTAGGCTGACCTCCAAGATCCTGTAAATCTTTTTTAACATAAAAATACCTTTGGAAACTTCTTTTTATCCTACTTCCCCAAGATATATGTTAGCAATCATCCTTCAAGTATATGGCCCGCTGATATACATCTATAGGATCTCATGACTAAGGTTGTACTAACACCTTACTAAATGACCTAGACCTTCAAGGTCCTGGAAACCTTGCTCCCAAATTCCTTGGTGACTTACACTATCCCTAAACCCCTCCCAACTTAAAAATATATAACCAATCACTCCTCACTATCTCAAGTGCAACTCGTTCTGCCCATGGGTCCTATCCCTGTGCTTTAACAAACCCACTTTTTTGCACTGAAAATGTCTCAAGAATTCTTTCTTGACTGTTCACTCCAAGCCCCACATCACATCACATCACATCACATCACATCACATCACATCACATCACATCACATCAACAGTAGTACAGGAAAGGAAAAGAAATTTGAGAAAAGAAAAGCAAAAATAAAACTGATGGAGAACAGTAAATAACATTTAAGAAAGTTAGAAGACCTGTACAAAATTTCAAACATTCAATTTCATACATTCAATTTCATACATTTACAGAAGTAAACCAAAGAAGTAGCAAGAAAGACATCTTTCATTAAGAAAAAAGACAGGACATAGTTTTTACATAGGACACAGTTTTTTTTTACATAGGGTAAAATAACTAATGAAGAATAAGTTGATGAAGTTAAGCCTAACAAAGGTATATTTTCTGGAGAAACAATTAGATGAATAAGGTTTATTTGAGAAACTTATAAAACAAAGGCCAGAAAGGTCTTGTGCGTAGTTCTCCTCTGTCTTATTGAAAGAAAGGAAGGAAGGAAGGAAGGAAGGAAGGAAGGAAGGAAGGAAGGAAGGAAGGAAGGAAGGAAAGAAAGAAAGAAAGAAAGAAAGAAAGAAAGAAAGAAAGAAAGAAAGAAAGGAAGGAAGAAGGAAAGAAGGAAAGAAGGAAAGAAAAAGAAAAAAAGGCCAAGGCCAGGCCAAGGTATGTCCAGAGGTAACATACCAGATTTGTATTCCAGATACCAGATAGGGATGCTATTTCTATTTTTAGCATTTTTTTAATGCAAGGCATTTTTTTTTTTTACATTTTAGAACACTGTGGACAAGGAGGAAACTATATATTTCTTGAGCAAATGGACCATATTTTATGGATTGAGGATCAAGAATTAAAGTTGCTCCAGAATTTTTATTTTAACATTGAAATCTAGAAGTCAGTTCAGCAATGCTTTTATGCCATGAAAATTACTTTCAGTCTCTTACTCTATACCCCATCAAACCATCCAGCAAATGCCAGCATAGAATAAGGACACTTTTTTTTCTCCAATGCACAAGGTCAGAAAACTTTCACTCACCAAAAGTGATACGGTTAGAAATTTGAGGCAGGATATGGAATATCCACAACCAAAGACAAGAAAATGAATATCCTGGATTATAAAGAAAAAATACTTCATTCTTAGAGATGTGCCAGTCCGTGTTGAAGCAAATTATAAACTCTGGGAAAGAGATCTTCAGTACGAAAATATAATAGAATATCCACAGTTTTCAACTGATGTGAGAGGATAAATGGATACATGTGGCATCTGTAAGACTGGAATAGTGTTTAAATATTAAGAAAGCCAAGTGAACAAATATATGATAAATATCATAAAGGGAAAACAAAATTATGTACAGAAAAGGAAAAGTAATTATGAATGAAAACATGGCAGAATTACATTTAGTCATAACATTACATTTAGTCACAAAATTTTAAAATAGGTAGGTTGGTAGGTAGGTAGGTAGATAGATAGATAGATAGATAGATGATAGATAGATAGATAGATAGATAGATAGATAGATAGATAGATAGATAGATTTAAAATTATGATATGGGGTGCCAAGTGGCTCAGTTGGTTGACCAACCTACTCTTGATTTCAGCTCAAGTCATGATCTCACAGTTTGTGAGTTTGAGCCTCAAGTCTGGCCCTGTGCTAACAGGGAGGAACCTTTTTAGGATACTGCCATTCTCTCTTTCTGCCTCTCTCTCCCTCTCTGTCTCTCACTCTTGCTCTCCCTCTCTCTAACTCTCTAAAAAACAAATAAGCATTAATTGTTTTTCATGTTTATTTACTTGTCAGAGAGACAGAGACAGAGAGACAGAGCACAAGCAGGGGACAGGCAGAAGGAGAGAGGGAGGCACAGAATCTGAAGCAGGCTCTGAGCTGTCAGTACAGAGCCTGACACAGGGCTCGAACCCACAAACTGTGAGACCAAGAACTGAGCTGAAATCAGATGCTCAACTGACTGAGCCACCTAGGAGCTCCAATAAACAAGCATTTAAAAAATATATGACAAAAATATTGAGAGCATGAGAGACTGTCAATACTGTATGTATGTGGTGTATGTGGAGAAAGAGAGCCAAATATCAATTTCCATATTGGAAAGTCAAATTTCCAATTTGAAAAATCCAGAAGTTATTTGAGCATAGCACTTAGAGATTGTTAATAAACACACAATGCAGTGAATAAATGAGTTGGAAATAATTGTCACTTTATAAGAGCAAGTATAAGATTAGCAAAGGAAAGGTATTTTTCCCTAAAATAAATTGATTAAAAACTAATATAAAAGGGATTAATAAAAGAAAGAAATGGTGATGTACAAATACATAGGAAATTCATGTTGAAGAGCCTCGCAATATTAGTGATTGGATTTTTATTCTAAGGGACTGTGGAATAAATCTTCAAATAGGATAGTAGAGATAATTTTTTGAGCTATTTTTCTCAAATTGTCACTAAAAATACCAAAGAAAAAAATCTTCAATCTTTTTGGACTTTTATATTATGTCAATAATATAAAATATTTCTATTGCATTAAAAATTCTTGATTTTCATGCATTCTTTTGCTCAAATATAGATATATATTTGTTTATACTTATATTTCACAAAAAGAAACCATATAAAATTAGTATAAATACAATTGTATAGATGAGTGATTCTTACAGTTATTGATTTCAGGACTCTTTTACATTCTTAAAAGTTATTGAATAACTAAGAAGCTTCTTTTATGTAACAAAGTCTATCAATGTTTACCATTTAGAAATTGAATCTGGGCAACTGTTAGAATATTTATACAACAATTTGTTTGAGAAAACAATGATAAGCCATTACATTTTAGCATATGTATTTTATAAAACTATTTTTAACAAAATGTAAAGCAACTATTGAAGAGTGGCATTATCTTGCATTTTTGCAAATCTCTTTAATATCTCGCTTAACAGATGAAAGCTGACTTACTATAATTATTTCTGCAGTCAAGCTGTTTCAGTGTGTAGTTTGAGTTGTCATATCTGAGAAAATCAGCCCTCATAGAGATGTATTTGTTTAAGGGAATAGGATCTTATAAAGAAAGAGCATTTTAATAGTCTTTTCAGGTAACTATGAATACTTTGATATTATATCTTTGATATTACACCAATACTTGGCAAGGCAATTTCTTAAAGGTTAATTGTAATGTGGAATCTAAAACCAAATCAAATAATTTTTATTACTTTGTTACATTAAAATCCAATGGCCTATCTTATACTTTCAAAAGATCTTTTATTCATGCAGATTTTGTAATAGCCTGCATTGTTCATTTGGAAAATACCTGTTACTGCATTGTGCAGATTTTCTGAGATATGACACATTTTATTATGTATATCTAAAGTCACATTTTTAATATCTCTCATGATTTAATCAGAAACCCTGGAAGTTTTGGGAAGCTGTCAAGTTCACAGAGGCAGATACAAGTTTTCCAAATTTACAATTTTCTCTTGAGAGATTGATTTGCATGATTGGCATCAAATAGTGTGAGTTTATTTCTTTGAAGTGACAGCCTCATTTCATGCATCTTTAAAAAAAATTGCAAATAAACAAGACTGACAAACTGTAAACTTTCATTTAGACATTCTTTCAATGAAAAATTCTGTTCCTTGAGAAAAAGTGGATAGTTGAGCTTGCAACTCACAAAATTGGCTTTCTTTGAGACACCTGTTGTACTTCATTAAGGCAGCAGAAGGGCTTTATGCAAATTTCCCATTTCTTCACGCAAATTATTACATGGTATATATATTCAAGTGTCAACATTAAATTAAATTAATACTTGCTTAATGCTTCATCAAGAACATTTTAATCTGTGAGTGTGGAATGGTGGAAACTTCAAAGACCAGTAGTTAGGTTTGATGCCACAATGAGAATTGCTGATATAAACTATAAAGAACTGCTGAATAGTCTTTTCAATTGTATTTTAAATTAATCATCTATAATATTTGTCATGATAATTTTAAGTAATCAGACTTTCAAGAAATATATCATAGTACCTATTTTTGGAAATGCATGCATTTGTTTCTACCAAGAGAATACATTTTGCTCTAAAAAATTCAAAATGTAAAATACCATTTTATTAGTATGGGGAAGAAATATTTTATGAGATCCATTAACAATGGGTACATGTTTCTAGTTTTGTTTAAAATATATATTTTAATTATATATTTATATACTATATTATAACATGTATATAATATATTTACATTATAAATATATATTTAAAATTTTTATCTCTACTACAGGTAATATAAAAATTTCATATGCTCTGGTCACTATGTTATTTTGAGATTGTTCAGTAGTCTTTTTTCAGTTTTGGGGGATGATTATTCCTAGTGAAGGAACATCACTAGGCGATTGAGGTGTATGTTGAAGGGGGCATATATTTTAAAATTTTTGAATGATTGTTGATAAGACAACTTCAAAAATGTCTTATCTGTTTTTGTGTGCCTTGATATTTTTTATTATTTTTTACGTCTTTATTTAAATTCCAGTTAGTTAACATACACTGTGATATTAGTTCCAGGTATACAATTAATGACTCAACACTTTTATACAACACCTGGTGCTTTACTATTTTTTACAGATATTGTATTTAAAATTAGCAGGTAAAAGTTTTAAAAACAACATTTAGTTAACATGTATTCCTTATATTAATGAGATTTCTAAATAATTTTGTGGTTATTTAAAATAACCACATAATTATAATCAAATAATTATAGTTTATCTCAAAGAGAAAACATACTTAAAATTGCTTATTTAAACTCTAAAGTGAAATTCTTAAATGATTTATTTCTCACAGGTGAATATGTATTTCCATCTTTTTGTTATTTTCTAAATCCAGTGAAGTCTTATAGAATGTCAAATGTCAGATCTTTAAAATAGTTTTTTATTTTTTATTTCTGAGAGAGAGAGAGAGAGATAGCAAGTGAGCAGGGGAGGGTCAAAGAGAGAGAGGGAGACACAGAATCTGAAGCAGGCTCCAGGCTCTGAGCTAGCTGTCAGCACAGAGCCTTTCACAGGGCTAAAACCCAAGAACTGTAAGATTATGACCTGAGCCAAAGTCAGATGCTCAACCGACTTAGCCACCCAGGCACCCCTAACATAGTTTCTTTTAAAAGTAATACCAACACTATTTACATCAAATGTTCACAAATTAGTATACTTTTATTGCAATTAGAAATATAATAACTATTCATTTACTTAAGACTTAGCGTTAAGTGTACACAATCCTGTTAACATTTTATTTTTTTTATTTTTATTTTTTTGGTGGTGTGCGTATTGTTTATTTATTTATTTATTTTCTTTTAATTTTTTTTACAAATAGTTTATTGTCAAGTTGGTTTCCATAACACACCCAGTGCTCATCCCCACAAGTAAACTCCTCCATGCCCATCTCCCCCCTGCACCCCACACAACCATCAGTCCTCAGTTTGTTCTCAGCATTCAAGAGTCTCTCATGGTTTGCCTCTCTCCCTCTCCCCCATTATTCCCCTCCTTCTTCTCCCCA